>NW_026061973.1:2400000-3000000 GCF_023897955.1 Schistocerca gregaria
TTTGGCCGCTCTTCTCTCTGAAACGGTTGTGCTTATCGTCTGCAAAGCTATGTCGCGTGTTGCCGTAGGCGGAAACAGGAAAAGCACCATAGTAGAACACAGATGAAGCTTCTAAGTTGATGTAATAGCCAGTAAGAAGTAGTCCAATTCAAGATTTAGGTATCGATTATTGACTTTTTAGCTGGCTTTTGTGCCTTGGACATGAGCTAGGACTTTAAGATTCTGCATAAAAGGAGGACTAGCAGCCCAGTTGCACGGGAGAATGTGAAAAGTGTTCATATGTAGTAAAAACCTGAGAAATCCGTCCGTTTTCGTCATTTGTTATCGAATCTACGTAAAGCCAGATCGTCACATTGGTCGCTCTTCTCTCTGAAACGGTTGTACTTATCGTCTGCAAAGCTATATCACGTGCTGCGCTATGTGTAGACACTAAAAGCACCATAGTAGAACACAGACGAAGTTTCTAAGTTGATGTAATAGACAGTAAGAAGTAGTACAATTCAAGTTTAGGTATTGATTATTGACTTTTTAGCTGGCTATGGTGCATTGGACATGAGCTAGGACCTTAGGAATCTGCATGAAAGGTGGACTAGCAGCCGAGTTGCACGGGAGAATGTGAAAAGTGTTCATATGTAGTAAAAACCTGAGAAATCCGTCCGTTTTCGGCCTTTGTTATCGAATCGACTTAAAGCCAGATCGTCACATTGGCCGGTCTTCTCTCTGAAACGGTTGTACTTATCGTCTGCCAAGCTATGTCGCGTGCTGCGGTATGTTGAGACACTAAAAGCACCATAGTAGAACACAGATCAAGCTTCTAAGTTGATGTAATAGCCAGTAAGAAGTAGTAAAATTCAAGTATAAGGTACTGAATATTGAATTTTTACCTGGCTTTGGTGCCTTGGACATGAGCTAGGACCTTAAGATTCTGCATGAAAGGAGGACTAGCAGCCGAGTTGCACGGGAGAATGTGAAAACTGTTCAAATGTAGTAAAAACCTGAGAAATCCGTCCGTTTTCGTCATTTGTTATCGAATCGACTTAAAGCCAGATCGTCACATTGGCCGCTCTTCTCTGTGAAACGGTTGTACTTATCGTCTGCAAAAATATGTCGCGTGCTGCGGTATGCGGAGAAACTAAAAGCACCGTAGTAGAACACAGATGAAGCTTCTAAGTTGATGTAATAGCCAGTAAGAAGTAGTACAATTCAAGTTTTAGGTATTGATTATTGACTTTTTAGCTGGCTTTGGTGCCTTGGACATGAGCTAGGACCTTAAGATTTTGCATGAAAGGAGGACTAGCAGCCGAGTGGCACGGGAGAATGTGAAAAGTGGTCATATGTAGTAAAAACCTGTGAAATCCGTTCGTTTTCGTCATTTGTTATCGAATCGACGTAAAGCCAGATCGTCACATTGGCCGCTCTTCTCTCTGAAACGGTTGTACTTATCGTCTGCAAAGCTATGTCGCGTGCTGCGCTATGTGGAGACACTAAAAGCACCATAGTAGAACACAGACGAAGCTTCTAAGTTGATGTAATAGCCAGTAAGAAGTAGTCCAATTCAAGTTTTAGGTATCGATTATTGACTTTTTAGCTGGCTTTGGTGCAGTGGACATGAGCTAGGACCTTAAGATTCTGCATGAAAGGTGGACTAGCAGCCGAGTTGCACGGGAGAATGTGAAAAGTGTTCATATGTAGTAAAAACCAGAGAAATCCGTCCGTTTTCGTCATTTGTTATCGAATCGACTTAAAGCCAGATCGTCACATTGGCCGCTCTTCTCTCTGAAACGGTTGTACTTATCGTCTGCAAAACTATGTCGCGTGCTGCGGTATGCGGAGAAACTAAAAGCACCATAGTAGAACACAGATGAAGCTTCTAAGTTGATGTAATAGCCAGTAAGAAGTAGTACAATTCAAGTTTTACGTATCGATTATTGACTTTTTAGCTGGCTTTGGTGCCTCTGACATTAGCTAGGACCTTGACATTCTGCATGAAAGGAGGACTAGCAGCCGAGTTGCACGGGAGAATGTGAAAAGTGTTCATATGTAGTAAAAACCTGAGAAATCCGTCCGTTTTCGTCATTTGTTATCGAATCGACTTAAAGCCAGATCGTCACATTGGCCGCTCTTCTCTCTGAAACGGTTGTACTTATCGTCTGCAAAGCTATGTCGCGTGCTGCGGTATGTTGAGACACTAAAAGCACCATAGTAGAACACAGATCAAGCTTCTAAGTTGATGTAATAGCCAGTAAGAAGTAGTAGAATTCAAGTTTTAGGAATCGATTATTGACTTTTTAGCTGGCTTTGGTGCCTTGGACATGAGCTAGGACTTTAAGATTTTGCATGAAAGGAGGACTAGCAGCCGAGTTGCGCGGGAGAATGTGAAATGTGTTCATATGTAGTAAAAACCTGGTTAATCCGTCCGTTTTCGTCATTTGTTATCGAATCGACTTAAAGACAGATCGTCACATTGGCCGCTCTTCTCTCTGAAACGGTTGTACTTATCGTCTGAAAAGCTATGTCGCGTGTTGCGGCATGCTGAGACACTAAAAGCACCATAGTAGAACACAGATCAAGCTTCTAAGTTGATGTAATAGCCAGTAAGAAGTAGTACAATTCAAGTTTTAGGAATCGATTATTGACCTTTTAGCTGGCTTTGGTGCCTTGGACATGAGCTAGGACCTTAAGATTCTGCATGAAAGGAGGACTAGCAGCCGAGTTGCACGGGAGAATGTGAAAAGTGTTCATATGTAGTAATAACCTTAGAAATCCGTCCTTTTTCGTCATTTGTTAGCGAATCGACTTAAAGCCAGATCGTCACATTGGCCGCTCTTCTCTCTGAAACGGTTGTGCTTATCGTCTGCAAAGCTATGTCGCGTGTTGCCGTAGGCGGAAACAGGAAAAGCACCATAGTAGAACACAGATGAAGCTTCTAAGTTGATGTAATAGCCAGTAAGAAGTAGTCCAATTCAAGATTTAGGTATCGATTATTGACTTTTTAGCTGGCTTTCGTGCCTTGGACATGAGGTAGGACTTTAAGATTATGCATAAAAGGAGGACTAGCAGCCGAGTTGCACGGGAGAATGTGAAAAGTGTTCATATGTAGTAAAAACCTGAGAAATCCGTCCGTTTTCGTCATTTGTTATCGAATCGACTTAAAGCCAGATCGTCACATTGGCCGCTCTTCTCTCTGAAACGGTTGTACTTATCGTCTGCAAAACTATGTCGCGTGCTGCGGTATGCGGAGAAACTAAAAGCACCGTAGTAGAACACAGATGAAGCTTCTAAGTTGATGTAATAGCCAGTAAGAAGTAGTACAATTCAAGTTTTAGGTATTGATTATTGACTTTTTAGCTGGCTTTGGTGCCTTGGACATGAGCTAGGACCTTAAGATTCTGCATGAAAGGAGGACTAGCAGCCGAGTTGCACGGGAGAATGTCAAAAGTGTTCATATGTAGTAAAAACCTGAGAAATCCGTCCGTTTTCGTCATTTGTTATCGAATCGACTTAAAGCCAGATCGTCATATTGGCCGCTCTTCTCTCTGAAACGGTTGTACTTATCGTCTGCAAAACTATGTCGCGTGCTGCGGTATGCGGAGAAACTAAAAGCACCGTAGTAGAACACAGATGAAGCTTCTAAGTTGATGTAATAGCCAGTAAGAAGTAGTACAATTCAAGTTTTACGTATCGATTATTGACTTTTTAGCTGGATTTGGTGCCTCTGACATGAGCTAGGACCTTAAGATTCTTCATGAAAGGAGGGATAGCAGCCGAGTTGCACGGGAGAATGTGAAAAGTGTTCATATGTAGTAAAAAAATGAGAAATCCGTCCGTTTTCGTCATTTGTTATCGAATCTACTTAAAGCCAGATCGTCACATTGGCCGCTCTTCTCTCTGAAACGGTTGTACTTATCGTCTGCAAAGCTATGTCACGTGTTGCCGTAGGCGGAAACAGGAAAAGCATCATAGTAGAACACAGACGAAGCTTCTAAGTTGATGTAATAGCCAGTAAGAAGTAGTACAATTCAAGTTTTAGGTATCGATTATTGACTTTTTAACTGGCTTTGGTGCCTTTTCCATGAGCTAGGACCTTGACATTCTGCATGAAAGGAGGACTAGCAGCCGAGTTGCACGGGAGAATGTGAAAAGTGTTCATATGTAGTAAAAACCTGAGAAATCCGTCCGTTTTCGTCATTTGTTATCGAATCGACTTAAAGCCAGATCGTCACATTGGCCGCTCTTCTCTCTGAAACGGTTGTACTTATCGTCTGCAAAGCTATGTCGCGTGCTGCGGTATGCGGAGACACTAAAATCACCATAGTAGAACACAGATGAAGCTTCTAAGTTGGTGCAATAGCCAGTAAGAAGTAGAACAATTCAAGTTTTAGGTATCGATTATTGTCTTTTTAGCTGGCTTCGGTACCTTGGACATGAGCTAGGACCTTAAGATTCTGCATGAAAGGAGGACTAGCAGCCGAGTTGCACGTCAGAATGTGAAAAGTGTTCATATGTAGTAAAAACCTGAGAAATCAGTCCGTTTTCGTCATTTGTTATCGAATCTACTTAAAGCCAGATGGTCACATTGGCCGCTCTTCTCTCTGAAACGTTTGTACATATCGTCTGCAAAGCTATGTCGGGTGCAGCGGTATGCGGAGACACTAAAATCACTATAGTAGAACACAGATGAAGCATCTAAGTTGATGTAATAGCCAGTAAGAAGTAGTAGAATTCAAGTTTTAGGAATCGATTATTGACTTTTTAGCTGGCTTTGGTGCCTTGGACATGAGCTAGGACTTTAAGATTTTGCATGAAAGGAGGACTAGCAGCCGAGTTGCGCGGGAGAATGTGAAATGTGTTCATATGTAGTAAAAACCTGGTTAATCCGTCCGTTTTCGTCATTTGTTATCGAATCGACTTAAAGACAGATCGTCACATTGGCCGCTCTTCTCTCTGAAACGGTTGTACTTATCGTCTGAAAAGCTATGTCGCGTGTTGCGGCATGCTGAGACACTAAAAGCACCATAGTAGAACACAGATCAAGCTTCTAAGTTGATGTAATAGCCAGTAAGAAGTAGTACAATTCAAGTTTTAGGAATCGATTATTGACCTTTTACCTGGCTTTGGTGCCTTGGACATGAGCTAGGACCTTAAGATTCTGCATGAAAGGAGGACTAGCAGCCGAGTTGCACGGGAGAATGTGAAAAGTGTTCATATGTAGTAATAACCTTAGAAATCCGTCCTTTTTCGTCATTTGTTTGCGAATCGACTTAAAGCCAGATCGTCACATTGGCCGCTCTTCTCTCTGAAACGGTTGTGCTTATCGTCTGCAAAGCTATGTCGCGTGTTGCCGTAGGCGGAAACAGGAAAAGCACCATAGTAGAACACAGATGAAGCTTCTAAGTTGATGTAATAGCCAGTAAGAAGTAGTCCAATTCAAGATTTAGGTATCGATTACTGACTTTTTAGCTGGCTTTCGTGCCTTGGACATGAGCTAGGACTTTAAGATTCTGCATAAAAGGAGGACTAGCAGCCCAGTTGCACGGGAGAATGTGAAAAGTGTTCATATGTAGTAAAAACCTGAGAAATCCGTCCGTTTTCGTCATTTGTTATCGAATCGACTTAAAGCCAGATCGTCACATTGGCCGCTCTTCTCTCTGAAACGGTTGTACTTATCGTCTGCAAAACTATGTCGCGTGCTGCGGTATGCGGAGAAACTAAAAGCACCGTAGTAGAACACAGATGAAGCTTCTAAGTTGATGTAATAGCCAGTAAGAAGTAGTACAATTCAAGTTTTAGGTATTGATTATTGACTTTTTAGCTGGCTTTGGTGCCTTGGACATGAGCTAGGACCTTAAGATTCTGCATGAAAGGAGGACTAGCAGCCGAGTTGCACGAGAGAATGTCAAAAGTGTTCATATGTAGTAAAAACCTGAGAAATCCGTCCGTTTTCGTCATTTGTTATCGAATCGACGTAAAGCCAGATCGTCACATTGGTCGCTCTTCTCTCTGAAACGGTTGTACTTATCGTCTGCAAAGCTATATCACGTGCTGCGCTATGTGTAGACACTAAAAGCACCATAGTAGAACACAGACGAAGTTTCTAAGTTGATGTAATAGCCAGTAAGAAGTAGTACAATTCAAGTTTTAGGTATCGATTATTGACTTTTTAGCTGGCTATGGTGCATTGGACATGAGCTAGGACCTTAAGATTCTGCATGAAAGGAGGACTAGCAGCCGAGTTGCGCGGGAGAATGTGAAAAGTGTTCATATGTAGTAAAAACCTGAGAAATCCGTCCGTTTTCGGCCTTTGTTATCGAATCGACTTAAAGCCAGATCGTCACATTGGCCGGTCTTCTCTCTGAAACGGTTGTACTTATCGTCTGCCAAGCTATGTCGCGTGCTGCGGTATGTTGAGACACTAAAAGCACCATAGTAGAACACAGATCAAGCTTCTAAGTTGATGTAATAGCCAGTAAGAAGTAGTAAAATTCAAGTATAAGGTACTGAATATTGAATTTTTAGCTGGCTTTGGTGCCTTGGACATGAGCTAGGACCTTAAGATTCTGCATGAAAGGAGGACTAGCAGCCGAGTTGTACGGGAGAATGTGAAAACTGTTCAAATCTAGTAAAAACCTGAGAAATCCGTCCGTTTTCGTCATTTGTTATCGAATCGACTTAAAGCCAGATCGTCACATTGGCCGCTCTTCTGTGTGAAACGGTTGTACTTATCGTCTGCAAAGCTATGTCGCGTGCTGCGGTATGAGGAGACACTGAAAGCACCATAGCAGAACACAGATGAAGCTTCTAAGTTGATATAATACCCAGTAAGAAGTAGTACAATTCAAGTTTAAGGTACCGATTATTGACTTTTTAGCTGGCTTTGGTCCCTTGGACAGGAGCTAGGACCTTAACATTCTTCATGAAAGGAGGACTAGCAGCCGAGTTGCACGGGAGAATGTGAAAATGTTCATATGTAGTAAAAACCTTAGAAATCCATCCGTTTTCGTCATTTGTTATCGAATCGACTTAAAGGCAGATCGTCACATTGGCCGCTCTTCTCTCTGAAACGGTTGTACTTATCGTCTGCAAAGCTATATCACGTGCTGCGGTATGCGGAGACACTAAAATCACCACAGTATAACACAGATGAAGATTCTAAGTTGATGTAATATCCAGTAAGAAGTAGTACAATTCAAGTTTTAGGTATCGATTATTGACTTTTTAGCTGGCTTTGGTGCCTTGGACATGAGCTAGGACCTTAACATTCTTCATGAAAGGAGGACTAGCAGCCGAGTTGCACGGGAGAATGTGAAAGGTGTTCATATGTAGTAAAAACCTTAGAAATCCATCCGTTTTCGTCATTTGTTATCGAATCGACTTAAAGCCAGATCGTCATATTGGCCGCTCTTCTCTCTGTAACGGTTGTACTTATCGTCTGCAAAGCTATATCACGTGCTGCGGTATGCGGAGACACTAAAATCACCACAGTAGAACACAGATGAAGATTCTGAGTTGATGTAATATCCAGTAAGAAGTAGTATAATTTAAGTTTTAGGTATCGATTATTGACTTTTTAGCTGGCTTTGGTGCCTTGGACATGAGCTAGGACCTTAAGATTCTGAATGAAAGGAGGACTAGCAGCTGCGTTGCACGGGAGAATGTAAAAGTGTTCATATGTAGTAAAAACCTTAGAAATCCGTCCGTTTTCGTCATTTGTTATCGAATCGACTAAAGCCAGATCGTCGCATTGGCCGCTCTTCTCTCTGAAACGGTTGTACTTATCGTCTGCCAAGCAATGTCGCGTGCTGCGGTATGTTGAGACACTAAAAGCACCATAGTAGAACACAGATCAAGCTTCTAAGTTGATGTAATAGCCAGTAAGAAGTAGTAAAATTAAAGTATAAGGTACTGAATATTGAATTTTTAGCTGGCTTTGGTGCCTTGGACACGAGCTAGGACCTTAAGATTCTGCATGAAAGGAGGACTAACAGCCGAGTTGCACGGGAGAATGTGAAAAGTGTTCAAATGTAGTAAAAACCTGAGAAATCCGTCCGTTTTCGTCATTTGTTATCGTATCGACTTAAAGCAAGATCGTCACATTGGCCGCTCTTCTCTGTGAAACGGTTGTACTTATCGTCTGCAAAGCTATGTCGCGTGCTGCGGTATGCGGAGACACTAAAAGCACCATAGCAGAACACAGATGAAGCTTCTAAGTTGATATAATACCCAGTAAGAAGTAGTACAATTCAAGTTTAAGGTACCGATTATTGACTTTTTAGCTGGCTTTGGTCCCTTGGACATGAGCTAGGACCTTAACATTCTTCATGAAAGGAGGACTAGCAGCCGATTTGCACGGGAGAATGTGAAAAGTGTTCATATGTAGTAAAAACCTTAGAAATCCATCCGTTTTCGTCATTTGTTATCGAATCGACTTAAAGCCAGATCGTCACATTGGCCGCTCTTCTCTCTGAAACGGTTACATTTATCCTCTGCAAAGATATGACGCTTGCTGCGGTATGCGGAGACACTAAAAGCACCATAGTAGAACACAGATGAAGCTTCTAAGTTGATGTTATAGCCAGTAAGAAGTAGTACAATTCAAGTTTTAGGAATCGATTATTGACCTTTTAGCTGGCTTTGGTGCCTTGCACATGAGCTAGGAACTTAAGATTTTGCATGAAAGGAGTACTAGCAGCCACGTTGCACAGGACAATGTGAAAAGTGTGCGTATGTAGTAAAAATCTCAGAAATCCGTCCGTTTTCGTCATTTGCTATCGAATCGACTTAAAGCCAGATCGTCACATTAGCCGCTCTTCTCTCTAAAACGGTTGTACTTATCGTCTGGAAAGCTATGTCGCGTGCTGCGGTATGCGGAGACACTAAAAGCACCATAGTAGAACACAGATGAAGCTTCTAAGTTGATGTAATAGCCAGTAAGAAGTAATATAATTCAAGTTTTAGGTATCTATTATTGACCTTTAAGCTGGCTTTGGTGACTTGGACATGAGCTAGGACCTTAAGATTCTGCATGAAAGGAGGACTAGCAACCGAGTTGCACGGGAGAATGTGAAAAGTGTTCATATGTAGTAAAAACCTTAGAAATCCGTCCGTTTTCGTCATTTGTTATCGAATCGACTAAAGCCAGATCGTCGCATTGGCCGCTCTTCTCTCTGAAACGGTTGTACTTTTCGTCTGCCAAGCTATGTCGCGTGCTGCGATATGTTGAGACACTAAAAGCACCATAGTAGAACACAGATCAAGCTTCTAAGTTGATGTAATAGCCAGTAAGAAGTAGTAAAATTAAAGTATAAGGTACTGAATATTGAATTTTTAGCTGGCTTTGGTGCCTTGGACATGAGCTAGGACCTTAAGATTCTGCATGAAAGGAGGACTAGCAGCCGAGTTGCACGGGAGAATGTGAAAAGTGTTCAAATGTAGTAAAAACCTGAGAAATCCGTCCGTTTTCGTCATTTGTTATCGAATCGACTTAAAGCAAGATCGTCACATTGGCCGCTCTTCTCTGTGAAACGGTTGTACTTATCGTCTGCAAAGCTATGTCGCGTGCTGCGGTATGCGGAGACACTAAAAGCACCATAGCAGAACACAGATGAAGCTTCTAAGTTGATATAATACCCAGTAAGAAGTAGTACAATTCAAGTTTAAGGTACCGATTATTGACTTTTTAGCTGGCTTTGGTCCCTTGGACATGAGCTAGGACCTTAACATTCTTCATGAAAGGAGGACTAGCAGCCGATTTGCACGGGAGAATGTGAAAAGTGTTCATAAGTAGTAAAAACCTTAGAAATTCATCCGTTTTCGTCATTTGTTATCGAATCGACTTAAAGCCAGATCGTCACATTGGCCGCTCTTCTCTCTGAAACGGTTACATTTATCGTCTGCAAAGATATGACGCTTGCTGCGGTATGCGGAGACACTAAAAGCACCATAGTAGAACACAGATGAAGCTTCTAAGTTGATGTTATAGCCAGTTAGAAGTAGTACAATTCAAGTTTTAGTTATGGATTATTGACTTTATACCCTTCTTTGGTGCCTTGCACATGAGCTAGGAACTTGAGATTTTGCATGAAAGGAGGACTAGCAGCTCCGATGCACGGGAGAATGTGAAAAGTGTTCATATGTAGTACAAACCTGAGAAATCCGTCCGTTTTCGTCATTTGTTATCGAATCTACTTAAAGCCAGATCGTCACATTGGCCGCTCTTCTCTCTGAAACGGTTGCACTTATCGTCTGCAAAGCTATGTCACGTGTTGCCGTAGGCGGAAACAGGAAAAGCATCATAGTAGAACTCAGACGAAGCTTCTAAGTTGATGTAATAGCCAGTAAGAAGTAGTGCAATTCAAGTTTTAGTTATCGATTATTGACTTTTAAGCTGGCTTTGGTGCCTTGGACATGAGCTAGGAGCTTAACACTTTGCATTAAAGGAGGACTAGCTGCCGAGTTGCACGGTAGAATGTGAAAAGTGTTCATATGTAGTAAAAACTTGAGAACTCCGTCCGTGTTTGTCATTTGTTATCGAATCGACTTAAAGCCAGATCGTCACATTGGCCGCTATTCTCACAGAAACGGTTGTTTTTATCGTCTTTGTTATCAAGCCAGATCGTCACATTGGCCGCTCTTCTGTCTGAAACGGTTACATTTATCGTCTGCAAAGCTATGTCGCGTGCTGCGGTATGTGGAGATACTAAAAGCACCATAGTAGAAGACAGATGAAGCTTCTAAGTTGATGTAATAGCCAGTACGAAGTAGTACAATTCAAGTTTTAGTTATCGAATATTGACTTTTTACCCTTCTTTGGTGGCTTGGACATGAACTAGGAACTTAAGAATTTGCATGAAGGAGGACTAGCAGCCGCGTTGCACGGTAGAATGTGAAAAGTGTTCATATGTAGTAAAAACTTGAGAAATCCGTCCGTGTTCGTCATTTGTTATCGAATCGACTTAAAGCCAGATCGTCACATTGGCCGCTCTTCTCTCAGAAACGGTTGTTTTTATCGTCTGCAAAGCTATGTCGCGTGCTGCGGTATACGGAGACACTAAAAGCACCATAGTAGAACACAGATGATGCTTATAAGTTGATGTAATAGCCAGTAAGAAGTAGTACAATTCAAGTTTTAGGTATCGATTATTGACCTTTTACGTAGCTTTGGCGCCTTGGACATGAGCTAGGCCCTTAAGATTCTGCATGAAAGGAGGACTAGCTGCCGAGTTGCACGATAGAATGTGAAAAGTGTTCATATGTAGTAAGAACCTAAGAAATCCGTCCGTTTTCGTCATTTGTTGTCGAATCGACTTAAAGCCAGATTGTCACATTGGCCGCTGTTCTGTCTAAAATGGTTACATTTATCGTCTGCAAAGCTATGTCGCGTGCTGCGGTATACGGAGACACTAAAAGCACCATAGTAGAACACAGATGAAGCTCCTAAGTTGATGTAATAGCCAGTAAGAAGTAGTACAATTCAAGTTTTAGGTATCGATTATTGACTTTTTACTTTTCTTTGGTGCCTTGGACATGAGCTAGGATCTTAAGATTATGCATGAAAGAGTAGTAGCAGCCGAGTTTCACGGGAGAATGTGAAAAGTGTTCATATGAAGTAAAAACAAGAGAAATCCGTCCGTTTTCGTCATTTGTTGTCGAATCGACTTCAAGCCAGATCGTCACAATGGCCGCTGTTCTGTCTGATACGGTTACATTTAACGTCTGCAAAGCTATGTCGCGTGCTGCGGTATGCGGAGACACTAAAAGCACCATAGTAGAACGCAGATGAAGCTTTTAAATTGATGTAATAGCCAGTAAGAAGACGAACAATTCAAGTTTTAGGTATCGATTATTGACTTTTTACCCTCCTTTGGTGCCTTGGACATGAGCTAGGAACTTGAGATTTTGCATGAAAGGAGGATTAGCAGCCGCGTTGCACGGGAGAATGTGAAAAGTGTTCATATGTAGGAAAACCTGAGAAATCCGTTCGTTTTCGTCATTTATTATCGAATCGACTTAAAGCCAGATCGTCACATTGGACGCTCTTCTCTCTGAAACGGTTGTACTTATAGTCTGCAAAGCTATGTCGCGTTCTGCGGTATGCGGAAACACTAAAAGCACCATAGTAGATCACAGATGAAGCTTCTAAGTTGATGTAATAGCCAGTAAGAAGTAGTAGAATTCAAGTTTTAGTTATCGATTATTGACTTTTTAGCTGGCTTTGGTGCCTTGGACATGAGCTAGGACCTTAACACTTTGCATGAAAGGAGGACTAGCAGCCGAGTTGCACGGGAGAATTTGAAAAGTGTTCATATGTAGCAAAAAACCTCAGAAATCCGTCCGTTTTCGTCATTTGTTATCGAATCGACTTAAAGCCAGATCGTCACATTGGCCGCTCTTCTCTCTGAAACGGTTACATTTATCGTCTGCAAAAATATGACGATTGCTGTGGTATGCGGAGACACTAAAAGCACCATAGTAGAACACAGATGAAGCTTCTAAGTTGATGTAATAGCCAGTAAGAAGTAATATAATTCAAGTTTTAGGTATTGATTATTGACCTTTAAGCTGGCTTTGGTGCCTTGGACATGAGCTAGGAACTTGAGATTTTGCATGAAAGGAGGACTAGCAGCTCCGATGCACGGGAGAATGTGAAAAGTGTTCATATGTATTACAAACCTGAGAAATCTGTTCGTTTTCATCATTTGTTATCGAATCGACTTAAAGCCAGATCGTCACATTGGCCGCTCTTCTCTTTGAAACGGTTGTACTTATCGTCTGCAAAGCTATGTCGCGTGCTGCGGTATGCGGAGACACTAAAAGCACCATAGTAGAACACAGATGAAGCTTCTAAGTTGATGTAATAGCCAGTAAGAAGTAGTACAATTCAAGTTTTAGTTATCGATTATTGACTTTTTAGCTGGCTTTGGTGCCTTCTACATGAGCTATGAGCTTAACACTTTGCATTAAAGGAGGATTAGCTGCCGAGTTGCACGGTAGAATGTGAAAAGTGTTCATATGTAGTAAAAACTTGAGAACTCCGTCCGTGTTCGTCATTTGTTATCGAATCGACTTAAAGCCAGATCGTCACATTGGCCGTTCTTCTCACAGAAACGGTTGTTTTTATCGTCTTTGTTATCAAGCCAGATCATCACATTGGCCGCTCTTCCGTCTGAAACGGTTACATTTATCGTCTGCAAAGCTATGTCGCGTGCTGCGGTATGTGGAGATACTAAAAGCACCATAGTAGAACACAGATGAAGCTTCTAAGTTGATGTAATAGCCAGTAAGAAGTAGTACAATTCAAGTTTTAGTTATCGATTATTGACTTTTTAGCTGGCTTTGGTGCCTTGGACATGAGCTATGAGCTTAACACTTTGCATTAAAGGAGGACTAGCTGCCGAGTTGCACGGTAGAATGTGAAAAGTGTTCATATGTAGTAAAAACTTGAGAAATCCGTCCGTGTTCGTCATCTGTTATCGAATCGACGTAAAGCCAGATCGTCACATTGGCCGCTCTTCTCTCAGAAACGGTTGTTTTTATCGTCTGCAAAGCTATGTCGCGTGCTGCGGTATACGGAGACACTAAAAGCACCATAGTAGAACACAGATGATGCTTATAAGTTGATGTAATAGCCAGTAAGAAGTAGTACAATTCAAGTTTTAGGTATCGATTATTGACCTTTTACGTAGCTTTGGCGCCTTTGACATGAGCTAGGCCCTTAAGATTCTGCATGAAAGGAGGACTAGCTGTCGAGTTGCACGATAGAATGTGAAAAGTGTTCATATGTAGTAAGAACCTGAGAAATCCGTCCGTTTTCGTCATTTGTTGTCGAATCGACTTAAAGCCAGATTGTCACATTGGCCGCTGTACTGTCTAAAACGGTTACATTTATCGTCTGCAAAGCTATGTCGCGTGCTGCGGTATACGGAGACACTAAAAGCACCATAGTAGAACACAGATGAAGCTTCTAAATTGGTGTACTAGCCAATAAGAAGTAGTATAATTCAAGTTTTAGGTATCGATTATTGACTTTTTACCCTTCTTTGGTGCCTTGGACATGAGCTAGGAACTTCAGATTTTGCATAAAAGGGGGACTAGCAGCTGCGTTGCACGGGAGAACGTGAGAAGTGTTCATACGTAGTAAAAACCTGAGAAATCCGTCCGTGTTTGTCATTTGTTATCGAATTTACTTAAAGTCAGATTGTCACAATGGCCGCTCTTCTGTCTGAAACGGTTACATTTATCGTCTTCAAAGCTATGTCGCGTGCTGCGGTATACGGAGACACTAAAAGCACCATAGTGGAACGCAGATGAAGCTTCTAAGTTGATGTAATAGCCAGTAAGAAGTGGTACAATTCAAGTTTTAGGTATCGATTATTGACTTTTTACCCTCCTTTGGTGCCTTGGACATGAGCTAGGAACTTGAGATATTGCATGTACGGAGGATTAGCAGGCGCGTTGTACGGGAGAATGTGAAAAGTGGTCATATGTAGTAAAAACCTGAGAAATCCGTCTGTGTTCGTCATTTGTTATCGAATTTACTTAAAGTCAGATTGTCACATTGGCCGCTCTTCCGTCTGAAACGGTTACATTTATCGTCTTCAAAGCTATGTCGCGTGCTGCGGTATGCGGAGACACTAAAAGCACCATAGTAGAACACAGATGAAGCTTCTAAGTTGATGTAATATCCAGTAAGATGTAGTACAATTCAAGTTTTAGGTATCGGTTATTGACTTTTTATCTGGCTTTGGTGCCTTGGACATGAGCTAGGACCTTAAGATTCTGCATGAAAGGAGGACTAGCAGCCGAGTTGCACGGGAGAATGTGAAAAGTGTTCATATGTAATAAAAACCTGAGACATCCGTCCGTTTTCGTCATTTGTTATCGAATCGACGGAAAGCCAGATCGTCACATTGGCCGCTCTGCTCTCTGAAATGGTTGTACATATCGTCTGCAAAGCTATGTCGCGTACTGCGGTATTCGGAGACACTAAAAGCACCACAGTAGAACACAGATGAAGCTTCTAAGTTGATGTAATATCCAGTAAGATGTAGTACAATTCAAGTTTTAGGTATCGATTATTGACTTTTTAGCTGGCTTTGGTGCCTTGGACATGAGCTAGGACCTTAAGATTATGCATGAAAGGAGGACTAGCAGCCGAGTTGCACGGGAGAATGTGAAAAGTGTTCATATGTAGTAAAAACCTGAGAAATCCGTCCGTTTTCGTCATTTGTTATCGAACGACTTAAAGCCAGATCGTCACATTGGCCGCTCTTCTCTCTGAAACGTTTGTACTTATCGTCTGCAAAGCTATGTCGCGTGCTGCGGTATGCTGAGACACTAAAAGCACCATAGTAGAACACAGATCACGCTTCTCAGTTGATGTAATAGACAGTAAGAAGTAGTGCAATGCAAGTTTTAGGTATTGAATATTGACATCTTAGCTGGCTTTGGTGCCTTGGACATGAGCTAGGACCTTAAGATTCTGCATGAAAGGAGGACTAGCAGCCGAGTTGCACGCTAGAATGTGAAAAGTGTTCATATGTAGTAAAAAAATGAGACGTCCGTCCGTTTTCTTCATTTGTTACCGAATCGACTTAAAGCCACATCGTCACATTGGCCGCTCTTCTCTCTGAAACGGTTGTACTTATCGTCTGCAAAACTATGTCGCGTGCTGCGGTATGCGGAGAAACTAAAAGCACCGTAGAAGAACACAGATGAAGCTTCTAAGTTGATGTAATAGCCAGTAAGAAGTAGTACAATTCAAGTTTTATGTATTGATTATTGACTTTTTAGCTGGCTTTGGTGCCTTGGACATGAGCTAGGATCTTAATATTCTTCATGAAAGGAGGACTAGCAGCCGAGATGCACGGGAGAATGTGAAAAGGGTTCATATGTAGTAAAAACCTTAGAAATCCGTCCGTTTTCGTCATTTGTTATCGAATCGACTTAAAGCCAGATCGTCACATTAGCCGCTCTTCTCTCTGAAACGGTAGTACTTATCGTCTGCAAAGCTATGTCGCGTGCTGCGGTATGCGGAGACACTAAGATCACCACAGTAGAACACAGATGAAGCTTCTAAGTTGATGTAACAGCCAGTAAGAAGTAGTACAATTCAAGTTTTAGGTATTGAATATTGACCTTTTTGCTAGCTCTGGTGCCTTGGACATGTGCTAGGACCTTAAGATTCTGCATGAAAGGAGGACTAGCAGCCGAGTTGCACGGGAGAATGTGAAAAGTGTTCATATGTAGTAAAAACCTGAGAAATCCGTCCGTTTTCGTCATTTGTTACCAAATCGACTTAAAGCCAGATCGACACATTGGCCGATCTTCTCTCTGAAACGGTTGTACTTATCGTCTGCAAAGCTATGTCGCGTGTTGCCGTAGGCGGAAACAGGTAAAGCACCATAATAGAACACAGATGAAGCTTCTAAGTTGATGTAATAGCCAGTAAGAAGTAGTCCAATTCAAGTTTTAGGTATCGGTTATTGACTTTTTAGCTGGCTTTGGTGCCTTGACCATGAGCTAGGACCTTAAGATTCTGCATGAAAGGAGGACTAGCAGCCGAGTTGCACGGCAGAATGTGAAAAGTGTTCATATGTAGTAAAAACCTGAGAAATCAGTCCGTTTTCGTCATTTGTTATCGAATCGACTTAAAGCCAGATCGTCACATTGGCCGCTCTTCTCTCTGAAACGGTTGTACTTATCGTATGCAAAACTATGTCGCGTGCTGCGGTATGCGGAGAAACTAAAACCACCGTAGGAGAACACACATGAAGCTTCTAAGTTGATGTAATAGCCAGTAAGAAGTAGTACAATTCAAGTTTTAGGTATTGATTATTGACTTTTTAGCTGGCTTTGGTGCCTTGGACATGAGCTAGGACCTTAAGATTCTGCATGAAAGGAGGACTAGCAGCCGAGTTGCACGGGAGAATGTGAAAAGTGTTCATATGTAGTAAAAACCTGAGAAATCCGTCCGTTTTCGTCATTTGTTATTGCATCGACTTAAAGCCAGATCGACACATTAGCCGCTCTTGTCTCTGAAACGGTTGTACTTATCGTCTGCAAAGCTTTGTCGCGTGCTGCGGTATGGGGAGACACTAAAAGCACCATAGTAGAACACAGATGAAGCTTCTAAGTTGAGGTAATAGCTAGTAAGAGGTAGTACAATTTAAGTTTAAGGTATTGAATATTGACCTTTTAGCTGGCTTTGGTGCCTTGGACATGAGATAGGACCTTAAGATTCTGCATGAAAGGGGGACTAGCAGCCGAGTTGCACGGGAGAATGTGAAAAGTGTTCATATGTAATAAAAACCTGAGAAATCCGTCCGTTTTCGTCATTTGTTATCGAATCGACTTAAAGCCAGATCGTCACATTGGCCGCTCTTCTTTCTGAAACGGTTGTACTTATCGTCTGCAAAGCTATGTCGCGTGTTGCCGTAGGCGGAAACAGGAAAAGCACCATAATAGAACACAGATGAAGCTTCTAAGTTTATGTAATAGCCAGTAAGAAGTAGTCCAATTCAAGTTTTATGTATCGGTTATTGACTTTTTATCTGGCTTTGGTGCCTTGGACATGAGCTAGGACCTTAAGATTCTGCATGAAAGGAGGACTAGCAGCCGAGTTGCACGGGAGAATGTCAAAAGTGTTCATATGTAGTAAAAACCAGAGAAATCCGTCCGTTTTCGTCATTTGTTATCGAATCGACTTAAAGCCAGATCGTCACATTGGCCGATCTTCTCTCTGAAATGGTTGTACTTATCGTCTGCAAAGCTATGTCGCGTGTTGCCGTAGGCAGAAACAGGAAAAGCACTATAATAGAACACAGATGAAGCTTCTAAGTTGATGTAATAGCCAGTAAGAAGTAGTCCAATTCAAGTTTTATGTATCGGTTATTGACTTTTTATCTGGCTTTGGTGCCTTGGACATGAGCTAGGACCTTAAGATTATGCATGAAAGGAGGACTAGCAGCCGAGTTGCACGGGAGAATGTGAAAAGTGTTCATATGTAGTAAAAACCTGAGAAATCCGTCCGTTTTCGTCATTTGTTATCGAATCGACTTAAAGCCAGATCGTCACATTGGCCGATCTTCTCTCTGAAATGGTTGTACTTATCGTCTGCAAAGCTATGTCGCGTGTTGCCGTAGGCGGAAAAAGGAAAAGCACCATAATAGAACACAGATGAAGCTTCGAAGTTGATGTAATAGCCAGTAAGAAGTAGTCCAATTCAAGTTTTAGGTATCGGTTATTGACTTTTTAGCTGGCTTTGGTGCCTTGACCATGAGCTAGGACCTTAAGATTCTGCATGAAAGGAGGACTAGCAGCCGAGTTGCACGGCAGAATGTGAAAAGTGTTCATATGTAGTAAAAACCTGAGAAATCCGTCCGTTTTCGTCATTTGTTATCGAACGACTTAAAGCCAGATCGTCACATTGGCCGCTCTTCTCTCTGAAACGTTTGTACTTATCGTCTGCAAAGCTATGTCGCGTGCTGCGGTATGCTGAGACACTAAAAGCACCATAGTAGAACACAGATCACGCTTCTCAGTTGATGTAATAGACAGTAAGAAGTAGTGCAATGCAAGTTTTAGGTATTGAATATTGACATCTTAGCTGGCTTTGGTGCCTTGGACATGAGCTAGGACCTTAAGATTCTGCATGAAAGGAGGACTAGCAGCCGAGTTGCACGCTAGAATGTGAAAAGTGTTCATATGTAGTAAAAAAATGAGACATCCGTCCGTTTTCTTCATTTGTTACCGAATCGACTTAAAGCCACATCGTCACATTGGCCGCTCTTCTCTCTGAAACGGTTGTACTTATCGTCTGCAAAACTATGTCGCGTGCTGCGGTATGCGGAGAAACTAAAAGCACCGTAGAAGAACACAGATGAAGCTTCTAAGTTGATGTAATAGCCAGTAAGAAGTAGTACAATTCAAGTTTTAGGTATTGATTATTGACTTTTTAGCTGGCTTTGGTGCCTTGGACATGAGCTAGGATCTTAATATTCTTCATGAAAGGAGGACTAGCAGCCGAGATGCACGGGAGAATGTGAAAAGTGTTCATATGTAGTAAAAACCTTAGAAATCCGTCCGTTTTCGTCATTTGTTATCGAATCGACTTAAAGCCAGATCGTCACATTAGCCGCTCTTCTCTCTGAAACGGTAGTACTTATCGTCTGCAAAGCTATGTCGCGTGCTGCGGTATGCGGAGACACTAAGACCACCACAGTAGAACACAGATGAAGCTTTTAAGTTGATGTAACAGCCAGTAAGAAGTAGTACAATTCAAGTTTTAGGTATTGAATATTGACCTTTTTGCTGGCTTTGGTGCCTTGGACATGTGCTAGGACCTTAAGATTCTGCATGAAAGGAGGACTAGCAGCCGAGTTGCACGGGAGAATGTGAAAAGTGTTCATATGTAGTAAAAACCTGAGAAATCCGTCCGTTTTCGTCATTTGTTACCAAATCGACTTAAAGCCAGATCGTCACATTGGCCGATCTTCTCTCTGAAACGGTTGTACTTATCGTCTGCAAAGCTATGTCGCGTGTTGCCGTAGGCGGAAACAGGTAAAGCACCATAATAGAACACAGATGAAGCTTCTAAGTTGATGTAATAGCCAGTAAGAAGTAGTCCAATTCAAGTTTTAGGTATCGGTTATTGACTTTTTAGCTGGCTTTGGTGCCTTGACCATGAGCTAGGACCTTAAGATTCTGCATGAAAGGAGGACTAGCAGCCGAGTTGCACGGCAGAATGTGAAAAGTGTTCATATGTAGTAAAAACCTGAGAAATCAGTCCGTTTTCGTCATTTGTTATCGAATCGACTTAAAGCCAGATCGTCACATTGGCCGCTCTTCTCTCTGAAACGGTTGTACTTATCGTCTGCAAAACTATGTCGCGTGCTGCGGTATGCGGAGAAACTAAAACCACGGTAGGAGAACACACATCAAGCTTCTAAGTTGATGTAATAGCCAGTAAGAAGTAGTACAATTCAAGTTTTAGGTATTGATTATTGACTTTTTAGCTGGCTTTGGTGCCTTGGACATGAGCTAGGACCTTAAGATTCTGCATTAAAGGAGGACTAGCAGCCGAGTTGCACGGGAGAATGTGAAAAGTGTTCATATGTAGTAAAAACCTGAGAAATCCGTCCGTTTTCGTCATTTGTTATTGCATCGACTTAAAGCCAGATCGACACATTAGCCGCTCTTCTCTCTGAAACGGTTGTACTTATCGTCTGCAAAGCTATGTCGCGTGTTGCCGTAGGCGGAAACAGGAAAAGCACCATAATAGAACACAGATGAAGCTTCTAAGTTGATGTAATAGCCAGTAAGAAGTAGTCCAATTCAAGTTTTATGTATCGGTTATTGACTTTTTATCTGGCTTTGGTGCCTTGGACATGAGCTAGGACCTTAAGATTCTGCATGAAAGGAGGACTAGCAGCCGAGTTGCACGGGAGAATGTGAAAAGTGTTCATATGTAGTAAAAACCAGAGAAATCCGTCCGTTTTCGTCATTTGTTATCGAATCGACTTAAAGCCAGATCGTCACATTGGCCGATCTTCTCTCTGAAATGGTTGTACTTATCGTCTGCAAAGCTATGTCGCGTGTTGCCGTAGGCGGAAACAGGAAAAGCACCATAATAGAACCCAGATGAAGCTTCTAAGTTGATGTAATAGCCAGTAAGAAGTAGTCCAATTCAAGTTTTAGGTATCGATTATTGAATTTTTAGCTGGCTTTGGTGCCTTGGACATGAGCTAGGACCTTAAGATTGTGCATGAAAGGAGGACTAGCAGCCGAGTTGCACGGGAGAATGTGAAAAGTGTTCATATGTAGCAAAAACGTGAGAAATCCGTCCGTTTTCGTCATTTGTTATCGCATCGACTTAAAGCCATATCGACACATTGGCCGCTCTTCTCTCTGAAACGGTTGTACTTATCGTCTGCAAAGCTCTGTCGCGTGATGCGGTATGCTGAGACACTACAAGCACCATAGTAGAACACAGATGAAGCTTCTAAGTTGATGTAATAGCCAGTAAGAGGTAGTACAATTCAAGTTATAGGTATTGAATATTGACCTTTTAGCTGGCTTTGGTGCCTTGGACATGAGCTAGGACCTTAAGATTCTGCATGAAAGGAAGACTAGCAGCCGAGTTGCACGGGAGAATGTGAAAAGTTTTCATATGTAGTAAAAACCTGAGACATCCGTCCGTTTCCGTCATTTGTTATCGAATCGACTTAAAGCCAGATCGTCACATTGGCCGCTCTTCTCTCTGAAACGGTTGTACTTATCGTCTGCAAAACTATGTCGCGTGCTGCGGTATGCGGAGAAACTAAAAGCACCGTAGTAGAACACAGATGAAGCTTCTAAGTTGATGTAATAGCCAGTAAGAAGCAGTACAATTCAAGTTTTACGTATTGGTTATTGACTTTTTAGCTGGCTTTGGTGCCTTTGACATGTGCTAGGACCTTAAGATTCTGCATGAAAGGAGGACTAGCAGCCGAGTTGCACGGGAGAATGTGAAAAGTGTTCATATGTAGTAAAAACCTGAGAAATCCATCCGTTTTCGTCATTTGTTATCGAATCGACTTAAAGCCAGATCGTCACATTGGCCGCTCTTCTCTCTGAAACGGTTGTACTTATCGTCTGCAAAGCTATGTCGCATAATGCGGTATTCGGAGACACTAAAAGCACCATAGTAGAACACAGATGAAGCTTCTAAAATGATGTAATAGCCAGTAAGAAGTAGTCCAATTCAAGTTTTATGTATCGGTTATTGACTTTTTATCTGGCTTTGGTGCCTTGGACATGAGCTAGGACCTTAAGATTCTGCATGAAAGGAGGACTAGCAGCCGAGTTGCACGGGAGAATGTGAAAAGTGTTCATATGTAGTAAAAACCAGAGAAATCCGTCCGTTTTCGTCATTTGTTATCGAATCGACTTAAAGCCAGATCGTCACATTGGCCGATCTTCTCTCTGAAATGGTTGTACTTATCGTCTGCAAAGCTATGTCGCGTGTTGCCGTAGGCGGAAAAAGGAAAAGCACCATAATAGAACACAGATGAAGCTTCGAAGTTGATGTAATAGCCAGTAAGAAGTAGTCCAATTCAAGTTTTAGGTATCGGTTATTGACTTTTTAGCTGGCTTTGGTGCCTTGACCATGAGCTAGGACCTTAAGATTCTGCATGAAAGGAGGACTAGCAGCCGAGTTGCACGGCAGAATGTGAAAAGTGTTCATATGTAGTAAAAACCTGAGAAATCCGTCCGTTTTCGTCATTTGTTATCGAACGACTTAAAGCCAGATCGTCACATTGGCCGCTCTTCTCTCTGAAACGTTTGTACTTATCGTCTGCAAAGCTATGTCGCGTGCTGCGGTATGCTGAGACACTAAAAGCACCATAGTAGAACACAGATCACGCTTCTCAGTTGATGTAATAGACAGTAAGAAGTAGTGCAATGCAAGTTTTAGGTATTGAATATTGACATCTTAGCTGGCTTTGGTGCCTTGGACATGAGCTAGGACCTTAAGATTCTGCATGAAAGGAGGACTAGCAGCCGAGTTGCACGCTAGAATGTGAAAAGTGTTCATATGTAGTAAAAAAATGAGACATCCGTCCGTTTTCTTCATTTGTTACCGAATCGACTTAAAGCCACATCGTCACATTGGCCGCTCTTCTCTCTGAAACGGTTGTACTTATCGTCTGCAAAACTATGTCGCGTGCTGCGGCATGCGGAGAAACTAAAAGCACCGTAGAAGAACACAGATGAAGCTTCTAAGTTGATGTAATAGCCAGTAAGAAGTAGTACAATTCAAGTTTTAGGTATTGATTATTGACTTTTTAGCTGGCTTTGGTGCCTTGGACATGAGCTAGGATCTTAATATTCTTCATGAAAGGAGGACTAGCAGCCGAGATGCACGGGAGAATGTGAAAAGTGTTCATATGTAGTAAAAACCTTAGAAATCCGTCCGTTTTCGTCATTTGTTATCGAATCGACTTAAAGCCAGATCGTCACATTAGCCGCTCTTCTCTCTGAAACGGTAGTACTTATCGTCTGCAAAGCTATGTCGCGTGCTGCGGTATGCGGAGACACTAAGACCACCACAGTAGAACACAGATGAAGCTTTTAAGTTGATGTAACAGCCAGTAAGAAGTAGTACAATTCAAGTTTTAGGTATTGAATATTGACCTTTTTGCTGGCTTTGGTGCCTTGGACATGTGCTAGGACCTTAAGATTCTGCATGAAAGGAGGACTAGCAGCCGAGTTGCACGGGAGAATGTGAAAAGTGTTCATATGTAGTAAAAACCTGAGAAATCCGTCCGTTTTCGTCATTTGTTACCAAATCGACTTAAAGCCAGATCGTCACATTGGCCGATCTTCTCTCTGAAACGGTTGTACTTATCGTCTGCAAAGCTATGTCGCGTGTTGCCGTAGGCGGAAACAGGTAAAGCACCATAATAGAACACAGATGAAGCTTCTAAGTTGATGTAATAGCCAATAAGAAGTAGTCCAATTCAAGTTTTAGGTATCGGTTATTGACTTTTTAGCTGGCTTTGGTGCCTTGACCATGAGCTAGGACCTTAAGATTCTGCATGAAAGGAGGACTAGCAGCCGAGTTGCACGGCAGAATGTGAAAAGTGTTCATATGTAGTAAAAACCTGAGAAATCAGTCCGTTTTCGTCATTTGTTATCGAATCGACTTAAAGCCAGATCGTCACATTGGCCGCTCTTCTCTCTGAAACGGTTGTACTTATCGTCTGCAAAACTATGTCGCGTGCTGCGGTATGCGGAGAAACTAAAACCACCGTAGGAGAACACACATCAAGCTTCTAAGTTGATGTAATAGCCAGTAAGAAGTAGTACAATTCAAGTTTTAGGTATTGATTATTGACTTTTTAGCTGGCTTTGGTGCCTTGGACATGAGCTAGGACCTTAAGATTCTGCATGAAAGGAGGACTAGCAGCCGAGTTGCACGGGAGAATGTGAAAAGTGTTCATATGTAGTAAAAACCTGAGAAATCCGTCCGTTTTCGTCATTTGTTATTGCATCGACTTAAAGCCAGATCGACACATTAGCCGCTCTTCTCTCTGAAACGGTTGTACTTATCGTCTGCAAAGCTATGTCGCGTGTTGCCGTAGGCGGAAACAGGAAAAGCACCATAATAGAACACAGATGAAGCTTCTAAGTTGATGTAATAGCCAGTAAGAAGTAGTCCAATTCAAGTTTTATGTATCGGTTATTGACTTTTTATCTGGCTTTGGTGCCTTGGACATGAGCTAGGACCTTAAGATTCTGCATGAAAGGAGGACTAGCAGCCGAGTTGCACGGGAGAATGTGAAAAGTGTTCATATGTAGTAAAAACCAGAGAAATCCGTCCGTTTTCGTCATTTGTTATCGAATCGACTTAAAGCCAGATTGTCACATTGGCCGATCTTCTCTCTGAAATGGTTGTACTTATCGTCTGCAAAGCTATGTCGCGTGTTGCCGTAGGCGGAAACAGGAAAAGCACCATAATAGAACACAGATGAAGCTTCTAAGTTGATGTAGTAGCCAGTAAGAAGTAGTCCAATTCAAGTTTTAGGTATCGATTATTGAATTTTTAGCTGGCTTTGGTGCCTTGGACATGAGCTAGGACCTTAAGATTGTGCATGAAAGGAGGACTAGCAGCCGAGTTGCACGGGAGAATGTGAAAAGTGTTCATATGTAGCAAAAACGTGAGAAATCCGTCCGTTTTCGTCATTTGTTATCGCATCGACTTAAAGCCATATCGACACATTGGCCGCTCTTCTCTCTGAAACGGTTGTACTTATCGTCTGCAAAGCTCTGTCGCGTGATGCGGTATGCTGAGACACTACAAGCACCATAGTAGAACACAGATGAAGCTTCTAAGTTGATGTAATAGCCAGTAAGAGGTAGTACAATTCAAGTTATAGGTATTGAATATTGACCTTTTAGCTGGCTTTGGTGCCTTGGACATGAGCTAGGACCTTAAGATTCTGCATGAAAGGAAGACTAGCAGCCGAGTTGCACGGGAGAATGTGAAAAGTGTTCATATGTAGTAAAAACCTGAGACATCCGTCCGTTTCCGTCATTTGTTATCGAATCGACTTAAAGCCAGATCGTCACATTGGCCGCTCTTCTCTCTGAAACGGTTGTACTTATCGTCTGCAAAACTATGTCGCGTGCTGCGGTATGCGGAGAAACTAAAAGCACCGTAGTAGAACACAGATGAAGCTTCTAAGTTGATGTAATAGCCAGTAAGAAGCAGTACAATTCAAGTTTTACGTATTGGTTATTGACTTTTTAGCTGGCTTTGGTGCCTTGGACATGAGCTAGGACCTTAAGATTCTGCATGAAAGGAGGACTAGCAGCCGAGTTGCACGGGAGAATGTGAAAAGTGTTCATATGTAGTAAAAACCAGAGAAATCCGTCCGTTTTCGTCATTTGTTATCGAATCGACTTAAAGAAAGATCGGCACATTGGCCGATCTTCTCTATGAAATGGTTATACTTATCGTCTGCAAAGCTATGTCGCGTATTGCCGTAGGCGGAAACAGGAAAAGCACCATAATAGAACACAGATGAAGCTTCTAAGTTGATGTAATAGCCAGTAAGAAGTAGTACAATTCAAGTTTTAGGTATCGATTATTGACTTTTTAGCTGGCTTTGGTACCTTGGACATGAGCTGTTACCTTAAGATTCTGCATGAAAGGAGGACTAGCAGCCGAGTTGCACGGGAGAATGTGAAAAATGTTCATATGTAGTAAAAAAATTAAACATCCGTCCGTTTTCGTCATTTGTTATCGAATCGACTTAAAGCCAGATCGTCACATTGGCCGCTCTTCTCTCTGAAACGGTTGTACTTATCGTCTGCAAAGCTATGTCGCGTACTGCGGTATTCGGAAACACTAAAAGCACCATAGTAGAACACAGATGAAGCTTCTAAAATGATGTAATAGCCAGTAAGAAGTAGTACAATTCAAGTTTTAGGTATCGGTTATTGACTTTTTAGCTGGCTTTGGTGCCTTGGACATGAGCTAGGACCTTAAGATTCTGCATGAAAGGAGGACTAGCAGCCGAGTTGCACGGGAGAATGTGAAAAGTGTTCATATGAAGTAAAAACCTGAGAAATCCGTCCGTTTTCGTCATTTGTTATCGAATCGACTTAAAAGCCAGATCGTCACATTGGCCGATCTTCTCTCTGAAACGGTTGTACTTATCGTCTGCAAAGCTATGTCGCGTGTTGCCGTAGGCGGAAACAGGAAAAGCACCATAATAGAACACAGATGAAGCTTCTAAGTTGATGTAATAGCCAGTAAGAAGTAGTCCAATTCAAGTTTTAGGTATCGATTATTGACTTTTTAGCTGGCTTTGGTGCCTTGGACATGAGCTGTTACCTTAAGATTCAGCATGAAAGGAGGACTAGCAGCCGAGTTGCACGGGAGAATGTGAAAAGTGTTCATATGTAGTAAAAACCTGAGAAATCCGTCCGTTTTCGTCATTTGTTATCGAATCGACTTAAAGCCAGATCGTCACATTGGCCGCTCTTCTCTCTGAAACGGTTGTACTTATCGTCTGCAAAACTATGTCGCGTGCTGCGGTATGCGGAGAAACTAAAAGCACCGTAGTAGAACACAGATGAAGCTTCTATGTTGATGTAATAGCCAGTAAGAAGTAGTACAATTCAAGTTTTAGGTATTGAATATTGACTTTTTAGCTGGCTTTGGTGCCTTGGACATGAGCTAGGACCTTAAGATTCTGCATGAAAGGAGGACTAGCAGCCGAGTTGCACGGGAGAATGTGAAAGGTGTTCATATGTAGTAAAAACCTGAGACATCCGTCCGTTTTCGTCATTTGTTATTGACTCGATGTAAAGCCAGATCGTCACATTGGCCGCTCTTCTCTCTGAAACGGTTGTACTTATCGTCTGCAAAGCTATGTCGCGTACTGCGTTATTCGGAGACACTAAAAGCACCACAGTAGAACACAGATGTAGCTTCTAAGTTGATGTAATATCCAGTAAGAAGTAGTACAATTCAAGTTTTAGGTATCGATTATTGACTTTTTAGCTGGCTTTGGTGCCTTGGACATGAGCTGTTACCTTAAGATTCTGCATGAAAGGAGGACTAGCAGCCGAGTTGCACGGGAGAATGTGAAAAATGTTCATATGTAGTAAAAAAATGAGACATACGTCCGTTTTCGTCATTTGTTATCGAATTGACTTAAAGCCAGATCGTCACATTGGCCGCTCTTCTCTCTGAAACGGTTGTACTTATCGTCTGCAAAACTATGTCGCGTGCTGCGGTATGCGGAGAAACTAAAAGCACCGTAGTAGAACACAGGTGAAGCTTCTAAGTTGATGTAATAGCCAGTAAGAAGTAGTAGAATTCAAGTTTTAGGTATCGATTATTGACTTTTTAGCTGGTTTTGGTGCCTTGGACATGAGCTAGGACCTTAATATTCTGCATGAAAGGAGGACTAGCAGCCGAGTTGCACGGGAGAATGTGAAAAGTGTTCATATGTAGTAAAAACCTTAGAAATCCGTCCGTTTTCGTCATTTGTTATCGAATCGACTTAAAGCCAGATCGTTACATTGGCCGCTCTTCTCTCTGAAACGGTTGTACTTATCGTCTGCAAAGCTATGTCGCGTACTGCGGTATTCGGAGACACTAAAAGCACCATAGTAGAACACAGATGAAGCTTCTAAAATGATGTAATAGCCAGTAAGAAGTAGTACAATTCAAGTTTTAATTATCGGTTATTGACTTTTTAGCTGGCTTTGGTGCCTTGGACATGAGCTAGGACCTTAAGATTCTGCATGAAAGGAGGACTAGCAGCCGAGTTGCACGGGAGAATGTGAAAAGTGTTCATATGTAGTAAAAACCTGAGAAATCCGTCCGTTTTCGTCATTTGTTATCGAATCGACTTAAAAGCCAGATCGTCACATTGGCCGATCTTCTCTCAGAAACGGTTGTACTTATCGTCTGCAAAGCTATGTCGCGTGTTGCCGTAGGCGGAAACAGGAAAAGCACCATAATAGAACACAGATGAAGCTTCTAAGTTGATGTAATAGCCAGTAAGAAGTAGTCAAATTCAAGTTTTAGGTATCGATTATTGACTTTTTAGCTGGCTTTGGTGCCTTGGACATGAGCTAGGACCTTAAGATTCTGTATGAAAGGAGGACTAGCAGCCGAAGTGCACGGGAGAATGTGAAAAGTGTTCATATGTAGTAAAAACCTGAGAAATCCGTCCGTTTTCGTCATTTGTTATCGCATCGACTTAAAGCCATATCGACACATTGGCCGCTCTTCTCTCTGAAACGGTTGTACTTATCGTCTGCAAAGCTCTGTCGCGTGCTGCGGTATGCTGAGACACTACAAGCACCATAGTAGAACACAGATGAAGCTCCTAAGATGATGTAATAGCCAGTAAGAAGTAGTACAATTCAAGTTTTAGGTATCGATTATTGACTCTTTAGCTGGCTTCGGTACCTTGGACATGAGCTAGGACCTTAAGATTCTGCATGAAAGGAGGACTAGCAGCCGAGTTGCACGGGAGAATGTGAAAAGTGTTCATATGTAGTAAAAACCTGAGACATCCGTCCGTTTTCGTCATTTGTTATTGAATCGATGTAATGCCAGATCGTCACATTGGCCGCTCTTCTCTCTGAAACAGTTGTACTTATCGTCTGCAAAGCTATGTCGCGTACTGCGGTATTCGGAGACACTAAAAGCACCACAGTAGAACACAGATGTAACTTCTAAGTTGATGTAATATCCAGTAAGAAGTAGTACAATTCAAGTTTTAGGTATCGATTATTGACTTTTTAGCTGGCTTTGGTGCCTTGGACATGAGCTGTTACCTTAAGATTCAGCATGACAGGAGGACTAGCAGCCGAGTTGCACGGGAGAATGTGAAAAGTGTTCATATGTAGTAAAAACCTTAGAAATCCGTCCGTTTTCGTCATTTGTTATCGAATCGACTTAAATCCAGATCGTCACATTGGCCGCTCTTCTCTCTGAAACGGTTGTACTTGTCGTCTGCAAAGCTATGTCACGTGCTGTGGTATGCGGAGACACTAAAATCACTACAGTAGAACACAGATGAAGCTTCTAAGTTGATGTAATAGCCAGTAAGAAGCAGTACAATTCAAGTTTTACGTATTGAATATTGACCTTTTTGCTGGCTTTCGTGCCTTGGACATGTGCTAATACGTTAAGATTCTGCATGAAAGGAGGACTAGCAGCCGAGTTGCACGGGAGAATGAGAAAAGTGTTCATATGTAGTAAAAACCTGACAAATCCGTCCGCTATCGTCATTTGTTATCGAATCGACTTAAAGCCAGATCGTCACATTGGCCGCTCTTCTCTCTGAAACGGTTGTACTTATCGTCTGCAAAGCTATGTCGCGTACTGCGGTATTCGGAGACACTAAAAGCACCATAGTAGAACACAGATGAAGCTTCTAAGATGATGTAATAACCAGTAAGAAGAAGTACAATTCAAGTTTTAGATATCGGTTATTGACTTTTTAGCTGGCTTTGGTGCCTTGGACATGAGCTAGGACCTTACGATTCTGTATGAAAGGAGGACTAGCAGCCGAGTTGCACGGGAGAATGTGAAAAGTGTTCATATGTAGTAAAAACCTGAGAAATCCGTCCGTTTTCGTCATTTGTTATCGAATCGACTTAAAGCCATATCGTCACATTGGCCGCTCTTCTCTCTGAAACGGTTGCACTTATCGTCTGCAAAACTATGTCGCGTGCTGCGGTATGCGGAGAAACTAAATGCAACGTAGTAGAACACAGATGATGCTTCTAAGTTGATGTAATAGCCAGTAAGAAGTAGTACAATTCAAGTTTTAGGTATTGAATATTGACCTTTTAGTTGGCTTTGGTGCCTTTGACATGAGCTAGGACCTTAAGATTCTGCTTGAAAGGAGGACTAGCAGCCGAGTTGCACGGGAGAATGTGAAAAGTGTTCATACGTAGTACAAACCTGAGAAATCGGTCCGTTTTCGTCATTTGTTATCGAATCGACTTAAAGCCAGATCGTCACATTGGCCGCTCTTCTCTCTGAAACGGTTGCACTTATCGTCTGCAAAACTATGTCGCGTGCTGCGGTATGCGGAGAAACTAAATGCAACGTAGTAGAACACAGATGAAGCTTCTAAGATGATGTAATAACCAGTAAGAAGAAGTACAATTCAAGTTTTAGATATCGGTTATTGACTTTTTAGCTGGCTTTGGTGCCTTGGACATGAGCTAGGACCTTACGATTCTGTATGAAAGGAGGACTAGCAGCCGAGTTGCACGGGAGAATGTGAAAAGTGTTCATATGTAGTAAAAACCTGAGAAATCCGTCCGTTTTCGTCATTTGTTATCGAATTGACTTAAAGCCAGATCGTCACATTGGCCGCTCTTCTCACTGAAACGGTTGTACTTATCGTCTGCAAAGCTATGTCGCGTGCTGCGGTATGTGGAGACACTAAAAGCACCTTAATAGAACACAGATGAAGCTTCTAAGTTGATGTAATACCCAATAAGAAGTAGTACAATTCAAGTTTTAGGTATCGAATATTGACTTTTTAGCTGGCTTTGGTGCCTTTGACATGAGCTAGGACCTTAAGATTCTGCTTGAAAGGAGGACTAGCAGCCGAGTTGCACGGGAGAATGTGAAAAGTGTTCATACGTAGTACAAACCTGAGAAATCGGTCCGTTTTCGTCATTTGTTATCGAATCGACTTAAAGCCAGATCGTCACATTGGCCGCTCTTCTCTCTGAAACGGTTGCACTTATCGTCTGCAAAACTATGTCGCGTGCTGCGGTATGCGGAGAAACTAAAAGCACCGTAGTAGAACACAGGTGAAGCTTCTAAGTTGATGTAATAGCCAGTAAGAAGTAGTAGAATTCAAGTTTTAGGTATCGATTATTGACTTTTTAGCTGGTTTTGGTGCCTTGGACATGAGCTAGGACCTTAATATTCTGCATGAAAGGAGGACTAGCAGCCGAGTTGCACGGGAGAATGTGAAAAGTGTTCATATGTAGTAAAAACCTTAGAAATCCGTCCGTTTTCGTCATTTGTTATCGAATCGACTTAAAGCCAGATCGTTACATTGGCCGCTCTTCTCTCTGAAACGGTTGTACTTATCGTCTGCAAAGCTATGTCGCGTACTGCGGTATTCGGAGACACTAAAAGCACCATAGTAGAACACAGATGAAGCTTCTAAAATGATGTAATAGCCAGTAAGAAGTAGTACAATTCAAGTTTTAATTATCGGTTATTGACTTTTTAGCTGGCTTTGGTGCCTTGGACATGAGCTAGGACCTTAAGATTCTGCATGAAAGGAGGACTAGCAGCCGAGTTGCACGGGAGAATGTGAAAAGTGTTCATATGTAGTAAAAACCTGAGAAATCCGTCCGTTTTCGTCATTTGTTATCGAATCGACTTAAAAGCCAGATCGTCACATTGGCCGATCTTCTCTCAGAAACGGTTGTACTTATCGTCTGCAAAGCTATGTCGCGTGTTGCCGTAGGCGGAAACAGGAAAAGCACCATAATAGAACACAGATGAAGCTTCTAAGTTGATGTAATAGCCAGTAAGAAGTAGTCAAATTCAAGTTTTAGGTATCGATTATTGACTTTTTAGCTGGCTTTGGTGCCTTGGACATGAGCTAGGACCTTAAGATTCTGTATGAAAGGAGGACTAGCAGCCGAAGTGCACGGGAGAATGTGAAAAGTGTTCATATGTAGTAAAAACCTGAGAAATCCGTCCGTTTTCGTCATTTGTTATCGCATCGACTTAAAGCCATATCGACACATTGGCCGCTCTTCTCTCTGAAACGGTTGTACTTATCGTCTGCAAAGCTCTGTCGCGTGCTGCGGTATGCTGAGACACTACAAGCACCATAGTAGAACACAGATGAAGCTCCTAAGATGATGTAATAGCCAGTAAGAAGTAGTACAATTCAAGTTTTAGGTATCGATTATTGACTCTTTAGCTGGCTTCGGTACCTTGGACATGAGCTAGGACCTTAAGATTCTGCATGAAAGGAGGACTAGCAGCCGAGTTGCACGGGAGAATGTGAAAAGTGTTCATATGTAGTAAAAACCTGAGACATCCGTCCGTTTTCGTCATTTGTTATTGAATCGATGTAATGCCAGATCGTCACATTGGCCGCTCTTCTCTCTGAAACAGTTGTACTTATCGTCTGCAAAGCTATGTCGCGTACTGCGGTATTCGGAGACACTAAAAGCACCACAGTAGAACACAGATGTAACTTCTACGTTGATGTAATATCCAGTAAGAAGTAGTACAATTCAAGTTTTAGGTATCGATTATTGACTTTTTAGCTGGCTTTGGTGCCTTGGACATGAGCTGTTACCTTAAGATTCAGCATGACAGGAGGACTAGCAGCCGAGTTGCACGGGAGAATGTGAAAAGTGTTCATATGTAGTAAAAACCTTAGAAATCCGTCCGTTTTCGTCATTTGTTATCGAATCGACTTAAATCCAGATCGTCACATTGGCCGCTCTTCTCTCTGAAACGGTTGTACTTGTCGTCTGCAAAGCTATGTCACGTGCTGTGGTATGCGGAGACACTAAAATCACTACAGTAGAACACAGATGAAGCTTCTAAGTTGATGTAATAGCCAGTAAGAAGCAGTACAATTCAAGTTTTACGTATTGAATATTGACCTTTTTGCTGGCTTTCGTGCCTTGGACATGTGCTAATACGTTAAGATTCTGCATGAAAGGAGGACTAGCAGCCGAGTTGCACGGGAGAATGAGAAAAGTGTTCATATGTAGTAAAAACCTGACAAATCCGTCCGCTATCGTCATTTGTTATCGAATCGACTTAAAGCCAGATCGTCACATTGGCCGCTCTTCTCTCTGAAACGGTTGTACTTATCGTCTGCAAAGCTATGTCGCGTACTGCGGTATTCGGAGACACTAAAAGCACCATAGTAGAACACAGATGAAGCTTCTAAGATGATGTAATAACCAGTAAGAAGAAGTACAATTCAAGTTTTAGATATCGGTTATTGACTTTTTAGCTGGCTTTGGTGCCTTGGACATGAGCTAGGACCTTACGATTCTGTATGAAAGGAGGACTAGCAGCCGAGTTGCACGGGAGAATGTGAAAAGTGTTCATATGTAGTAAAAACCTGAGAAATCCGTCCGTTTTCGTCATTTGTTATCGAATCGACTTAAAGCCAGATCGTCACATTGGCCGCTCTTCTCTCTGAAACGGTTGCACTTATCGTCTGCAAAACTATGTCGCGTGCTGCGGTATGCGGAGAAACTAAATGCAACGTAGTAGAACACAGATGATGCTTCTAAGTTGATGTAATAGCCAGTAAGAAGTAGTACAATTCAAGTTTTAGGTATTGAATATTGACCTTTTAGTTGGCTTTGGTGCCTTTGACATGAGCTAGGACCTTAAGATTCTGCTTGAAAGGAGGACTAGCAGCCGAGTTGCACGGGAGAATGTGAAAAGTGTTCATACGTAGTACAAACCTGAGAAATCGGTCCGTTTTCGTCATTTGTTATCGAATCGACTTAAAGCCAGATCGTCACATTGGCCGCTCTTCTCTCTGAAACGGTTGCACTTATCGTCTGCAAAACTATGTCGCGTGCTGCGGTATGCGGAGAAACTAAATGCAACGTAGTAGAACACAGATGAAGCTTCTAAGATGATGTAATAACCAGTAAGAAGAAGTACAATTCAAGTTTTAGATATCGGTTATTGACTTTTTAACTGGCTTTGGTGCCTTGGACATGAGCTAGGACCTTACGATTCTGTATGAAAGGAGGACTAGCAGCCGAGTTGCACGGGAGAATGTGAAAAGTGTTCATATGTAGTAAAAACCTGAGAAATCCGTCCGTTTTCGTCATTTGTTATCGAATTGACTTAAAGCCAGATCGTCACATTGGCCGCTCTTCTCACTGAAACGGTTGTACTTATCGTCTGCAAAGCTATGTCGCGTGCTGCGGTATGTGGAGACACTAAAAGCACCTTAATAGAACACAGATGAAGCTTCTAAGTTGATGTAATACCCAATAAGAAGTAGTACAATTCAAGTTTTAGGTATCGAATATTGACTTTTTAGCTGGCTTTGGTGCCTTTGACATGAGCTAGGACCTTAAGATTCTGCTTGAAAGGAGGACTAGCAGCCGAGTTGCACGGGAGAATGTGAAAAGTGTTCATACGTAGTACAAACCTGAGAAATCGGTCCGTTTTCGTCATTTGTTATCGAATCGACTTAAAGCCAGATCGTCACATTGGCCGCTCTTCTCTCTGAAACGGTTGCACTTATCGTCTGCAAAACTATGTCGCGTGCTGCGGTATGCGGAGAAACTAAATGCAACGTAGTAGAACACAGATGATGCTTCTAAGTTGATGTAATAGCCAGTAAGAAGTAGTACAATTCAAGTTTTACGTATTGATTACTGACTTTTTATCTGGCTTTGGTGCCTTGGACATGAGCTAGGACCTTAAGATTCTGCATGAAAGGAGGACTAGCAGCCGAGTTGCACGGGAGAATGTGAAAAGTGTTCATATGTAGTAAAAACCTGAGAAATCCGTCCGTTTTCGTCATTTGTTATCGAATCGACTTAAAGCCAGATCGTCAAATTGGGCGCTCTTCTCTCTGAAACGGTTGCACTTATCGTCTGCAAAACTATGTCGCGTGCTGCGGTATGCGGAGAAACTAAATGCAACGTAGTAGAACACAGATGATGCTTCTAAGTTGATGTAATAGCCAGTAAGAAGTAGTACAATTCAAGTTTTACGTATTGATTACTGACTTATTACCTGGCTTTGGTGCCTTGGACATGAGCTAGGACCTTAAGATTCTGCATGAAAGGAGGACTAGCAGCCGAGTTGCACGGGAGAATGTGAAAAGTGTTCATATGTAGTAAAAACCTGAGAAATCCGTCCGTTTTCGTCATTTGTTATCGAATCGACTTAAAGCCAGATCGTCACATTGGCCGCTCTTCTCTCTGAAACGGTTGTACTTACCGTCTGCAAAGCTATGTCGCGTACTGCGGTATTCGGAAACACTAAAAGCACCATAGTAGAACACAGATGAAGCTCCTAAGATGATGTAATAGCCAGTAAGAAGTAGTACAATTCAAGTTTTAGGTATCGGTTATTGACTTTTTAGCTGGCTTTGGTGCCTTTGACATGAGCTAGGACCTTAAGATTCTGCTTGAAAGGAGGACTAGCACCCGAGTTGCACGGGAGAATGTGAAAAGTGTTCATACGTAGTACAAACCTGAGAAATCGGTCCGTTTTCGTCATTTGTTATCGAATCGACTTAAATCCAGATCGTCACATTGGCCGCTCTTCTCTCTGAAACGGTTGTACTTACCGTCTGCAAAGCTATGTCGCGTGCTGCGGTATGCGGAGACACTACAATCACCATAGTAGAACACAGATGAAGCTTCTAAGTTGATGCAATAGCCAGTAAGAAGTAGAACAATTCAAGTTTTAGGTATCGATTATTGACTCTTTAGCTGGCTTCGGTACCTTGGACATGAGCTAGGACCTTAAGATTCTGCATGAAAGGAGGACTAGCAGCCGAGTTGCACGTCAGAATGTGAAAAGTGTTCATATGTAGTAATAACCTGAGAAATCCGTCCTTTTTCGTCATTTGTTATCGAATCGACTTAAAGCCAGATCGTCACATTGGCCGCTCTTCTCTCTGAAACGGTTGTACTTGTCGTCTGCAAAGCTATGTCACGTGCTGCGGTATGCGGAGACACTAAAATCACCACAGTAGAACACAGATGAAGCTTCTAAGTTGATGTAATAGCCAGTAAGAAGTAGTACAATTCAAGTTTTAGGTATTGAATATTGATCTTTTTGCTGGCTTTGGTGCCTTGGACATGAGCTAGGACCTTAAGATTCTGCATGAAAGGAGGACTAGCAGCCGAGTTGCACGGGAGAATGTGAAAAGTGTTCATATGTAGTAGAAACCTGAGAAATCCGTCCGTTTTCGTCATTTGTTATCGAATCGACTTAAAGCCAGATCGTCACATTGGCCGCTCTTCTCTCTGAAACGGTTGTACTTATCGTCTGCAAAGCTATGACGCGTACTGCGGTATTCGGAGACACTAAAAGCACTATAGTAGAACACAGATGAAGCTTCTAAGATGATGTAATAGCCAGTAAGAAGTAGTACAATTCAAGTTTTAGGTATTGAATATTGACCTTTTAGTTGGCTTTGGTGCCTTGGACATGAGCTAGGACCTTAAGATTCTGCATGAAAGGAGGACTAGCAGCGGATTTGCACGGGAGAATGTGAAAAATGTTCATATGTAGTAAAAAAATGAGACATCCGTCCGTTTTCGTCATTTGTTATCGAATCGACTTAAAGCCACATCGTCACATTGGCCGCTCTTCTCTCTGAAACGGTTGTACTTATCGTCTGCAAAGCTATGTCGCGTGTTGCAATTTGCGGAAACAGGAAAAGCACCATAATAGAACACAGATGAAGCTTCTAAGTTGCTGTAATACCCAGTAAGAAGTAGTCCAATTCAAGTTTTAGGTATTGAATATTGACCTTTTAGCTGGCTTTTGTGCCTTGGACATGAGCTAGGACCTCAAGATTCTGCATGAAAGGAGGACTAGCAGCCGAGCTGCACGGGAGAATGTGAAAAGTGTTCATATGTAGTAAAAACCTGAGAAATCCGTCCGTTTTCGTCATTTGTTATCGAATTGACTTAAAGCCAGATCGTCACATTGGCCGCTCTTCTCTCTGAAACGGTTGTACTTTTCGTCTTCAAAGCTATGTCGCGAGTTGCCGTAGGCGGAAACAGGAATAGCACCATAATGGAACACAGATGAAGCTTCTAAGTTGATGTAATACCCAGTAAGAAGTAGTCCAATTCAAGTTTTAGGTATCGATTATTGACTTTTTAGCTGGCTTTGGTGCCTTGGACATGAGATAGGACTTTAAGATTCTGCATAATAGGAGGACTAGCAGCCGAGTTGCACGGGAGAATGTGAAAAGTGTTCATATGTAGTAATAACCTGAGAAATCCGTCCTTTTTCGTCATTTGTTATCGAATCGACTTAAAGCCAGATCGTCACATTGGCAGCTCTTCTCTCTGAAATGGTTGTACTTATCGTCTGCAAAAATATGTCGCGTGCTGCGGTATGCGGGGAAACTAAAAGCACCGTAGTAGAACACAGATGAAGCTTCTAAGTTGATGTAATAGCCAGTAAGAAGTAGTACAATTCAAGTTTTAGGTATTGATTATTGACTTTTTAGCTGGCTTTGGTGCCTTGGACATGAGCTAGGACCTTAAGACTTTGCATGAAAGGAGGACTAGCAGCCGAGTTGCATGGGAGAATGTGAAAAGTGGTCATATGTAGTAAAAACCTGTGAAATCCGTTCGTTTTCGTCATTTGTTATCGAATCGACTTAAAGCCAGATCGTCACATTGGCCGCTCTTCTCTCTGAAACGGTTGTACTTATCGTCTGCAAAGCTATGTCGCGTACTGCGGTATTCGGAGACACTAAAAGCACCATAGTAGAACACAGATGAAGCTCCTAAGATGATGTAATAGCCAGTAAGAAGTAGTACAATTCAATTTTTAGGTATCGGTTATTGACTTTTTAGCTGGCTTTGGTGCCTTGGACATGAGCTAGGACCTTAAGATTCTGCATGAAAGGAGGACTAGCAGCCGAGTTGCACGGGAGAATGTCAAAAGTGTTCATATGTAGTAAAAAAATGAGAAATCAGTCCGTTTTCGTCATTTGTTATCGAATCGACGTAAAGCCAGATCGTCACTTTGGCCGCTCTTCTCTCTGAAACGGTTGTACTTATCGTCTGCAAAGCTATGTCGCGTGCTGCGCTATGTGGAGACACTAAAAGCACCATAGTAGAACACAGACGAAGCTTCTAAGTTGATGTAATAGCCAGTAAGAAGTAGTACAATTCAAGTTTTAGGTATCGATTATTGACTTTTTAGCTGGCTTTGGTGCATTGGACATGAGCTAGGACCTTAAGATTCTGCATGAAAGGTGGACTAGCAGCCGAGTTGCACGGGAGAATGTGAAAAGTGTTCATATGTAGTAAAAACCTGAGAAATCCGTCCGTTTTCGTCATTTGTTATCGAATCGACTTAAAGCCAGATCGTCACATTGGCCGCTCTTCTCTCTGAAACGGTTGTACTTATAGTCTGCAAAACTATGTCGCGTGCTGCGGTATGCGGAGAAACAAAAAGCACCGTAGTAGAACACAGATGAAGCTTCTAAGTTGATGTAATAGCCAGTAAGAAGTAGTACAATTCAAGTTTTACGTATCGATTATTGACTTTTTAGCTGGCTTTGGTGCCTTGGACATGAGCTAGGACCTTAAGATTCTTCATGAAAGGAGGGCTAGCAGCCGAGTTGCACGGGAGAATGTGAAAAGTGTTCATATGTAGTAAAAACCTGAGAAATCCGTCCGTTTTCGTCATTTGTTATCGAATCTACTTAAAGCCAGATCGTCACATTGGCCGCTCTTCTCTCTGAAACGGTTGTACTTATCGTCTGCAAAGCTATGTCACGTGTTGCCGTAGGCGGAAACAGGAAAAGCATCATAGTAGAACACAGACGAAGCTTCTAAGTTGATGTAATAGCCAGTAAGAAGTAGTACAATTCAAGTTTTAGGTATCGATTATTGACTTTTTAACTGGCTTTGGTGCCTTTTCCATGAGCTAGGACCTTGACATTCTGCATGAAAGGAGGACTAGCAGCCCAGTTGCACGGGAGAATGTGAAAAGTGTTCATATGTAGTAAAAACCTGAGAAATCCGTCCGTTTTCGTCATTTGTTATCGAATCGACTTAAAGCCAGATCGTCACATTGGCCGCTCTTCTCTCTGAAACGGTTGTACTTATCGTCTGCAAAGCTATGTCGCGTGCTGCGGTATGCGGAGACACTAAAATCACCATAGTAGAACACAGATGAAGCTTCTAAGTTGGTGCAATAGCCAGTAAGAAGTAGAACAATTCAAGTTTTAGGTATCGATTATTGTCTTTTTAGCTGGCTTCGGTACCTTTGACGTGAGCTAGGACCTTAAGATTCTGCATGAAAGGAGGACTAGCAGCCGAGTTGCACGTCAGAATGTGAAAAGTGATCATATGTAGTAAAAACCTGAGAAATCCGTCCGTTTTCGTCATTTGTTATCGAATCTACTTAAAGCCAGATGGTCACATTGGCCGCTCTTCTCTCTGAAACGTTTGTACATATCGTCTGCAAAGCTATGTCGGGTGCAGCGGTATGTGGAGACACTAAAATCACCATAGTAGAACACAGATGAAGCATCTAAGTTGATGTAATAGCCAGTAAGAAGTAGTAGAATTCAAGTTTTAGGAATCGATTATTGACTTTTTAGCTGGCTTTGGTGCCTTGGACATGATCTAGGACTTTAAGATTTTGCATGAAAGGAGGACTAGCAGCCGAGTTGCGCGGGAGAATGTGAAATGTGATCATATGTAGTAAAAACCTGAGTAATCCGTCCGTTTTCGTCATTTGTTATCGAATCGACTTAAAGACAGATCGTCACATTGGCCGCTCTTCTCTCTGAAACGGTTGTACTTATCGTCTGAAAAGCTATGTCGCGTGTTGCGGCATGCTGAGACACTAAAAGCACCATAGTAGAACACAGATCAAGCTTCTAAGTCGATGTAATAGCCAGTAAGAAGTAGTACAATTCAAGTTTTAGGAATCGATTATTGACCTTTTAGCTGGCTTTGGTGCCTTGGACATGAGCTAGGACCTTAAGATTCTACATGAAAGGAGGACTAGCAGCCGAGTTGCACGGGAGAATGTGAAAAGTGTTCATATGTAGTAATAACCTTAGAAATCCGTCCTTTTTCGTCATTTGTTAGCGAATCGACTTAAAGCCAGATCGTCACTTTGGCCGCTCTTCTCTCTGAAACGGTTGTGCTTATCGTCTGCAAAGCTATGTCGCGTGTTGCCGTAGGCGGAAACAGGAAAAGCACCATAGTAGAACACAGATGAAGCTTCTAAGTTGATGTAATAGCCAGTAAGAAGTAGTCCAATTCAAGATTTAGGTATCGATTATTGACTTTTTAGCTGGCTTTTGTGCCTTGGACATGAGCTAGGACTTTAAGATTCTGCATAAAAGGAGGACTAGCAGCCCAGTTGCACGGGAGAATGTGAAAAGTGTTCATATGTAGTAAAAACCTGAGAAATCCGTCCGTTTTCGTCATTTGTTATCGAATCTACGTAAAGCCAGATCGTCACATTGGTCGCTCTTCTCTCTGAAACGGTTGTACTTATCGTCTGCAAAGCTATATCACGTGCTGCGCTATGTGTAGACACTAAAAGCACCATAGTAGAACACAGACGAAGTTTCTAAGTTGATGTAATAGACAGTAAGAAGTAGTACAATTCAAGTTTAGGTATTGATTATTGACTTTTTAGCTGGCTATGGTGCATTGGACATGAGCTAGGACCTTAGGAATCTGCATGAAAGGTGGACTAGCAGCCGAGTTGCACGGGAGAATGTGAAAAGTGTTCATATGTAGTAAAAACCTGAGAAATCCGTCCGTTTTCGGCCTTTGTTATCGAATCGACTTAAAGCCAGATCGTCACATTGGCCGGTCTTCTCTCTGAAACGGTTGTACTTATCGTCTGCCAAGCTATGTCGCGTGCTGCGGTATGTTGAGACACTAAAAGCACCATAGTAGAACACAGATCAAGCTTCTAAGTTGATGTAATAGCCAGTAAGAAGTAGTAAAATTCAAGTATAAGGTACTGAATATTGAATTTTTACCTGGCTTTGGTGCCTTGGACATGAGCTAGGACCTTAAGATTCTGCATGAAAGGAGGACTAGCAGCCGAGTTGCACGGGAGAATGTGAAAACTGTTCAAATGTAGTAAAAACCTGAGAAATCCGTCCGTTTTCGTCATTTGTTATCGAATCGACTTAAAGCCAGATCGTCACATTGGCCGCTCTTCTCTGTGAAACGGTTGTACTTATCGTCTGCAAAAATATGTCGCGTGCTGCGGTATGCGGAGAAACTAAAAGCACCGTAGTAGAACACAGATGAAGCTTCTAAGTTGATGTAATAGCCAGTAAGAAGTAGTACAATTCAAGTTTTAGGTATTGATTATTGACTTTTTAGCTGGCTTTGGTGCCTTGGACATGAGCTAGGACCTTAAGATTTTGCATGAAAGGAGGACTAGCAGCCGAGTGGCACGGGAGAATGTGAAAAGTGGTCATATGTAGTAAAAACCTGTGAAATCCGTTCGTTTTCGTCATTTGTTATCGAATCGACGTAAAGCCAGATCGTCACATTGGCCGCTCTTCTCTCTGAAACGGTTGTACTTATCGTCTGCAAAGCTATGTCGCGTGCTGCGCTATGTGGAGACACTAAAAGCACCATAGTAGAACACAGACGAAGCTTCTAAGTTGATGTAATAGCCAGTAAGAAGTAGTCCAATTCAAGTTTTAGGTATCGATTATTGACTTTTTAGCTGGCTTTGGTGCAGTGGACATGAGCTAGGACCTTAAGATTCTGCATGAAAGGTGGACTAGCAGCCGAGTTGCACGGGAGAATGTGAAAAGTGTTCATATGTCGTAAAAACCAGAGAAATCCGTCCGTTTTCGTCATTTGTTATCGAATCGACTTAAAGCCAGATCGTCACATTGGCCGCTCTTCTCTCTGAAACGGTTGTACTTATCGTCTGCAAAACTATGTCGCGTGCTGCGGTATGCGGAGAAACTAAAAGCACCGTAGTAGAACACAGATGAAGCTTCTAAGTTGATGTAATAGCCAGTAAGAAGTAGTACAATTCAAGTTTTACGTATCGATTATTGACTTTTTAGCTGGCTTTGGTGCCTCTGACATGAGCTAGGACCTTGACATTCTGCATGAAAGGAGGACTAGCAGCCGAGTTGCACGGGAGAATGTGAAAAGTGTTCATATGTAGTAAAAACCTGAGAAATCCGTCCGTTTTCGTCATTTGTTATCGAATCGACTTAAAGCCAGATCGTCACATTGGCCGCTCTTCTCTCTGAAACGGTTGTACTTATCGTCTGCAAAGCTATGTCGCGTGCTGCGGTATGCGGAGACACTAAAATCACCATAGTAGAACACAGATGAAGCTTCTAAGTTGGTGCAATAGCCAGTAAGAAGTAGAACAATTCAAGTTTTAGGTATCGATTATTGTCTCTTTAGCTGGCTTCGGTACCTTGGACATGAGCTAGGACCTTAAGATTCTGCATGAAAGGAGGACTAGCAGCCGAGTTGCACGTCAGAATGTGAAAAGTGTTCATATGTAGTAAAAACCTGAGAAATCAGTCCGTTTTCGTCATTTGTTATCGAATCTACTTAAAGCCAGATGGTCACATTGGCCGCTCTTCTCTCTGAAACGTTTGTACATATCGTCTGCAAAGCTATGTCGGTTGCAGCGGTATGTGGAGACACTAAAATCACCATAGTAGAACACAGATGAAGCATCTAAGTTGATGTAATAGCCAGTAAGAAGTAGTAGAATTCAAGTTTTAGGAATCGATTATTGACTTTTTAGCTGGCTTTGGTGCCTTGGACATGAGCTAGGACTTTAAGATTTTGCATGAAAGGAGGACTAGCAGCCGCGTTGCGCGGGAGAATGTGAAATGTGTTCATATGTAGTAAAAACCTGGTTAATCCGTCCGTTTTCGTCATTTGTTATCGAATCGACTTAAAGACAGATCGTCACATTGGCCGCTCTTCTCTCTGAAACGGTTGTACTTATCGTCTGAAAAGCTATGTCGCGTGTTGCGGCATGCTGTGACACTAAAAGCACCATAGTAGAACACAGATCAAGCTTCTAAGTTGATGTAATAGCCAGTAAGAAGTAGTACAATTCAAGTTTTAGGAATCGATTATTGACCTTTTAGCTGGCTTTGGTGCCTTGGACATGAGCTAGGACCTTAAGATTCTGCATGAAAGGAGGACTAGCAGCCGAGTTGCACGGGAGAATGTGAAAAGTGTTCATATGTAGTAATAACCTTAGAAATCCGTCCTTTTTCGTCATTTGTTAGCGAATCGACTTAAAGCCAGATCGTCACATTGGCCGCTCTTCTCTCTGAAACGGTTGTGCTTATCGTCTGCAAAGCTATGTCGCGTGTTGCCGTAGGCGGAAACAGGAAAAGCACCATAGTAGAACACAGATGAAGCTTCTAAGTTGATGTAATAGCCAGTAAGAAGTAGTCCAATTCAAGATTTAGGTATCGATTATTGACTTTTTAGCTGGCTTTCGTGCCTTGGACATGAGGTAGGACTTTAAGATTATGCATAAAAGGAGGACTAGCAGCCGAGTTGCACGGGAGAATGTGAAAAGTGTTCATATGTAGTAAAAACCTGAGAAATCCGTCCGTTTTCGTCATTTGTTATCGAATCGACTTAAAGCCAGATCGTCACATTGGCCGCTCTTCTCTCTGAAACGGTTGTACTTATCGTCTGCAAAACTATGTCGCGTGCTGCGGTATGCGGAGAAACTAAAAGCACCGTAGTAGAACACAGATGAAGCTTCTAAGTTGATGTAATAGCCAGTAAGAAGTAGTACAATTCAAGTTTTAGGTATTGATTATTGACTTTTTAGCTGGCTTTGGTGCCTTGGACATGAGCTAGGACCTTAAGATTCTGCATGAAAGGAGGACTAGCAGCCGAGTTGCACGGGAGAATGTCAAAAGTGTTCATATGTAGTAAAAACCTGAGAAATCCGTCCGTTTTCGTCATTTGTTATCGAATCGACTTAAAGCCAGATCGTCATATTGGCCGCTCTTCTCTCTGAAACGGTTGTACTTATCGTCTGCAAAACTATGTCGCGTGCTGCGGTATGCGGAGAAACTAAAAGCACCGTAGTAGAACACAGATGAAGCTTCTAAGTTGATGTAATAGCCAGTAAGAAGTAGTACAATTCAAGTTTTACGTATCGATTATTGACTTTTTAGCTGGATTTGGTGCCTCTGACATGAGCTAGGACCTTAAGATTCTTCATGAAAGGAGGGATAGCAGCCGAGTTGCACGGGAGAATGTGAAAAGTGTTCATATGTAGTAAAAAAATGAGAAATCCGTCCGTTTTCGTCATTTGTTATCGAATCTACTTAAAGCCAGATCGTCACATTGGCCGCTCTTCTCTCTGAAACGGTTGTACTTATCGTCTGCAAAGCTATGTCACGTGTTGCCGTAGGCGGAAACAGGAAAAGCATCATAGTAGAACACAGACGAAGCTTCTAAGTTGATGTAATAGCCAGTAAGAAGTAGTACAATTCAAGTTTTAGGTATCGATTATTGACTTTTTAACTGGCTTTGGTGCCTTTTCCATGAGCTAGGACCTTGACATTCTGCATGAAAGGAGGACTAGCAGCCGAGTTGCACGGGAGAATGTGAAAAGTGTTCATATGTAGTAAAAACCTGAGAAATCCGTCCGTTTTCGTCATTTGTTATCGAATCGACTTAAAGCCAGATCGTCACATTGGCCGCTCTTCTCTCTGAAACGGTTGTACTTATCGTCTGCAAAGCTATGTCGCGTGCTGCGGTATGCGGAGACACTAAAATCACCATAGTAGAACACAGATGAAGCTTCTAAGTTGGTGCAATAGCCAGTAAGAAGTAGAACAATTCAAGTTTTAGGTATCGATTATTGTCTTTTTAGCTGGCTTCGGTACCTTGGACATGAGCTAGGACCTTAAGATTCTGCATGAAAGGAGGACTAGCAGCCGAGTTGCACGTCAGAATGTGAAAAGTGTTCATATGTAGTAAAAACCTGAGAAATCAGTCCGTTTTCGTCATTTGTTATCGAATCTACTTAAAGCCAGATGGTCACATTGGCCGCTCTTCTCTCTGAAACGTTTGTACATATCGTCTGCAAAGCTATGTCGGGTGCAGCGGTATGCGGAGACACTAAAATCACTATAGTAGAACACAGATGAAGCATCTAAGTTGATGTAATAGCCAGTAAGAAGTAGTAGAATTCAAGTTTTAGGAATCGATTATTGACTTTTTAGCTGGCTTTGGTGCCTTGGACATGAGCTAGGACTTTAAGATTTTGCATGAAAGGAGGACTAGCAGCCGAGTTGCGCGGGAGAATGTGAAATGTGTTCATATGTAGTAAAAACCTGGTTAATCCGTCCGTTTTCGTCATTTGTTATCGAATCGACTTAAAGACAGATCGTCACATTGGCCGCTCTTCTCTCTGAAACGGTTGTACTTATCGTCTGAAAAGCTATGTCGCGTGTTGCGGCATGCTGAGACACTAAAAGCACCATAGTAGAACACAGATCAAGCTTCTAAGTTGATGTAATAGCCAGTAAGAAGTAGTACAATTCAAGTTTTAGGAATCGATTATTGACCTTTTACCTGGCTTTGGTGCCTTGGACATGAGCTAGGACCTTAAGATTCTGCATGAAAGGAGGACTAGCAGCCGAGTTGCACGGGAGAATGTGAAAAGTGTTCATATGTAGTAATAACCTTAGAAATCCGTCCTTTTTCGTCATTTGTTTGCGAATCGACTTAAAGCCAGATCGTCACATTGGCCGCTCTTCTCTCTGAAACGGTTGTGCTTATCGTCTGCAAAGCTATGTCGCGTGTTGCCGTAGGCGGAAACAGGAAAAGCACCATAGTAGAACACAGATGAAGCTTCTAAGTTGATGTAATAGCCAGTAAGAAGTAGTCCAATTCAAGATTTAGGTATCGATTACTGACTTTTTAGCTGGCTTTCGTGCCTTGGACATGAGCTAGGACTTTAAGATTCTGCATAAAAGGAGGACTAGCAGCCCAGTTGCACGGGAGAATGTGAAAAGTGTTCATATGTAGTAAAAACCTGAGAAATCCGTCCGTTTTCGACATTTGTTATCGAATCGACTTAAAGCCAGATCGTCACATTGGCCGCTCTTCTCTCTGAAACGGTTGTACTTATCGTCTGCAAAACTATGTCGCGTGCTGCGGTATGCGGAGAAACTAAAAGCACCGTAGTAGAACACAGATGAAGCTTCTAAGTTGATGTAATAGCCAGTAAGAAGTAGTACAATTCAAGTTTTAGGTATTGATTATTGACTTTTTAGCTGGCTTTGGTGCCTTGGACATGAGCTAGGACCTTAAGATTCTGCATGAAAGGAGGACTAGCAGCCGAGTTGCACGAGAGAATGTCAAAAGTGTTCATATGTAGTAAAAACCTGAGAAATCCGTCCGTTTTCGTCATTTGTTATCGAATCGACGTAAAGCCAGATCGTCACATTGGTCGCTCTTCTCTCTGAAACGGTTGTACTTATCGTCTGCAAAGCTATATCACGTGCTGCGCTATGTGTAGACACTAAAAGCACCATAGTAGAACACAGACGAAGTTTCTAAGTTGATGTAATAGCCAGTAAGAAGTAGTACAATTCAAGTTTTAGGTATCGATTATTGACTTTTTAGCTGGCTATGGTGCATTGGACATGAGCTAGGACCTTAAGATTCTGCATGAAAGGAGGACTAGCAGCCGAGTTGCGCGGGAGAATGTGAAAAGTGTTCATATGTAGTAAAAACCTGAGAAATCCGTCCGTTTTCGGCCTTTGTTATCGAATCGACTTAAAGCCAGATCGTCACATTGGCCGGTCTTCTCTCTGAAACGGTTGTACTTATCGTCTGCCAAGCTATGTCGCGTGCTGCGGTATGTTGAGACACTAAAAGCACCATAGTAGAACACAGATCAAGCTTCTAAGTTGATGTAATAGCCAGTAAGAAGTAGTAAAATTCAAGTATAAGGTACTGAATATTGAATTTTTAGCTGGCTTTGGTGCCTTGGACATGAGCTAGGACCTTAAGATTCTGCATGAAAGGAGGACTAGCAGCCGAGTTGTACGGGAGAATGTGAAAACTGTTCAAATCTAGTAAAAACCTGAGAAATCCGTCCGTTTTCGTCATTTGTTATCGAATCGACTTAAAGCCAGATCGTCACATTGGCCGCTCTTCTGTGTGAAACGGTTGTACTTATCGTCTGCAAAGCTATGTCGCGTGCTGCGGTATGCGGAGACACTGAAAGCACCATAGCAGAACACAGATGAAGCTTCTAAGTTGATATAATACCCAGTAAGAAGTAGTACAATTCAAGTTTAAGGTACCGATTATTGACTTTTTAGCTGGCTTTGGTCCCTTGGACATGAGCTAGGACCTTAACATTCTTCATGAAAGGAGGACTAGCAGCCGAGTTGCACGGGAGAATGTGAAAAGTGTTCATATGTAGTAAAAACCTTAGAAATCCATCCGTTTTCGTCATTTGTTATCGAATCGACTTAAAGCCAGATCGTCACATTGGCCGCTCTTCTCTCTGAAACGGTTGTACTTATCGTCTGCAAAGCTATATCACGTGCTGCGGTATGCGGAGACACTAAAATCACCACAGTATAACACAGATGAAGATTCTAAGTTGATGTAATATCCAGTAAGAAGTAGTACAATTCAAGTTTTAGGTATCGATTATTGACTTTTTAGCTGGCTTTGGTGCCTTGGACATGAGCTAGGACCTTAACATTCTTCATGAAAGGAGGACTAGCAGCCGAGTTGCACGGGAGAATGTGAAAGGTGTTCATATGTAGTAAAAACCTTAGAAATCCATCCGTTTTCGTCATTTGTTATCGAATCGACTTAAAGCCAGATCGTCATATTGGCCGCTCTTCTCTCTGTAACGGTTGTACTTATCGTCTGCAAAGCTATATCACGTGCTGCGGTATGCGGAGACACTAAAATCACCACAGTAGAACACAGATGAAGATTCTGAGTTGATGTAATATCCAGTAAGAAGTAGTATAATTTAAGTTTTAGGTATCGATTATTGACTTTTTAGCTGGCTTTGGTGCCTTGGACATGAGCTAGGACCTTAGGATTCTGAATGAAAGGAGGACTAGCAGCTGCGTTGCACGGGAGAATGTAAAAGTGTTCATATGTAGTAAAAACCTTAGAAATCCGTCCGTTTTCGTCATTTGTTATCGAATCGACTAAAGCCAGATCGTCGCATTGGCCGCTCTTCTCTCTGAAACGGTTGTACTTATCGTCTGCCAAGCTATGTCGCGTGCTGCGGTATGTTGAGACACTAAAAGCACCATAGTAGAACACAGATCAAGCTTCTAAGTTGATGTAATAGCCAGTAAGAAGTAGTAAAATTAAAGTATAAGGTACTGAATATTGAATTTTTAGCTGGCTTTGGTGCCTTGGACATGAGCTAGGACCTTAAGATTCTGCATGAAAGGAGGACTAACAGCCGAGTTGCACGGGAGAATGTGAAAAGTGTTCAAATGTAGTAAAAACCTGAGAAATCCGTCCGTTTTCGTCATTTGTTATCGAATCGACTTAAAGCAAGATCGTCACATTGGCCGCTCTTCTCTGTGAAACGGTTGTACTTATCGTCTGCAAAGCTATGTCGCGTGCTGCGGTATGCGGAGACACTAAAAGCACCATAGCAGAACACAGATGAAGCTCCTAAGTTGATATAATACCCAGTAAGAAGTAGTACAATTCAAGTTTAAGGTACCGATTATTGACTTTTTAGCTGGCTTTGGTCCCTTGGACATGAGCTAGGACCTTAACATTCTTCATGAAAGGAGGACTAGCAGCCGATTTGCACGGGAGAATGTGAAAAGTGTTCATATGTAGTAAAAACCTTAGAAATCCATCCGTTTTCGTCATTTGTTATCGAATCGACTTAAAGCCAGATCGTCACATTGGCCGCTCTTCTCTCTGAAACGGTTACATTTATCCTCTGCAAAGATATGACGCTTGCTGCGGTATGCGGAGACACTAAAAGCACCATAGTAGAACACAGATGAAGCTTCTAAGTTGATGTTATAGCCAGTAAGAAGTAGTACAATTCAAGTTTTAGGAATCGATTATTGACCTTTTAGCTGGCTTTGGTGCCTTGCACATGAGCTAGGAACTTAAGATTTTGCATGAAAGGAGTACTAGCAGCCACGTTGCACAGGACAATGTGAAAAGTGTGCGTATGTAGTAAAAATCTCAGAAATCTGTCCGTTTTCGTCATTTGCTATCGAATCGACTTAAAGCCAGATCGTCACATTGGCCGCTCTTCTCTCTAAAACGGTTGTACTTATCGTCTGGAAAGCTATGTCGCGTGCTGCGGTATGCGGAGACACTAAAAGCACCATAGTAGAACACAGATGAAGCTTCTAAGTTGATGTAATAGCCAGTAAGAAGTAATATAATTCAAGTTTTAGGTATCTATTATTGACCTTTAAGCTGGCTTTGGTGACTTGGACATGAGCTAGGACCTTAAGATTCTGCATGAAAGGAGGACTAGCAACCGAGTTGCACGGGAGAATGTGAAAAGTGTTCATATGTAGTAAAAACCTTAGAAATCCGTCCGTTTTCGTCATTTGTTATCGAATCGACTAAAGCCAGATCGTCGCATTGGCCGCTCTTCTCTCTGAAACGGTTGTACTTATCGTCTGCCAAGCTATGTCGCGTGCTGCGATATGTTGAGACACTAAAAGCACCATAGTAGAACACAGATCAAGCTTCTAAGTTGATGTAATAGCCAGTAAGAAGTAGTAAAATTAAAGTATAAGGTACTGAATATTGAATTTTTAGCTGGCTTTGGTGCCTTGGACATGAGCTAGGACCTTAAGATTCTGCATGAAAGGAGGACTAGCAGCCGAGTTGCACGGGAGAATGTGAAAAGTGTTCAAATGTAGTAAAAACCTGAGAAATCCGTCCGTTTTCGTCATTTGTTATCGAATCGACTTAAAGCAAGATCGTCACATTGGCCGCTCTTCTCTGTGAAACGGTTGTACTTATCGTCTGCAAAGCTATGTCGCGTGCTGCGGTATGCGGAGACACTAAAAGCACCATAGCAGAACACAGATGAAGCTTCTAAGTTGATATAATACCCAGTAAGAAGTAGTACAATTCAAGTTTAAGGTACCGATTATTGACTTTTTAGCTGGCTTTGGTCCCTTGGACATGAGCTAGGACCTTAACATTCTTCATGAAAGGAGGACTAGCAGCCGATTTGCACGGGAGAATGTGAAAAGTGTTCATAAGTAGTAAAAACCTTAGAAATCCATCCGTTTTCGTCATTTGTTATCGAATCGACTTAAAGCCAGATCGTCACATTGGCCGCTCTTCTCTCTGAAACGGTTACATTTATCGTCTGCAAAGATATGACGCTTGCTGCGGTATGCGGAGACACTAAAAGCACCATAGTAGAACACAGATGAAGCTTCTAAGTTGATGTTATAGCCAGTTAGAAGTAGTACAATTCAAGTTTTAGTTATGGATTATTGACTTTATACCCTTCTTTGGTGCCTTGCACATGAGCTAGGAACTTGAGATTTTGCATGAAAGGAGGACTAGCAGCTCCGATGCACGGGAGAATGTGAAAAGTGTTCATATGTAGTACAAACCTGAGAAATCCGTCCGTTTTCGTCATTTGTTATCGAATCTACTTAAAGCCAGATCGTCACATTGGCCGCTCTTCTCTCTGAAACGGTTGCACTTATCGTCTGCAAAGCTATGTCACGTGTTGCCGTAGGCGGAAACAGGAAAAGCATCATAGTAGAACTCAGACGAAGCTTCTAAGTTGATGTAATAGCCAGTAAGAAGTAGTGCAATTCAAGTTTTAGTTATCGATTATTGACTTTTAAGCTGGCTTTGGTGCCTTGGACATGAGCTAGGAGCTTAACACTTTGCATTAAAGGAGGACTAGCTGCCGAGTTGCACGGTAGAATGTGAAAAGTGTTCATATGTAGTAAAAACTTGAGAACTCCGTCCGTGTTTGTCATTTGTTATCGAATCGACTTAAAGCCAGATCGTCACATTGGCCGCTATTCTCACAGAAACGGTTGTTTTTATCGTCTTTGTTATCAAGCCAGATCGTCACATTGGCCGCTCTTCTGTCTGAAACGGTTACATTTATCGTCTGCAAAGCTATGTCGCGTGCTGCGGTATGTGGAGATACTAAAAGCACCATAGTAGAAGACAGATGAAGCTTCTAAGTTGATGTAATAGCCAGTACGAAGTAGTACAATTCAAGTTTTAGTTATCGAATATTGACTTTTTACCCTTCTTTGGTGGCTTGGACATGAACTAGGAACTTAAGAATTTGCATGAAGGAGGACTAGCAGCCGCGTTGCACGGTAGAATGTGAAAAGTGTTCATATGTAGTAAAAACTTGAGAAATCCGTCCGTGTTCGTCATTTGTTATCGAATCGACTTAAAGCCAGATCGTCACATTGGCCGCTCTTCTCTCAGAAACGGTTGTTTTTATCGTCTGCAAAGCTATGTCGCGTGCTGCGGTATACGGAGACACTAAAAGCACCATAGTAGAACACAGATGATGCTTATAAGTTGATGTAATAGCCAGTAAGAAGTAGTACAATTCAAGTTTTAGGTATCGATTATTGACCTTTTACGTAGCTTTGGCGCCTTGGACATGAGCTAGGCCCTTAAGATTCTGCATGAAAGGAGGACTAGCTGCCGAGTTGCACGATAGAATGTGAAAAGTGTTCATATGTAGTAAGAACCTAAGAAATCCGTCCGTTTTCGTCATTTGTTGTCGAATCGACTTAAAGCCAGATTGTCACATTGGCCGCTGTTCTGTCTAAAATGGTTACATTTATCGTCTGCAAAGCTATGTCGCGTGCTGCGGTATACGGAGACACTAAAAGCACCATAGTAGAACACAGATGAAGCTCCTAAGTTGATGTAATAGCCAGTAAGAAGTAGTACAATTCAAGTTTTAGGTATCGATTATTGACTTTTTACTTTTCTTTGGTGCCTTGGACATGAGCTAGGATCTTAAGATTATGCATGAAAGAGTAGTAGCAGCCGAGTTTCACGGGAGAATGTGAAAAGTGTTCATATGAAGTAAAAACAAGAGAAATCCGTCCGTTTTCGTCATTTGTTGTCGAATCGACTTCAAGCCAGATCGTCACAATGGCCGCTGTTCTGTCTGATACGGTTACATTTAACGTCTGCAAAGCTATGTCGCGTGCTGCGGTATGCGGAGACACTAAAAGCACCATAGTAGAACGCAGATGAAGCTTTTAAATTGATGTAATAGCCAGTAAGAAGACGAACAATTCAAGTTTTAGGTATCGATTATTGACTTTTTACCCTCCTTTGGTGCCTTGGACATGAGCTAGGAACTTGAGATTTTGCATGAAAGGAGGATTAGCAGCCGCGTTGCACGGGAGAATGTGAAAAGTGTTCATATGTAGGAAAACCTGAGAAATCCGTTCGTTTTCGTCATTTATTATCGAATCGACTTAAAGCCAGATCGTCACATTGGACGCTCTTCTCTCTGAAACGGTTGTACTTATAGTCTGCAAAGCTATGTCGCGTTCTGCGGTATGCGGAAACACTAAAAGCACCATAGTAGATCACAGATGAAGCTTCTAAGTTGATGTAATAGCCAGTAAGCAGTAGTAGAATTCAAGTTTTAGTTATCGATTATTGACTTTTTAGCTGGCTTTGGTGCCTTGGACATGAGCTAGGACCTTAACACTTTGCATGAAAGGAGGACTAGCAGCCGAGTTGCACGGGAGAATTTGAAAAGTGTTCATATGTAGCAAAAAACCTCAGAAATCCGTCCGTTTTCGTCATTTGTTATCGAATCGACTTAAAGCCAGATCGTCACATTGGCCGCTCTTCTCTCTGAAACGGTTACATTTATCGTCTGCAAAAATATGACGATTGCTGCGGTATGCGGAGACACTAAAAGCACCATAGTAGAACACAGATGAAGCTTCTAAGTTGATGTAATAGCCAGTAAGAAGTAATATAATTCAAGTTTTAGGTATTGATTATTGACCTTTAAGCTGGCTTTGGTGCCTTGGACATGAGCTAGGAACTTGAGATTTTGCATGAAAGGAGGACTAGCAGCTCCGATGCACGGGAGAATGTGAAAAGTGTTCATATGTATTACAAACCTGAGAAATCTGTTCGTTTTCATCATTAGTTATCGAATCGACTTAAAGCCAGATCGTCACATTGGCCGCTCTTCTCTTTGAAACGGTTGTACTTATCGTCTGCAAAGCTATGTCGCGTGCTGCGGTATGCGGAGACACTAAAAGCACCATAGTAGAACACAGATGAAGCTTCTAAGTTGATGTAATAGCCAGTAAGAAGTAGTACAATTCAAGTTTTAGTTATCGATTATTGACTTTTTAGCTGGCTTTGGTGCCTTCTACATGAGCTATGAGCTTAACACTTTGCATTAAAGGAGGATTAGCTGCCGAGTTGCACGGTAGAATGTGAAAAGTGTTCATATGTAGTAAAAACTTGAGAACTCCGTCCGTGTTCGTCATTTGTTATCGAATCGACTTAAAGCCAGATCGTCACATTGGCCGTTCTTCTCACAGAAACGGTTGTTTTTATCGTCTTTGTTATCAAGCCAGATCATCACATTGGCCGCTCTTCCGTCTGAAACGGTTACATTTATCGTCTGCAAAGCTATGTCGCGTGCTGCGGTATGTGGAGATACTAAAAGCACCATAGTAGAACACAGATGAAGCTTCTAAGTTGATGTAATAGCCAGTAAGAAGTAGTACAATTCAAGTTTTAGTTATCGATTATTGACTTTTTAGCTGGCTTTGGTGCCTTGGACATGAGCTATGAGCTTAACACTTTGCATTAAAGGAGGACTAGCTGCCGAGTTGCACGGTAGAATGTGAAAAGTGTTCATATGTAGTAAAAACTTGAGAAATCCGTCCGTGTTCGTCATCTGTTATCGAATCGACGTAAAGCCAGATCGTCACATTGGCCGCTCTTCTCTCAGAAACGGTTGTTTTTATCGTCTGCAAAGCTATGTCGCGTGCTGCGGTATACGGAGACACTAAAAGCACCATAGTAGAACACAGATGATGCTTATAAGTTGATGTAATAGCCAGTAAGAAGTAGTACAATTCAAGTTTTAGGTATCGATTATTGACCTTTTACGTAGCTTTGGCGCCTTTGACATGAGCTAGGCCCTTAAGATTCTGCATGAAAGGAGGACTAGCTGTCGAGTTGCACGATAGAATGTGAAAAGTGTTCATATGTAGTAAGAACCTGAGAAATCCGTCCGTTTTCGTCATTTGTTGTCGAATCGACTTAAAGCCAGATTGTCACATTGGCCGCTGTACTGTCTAAAACGGTTACATTTATCGTCTGCAAAGCTATGTCGCGTGCTGCGGTATACGGAGACACTAAAAGCACCATAGTAGAACACAGATGAAGCTTCTAAATTGGTGTACTAGCCAATAAGAAGTAGTATAATTCAAGTTTTAGGTATCGATTATTGACTTTTTACCCTTCTTTGGTGCCTTGGACATGAGCTAGGAACTTCAGATTTTGCATAAAAGGGGGACTAGCAGCTGCGTTGCACGGGAGAACGTGAGAAGTGTTCATACGTAGTAAAAACCTGAGAAATCCGTCCGTGTTTGTCATTTGTTATCGAATTTACTTAAAGTCAGATTGTCACAATGGCCGCTCTTCTGTCTGAAACGGTTACATTTATCGTCTTCAAAGCTATGTCGCGTGCTGCGGTATACGGAGACACTAAAAGCACCATAGTGGAACGCAGATGAAGCTTCTAAGTTGATGTAATAGCCAGTAAGAAGTGGTACAATTCAAGTTTTAGGTATCGATTATTGACTTTTTACCCTCCTTTGGTGCCTTGGACATGAGCTAGGAACTTGAGATATTGCATGTACGGAGGATTAGCAGGCGCGTTGTACGGGAGAATGTGAAAAGTGGTCATATGTAGTAAAAACCTGAGAAATCCGTCTGTGTTCGTCATTTGTTATCGAATTTACTTAAAGTCAGATTGTCACATTGGCCGCTCTTCCGTCTGAAACGGTTACATTTATCGTCTTCAAAGCTATGTCGCGTGCTGCGGTATGCGGAGACACTAAAAGCACCATAGTAGAACACAGATGAAGCTTCTAAGTTGATGTAATAGCCAGTAAGAGGTAGTACAATTCAAGTTTTAGTTATCGATTATTGAATTTTTATCTGGCTTTGGTGAATTGGACATGAGCTAATACCTTGACATTTTGCATGAAAGGAGGACTAGCAGCCGCGTTGCACGGGAGAATGTGAAAAGTGTTCGTATGTAGTAAAAACCTGAGAAATCCGTCCGTTTTCGTCATTTGTTATCGAATCGACTTAAAGCCAGATCGTCACAATGGCCGCTCTTCTCTCTGAAACGTTTGTACTTACCGTCTGCAAAGCTATGTCGCGTGCTGCGGTATGCGGAGACACTAAAAGCACGATAGTAGAACACAGATGAAGCTTCTAAAATGATGTAATAGCCAGTAAGAAGTAGTACAATTCAAGTTTTAGTATCGATAACTGACTTTTTACCCTTCTTTGTTGCCTTGGACATGAGCTACGAACTTACGATTTTGCGTGAAAGGAGGACTAGCAGCCGCGTTGCCCGGGAGAACGTGAAAAGTGTTCATATGTAGTAAAAACCTGAGAAATCTGTCCGTGTTCGTCATTTGTTATCGAATCGACTTAAAGCCAGGTTGTCACATTGGACGCTCCTCTGTCTGAAACGGTTACATTTATCGTCAGCAAAAAGATGTCGCGTGCTGCGGTATGCGGAGACACTAAAAGCACCACAGTAGAACGCAGATGAAGCTTCTAAGTTGATGTAATAGCCAGTAAGAAGTAATATAATTCAAGTTTTAGGTATCGATTATTGAACTTTAAGCTGGCTTTGGTGCCTTGGACATGAGCTAGGAACTTGAGATTTTGCATGAAAGGAGGACTAGCAGCTCCGATGCACGGGAGAATGTGAAAAGTGTTCATATGTAGTACAAACCTGAGAAATCTGTTCGTTTTTGTCATTTGTTATCGAATCGACTTAAAGCCAGATCGTCACATTGGCCGCTCTTCTCTTTGAAACGGTTGTACTTATCGTCTGCAAAGCTATGTCGCGTGCTGCGGTATGCGGAGACACTAAAAGCACCATAGTAGAACACAGATGAAGCTTCTAAGTTGATGTAATAGCCAGTAAGAAGTAGTACAATTCAAGTTATAGTTATCGATTATTGACTTTTTAGCTGGCTTTGGTGCCTTGGACATGAGCTAGGACCTTAACACTTTGCATTAAAGGAGGACTAGCTGCCGAGTTGCACGGTAGAATGTGAAAAGTGTTCATATGTAGTAAAAACTTGAGAACTCCGTCCGTGTTCGTCATTTGTTATCGATTCGACTTAAAGCCAGATCGTCACATTGGCCGCTCTTCTCTCAGAAACGGTTGTTTTTATCGTCTTTGTTATCAAGCCAGATCGTCACATTGGCCGCTCTTCTGTCTGAAACGGTTACATTTATCGTCTGCAAAGCTATGTCGCGTGCTGCGGTATGTGGAGATACTAAAAGCACCATAGTAGAACACAGATGGAGCTTCTAAGTTGATGTAATAGCCAGTAAGAAGTAGTACAATTCAAGTTTTAGTTATCGATTATTGACTTTTTACCCTTCATTGGTGGCTTGGACATGAACTAGGAACTTAAGAATTTGCGTGAGGGAGGACTAGCAGCCGCGTTGCACGGTAGAATGTGAAAAGTGTTCATATGTAGTAAAAACTTGAGAAATCCGTCCGTGCTCGTCATTTGTTATCGAATTGACTTAAAGCCAGATCGTCACATTGGCCGCTCTTCTCTCAGAAACGGTTGTTTTTATCGTCTGCAAAGCTATGTCGCGTGCTGCGGTATACGGAGACACTAAAAGCACCATAGTAGAACACAGATGATGCTTATAAGTTGATGTAATAGCCAGTAAGAAGTAGTACAATTCAAGTTTTAGGTATCGATTATTGACCTTTTAGGTAGCTTTGGTGCCTTGGACATGAGCTAGGACCTTAATATTCTGCATGAAAGGAGGACTAGCTGCCGAGTTGCACGATAGAATGTGAAAAGTGTTCATATGTAGTAAGAACCTGAGAAGTCCGTCCATTTTCGTCATTTGTTGTCGAATCGACTTAAAGCCCGATCGTCACATTGGCCGCTCTTCTGTCTGAAACGGTTGTACTTATCGTCTGCAAAGCTACGTCGCATGCTGCGGTATGCGGATACACTAAAAGCACCATAGTAGAACACAGATGATGCTTATAAGTTGATGTAATAGACAGTAAGAAGTAGTACAATTCAAGTTTTAGGTATCGATTATTGACTTTTACAATTCTTTGGTGCCTTGGACATGAGCTAGGAACTTAATATTTTGCATGAAAGGAGGACTAGCAGCCGCGTTGCACGGGAGAATGTGAAAAGTGTTCATATGTAGTAGAAACCTGAGAAATCTATCCGTTTTCGTCATTTTTTATACAATCGTCTTAAAGCCAGATCGTCACATGGGCCGCAGATCTGTCTGAAACGGTTACATTTATCGTCCGCGTTCTGCGGAATGCAGAGACACTAAAAGCACAATAGTAGAACACAGATGAAGCTTCTAAGTTGATGTAATAGCCAGTATGAAGTAGTACTATTCAAGTTTTAGTTATCGATTATTGATTTTTTACCCTTCTTTGGTTCCTTGTACATGAGCTAGGAACTTAAGATTTTGCAATAAGGGAGGACTAGTAGCCGCGTTGCATGGGACAATGTGCAAAGTGTTCGTATGTAGTAAAAGCCTGAGAAATCAGTCCGTTTTCGTCATTTGTTTTCGAATCGACTTAAAGCCAGATCGTCACATTGGCCGCTCTTCTCTCTGAAACGGTTATACTTACCGTCTGCAAAGGTACGTCGCGTGCTGCGTTATGGGGAGACACTAAAAGCACCATAGTAGAACACAGATGAAGCATCTAAGTTGATGTAATAGCCAGTAAGAAGCAGTACAACTCAGGTTTTAGGTATCGATTATTGCTTTTTAGCTGGCTTTGGTGCCTTGGACATGAGCTTGGAACTTAAGATTTTGCATTAAAGGAGGACTAGCAGCCGCGTTGTATGGGAGAATGTGAAAAGTGTTTATATGTAGTAATAACCTGAGAATTCTGTTCGTTTTCGTCATTTGTTATCGAATCGACTTAAAGCCAGATCGTCACCTTGGCCGCTCTTCTCTCTGAAACGGTTGTACTTATCGTCTGCAAAGTTATGTCGCGTGCTGCGGTATGCGGAGACACTAAAAGCACCATAGGAGAACACAGAATAAGCTTCTAAGTTGATGTAATAGCCTGTAAGAAGTATTACAATTCAAGTTTTAGTTATCGATTTTTGCCTTTTTAGCTGGCTTTGGTGCCTTGGACATGAGCTAGGAACTTAAGAATTTGCATGAACGGAGGACTAGCAGCCGCGTTGCATGGGATAATGTGAAAAGTGTTCATATGTAGTAGAAACCTGAGAAATCTATTCGTTTTCGTCATTTTTTATAGAATATACTTAAAGCCAGATCGTTACATGGGCCGCAGATCTGTCTGAAACGGTTACATTTATCGTTTGCAAAGCTATATCGCGTTCTGCGGTATGCAGAGACACTAAAAGCACAATAGGAGAACACAGATGAAGCTTCTAAGTTGATGTAATAGCCAGTAAGAAGTAGTACAATTCAAGTTTTAGTTATCGATTATTGACTTTTTACCCTTCATTGGTGGCTTGGACATGAACTAGGAACTTAAGAATTTGCATGAAAGGAGGACTAGCAGCCGCGTTGCATGGGATAATGTGAAAAGTGTTCATATGTAGTAGAAACCTGAGAAATCTATTCGTTTTCGTCATTTTTTATAGAATATACTTAAAGCCAGATCGTCACATGGGCCGCAGATCTGTCTGAAACGGTTACATTTATCGTTTGCAAAGCTATATCGTGTTCTGCGGTATGCAGAGACACTAAAAGCACAATAGGAGAACACAGATGAAGCTTCTAAGTTGATGTAATAGCCAGTATGAAGTAGTACAATTCAAGTTTTAGTTATCGATTATTGACTTTTTACCCTTCTTTGGTGCGTTGAACATGAGCTAGGAAATTAAGATTTTGCATGAAGGGAGGACTAGCAGCCGAGTTGGACGGGAGAAAGTGAAAAGTGTTCACATGTAGTAAAAAGCCTGAGAAATCCGTCCGTTTTCGTCATTTGTTTTCGAATCGACTTAAAGCCAGATCGTCACATTGGCCGCTCTTTTCTATGAAACGGTTGTACTTATCGTCTGCAAAGCTATGTCGCGTGCTGCGGTATGTGGAGACACTAAAAGCACCATAGTAGAACACGGATGAAGTTTCTAAGTTGATGTAATAGCCAGTAAGAAGTAGTACAATTCAAGTTTTAGGTATCGATCATTGAATTTTTACCTTTCCTTGGTGCCTTGGACATGAGTTAGGAAATTGAGATCGGCCTGAGCTGGCGAGGCGTGCGCATCGCTGCCGTTGCGCGCTACGCTAACTCGGCCGTTGAGAGCTCGTGAAGAGGTTTCTGTGCTGTGGGAGCCGCGCAGAGCAAATTGTCGTGCGTTGTTTTGACAACGCGTGCAGATTGTCGTGTTTCGCGCCTCACAGCATGGGAAAGAAGGGTGCGCAGAGGAAACCTGCCGCTACGAAGGGTCCTTCGGTTGCGCAACTCACTAAGTCTGCCGACCATGCAAGGAACTCGCGAGAAGACGAGTCGCGGCCTGTCCCCCCTTTATACATCAAGTGTAAAGGTGGGTGGACAGCGCTGTTCGACACCATGACGAACTGCGCACGGAACGAAGTGGTCTACGAGTCTGTCGATACAGACTCGCTGATCTGCGTTCGAGCCGCAAACGTGGCCGACCACAGGGCGATCAAGGTCGCAGTGGCCGACCACATCGTCGACGCGCCGCCGGCGCGTGAGAAGGCACCTTCCGCAGGAAGGATGAAGACGACCAAGGCACTCTTCAGGAGGCTACCTTGGTGCTGTGACGAGGCAGCGGTACGGGAAGGGCTGCTGCGAGCCGGGTTTGGTGGTGTAACCGCAAGGCTGCACAACCGGACCAACAAGAAGAGGGCGCCGCTCTATGCCGTTACCGTGCATACGGTCGACGGCGGGAGCGACATCTTCGACTTGCGGAAGCTGCTGGGCTTCCCGGTGACGTCAGAGGCTCACCCGACCGCCATGGACCCCCTGCCCCAGTGCTTCAGGTGCCAGGGCGAGGGCCATGTTGCGAAGTATTGCCGCAACGCGGTGCGGTGCGTCAAGTGCTCAGGGGAGCACGACAGCCGCGCCTGCGACCGCGGCAGCAACGTTCTGCCGACCTGTGTCCGGTGTGGCGGCCCGCACGTCGCCAGCTGGCGCGGCTGTGCTGCTTTTGCAAGCCGCAGCCGTGTCGGGGGCGGCGAGGCGGCCGCGGTCGCACCGACACAGCGGAAGATGCGAAGACGACGTCAGAAACGGCGTAGGGCGCAGAACAGCCCGGCGCAGCAGAGGGACGGCGCAGCAGGAGCTCCACCTGCCAGGAGCAGGGAAGACCGCTTGGAAACGGGCGGCCAGGACGCAGCCCGCGCTCCCGAGAAGATGCGTGACCTCGAACTCGGCAACGCCGTGAAGGAGGCCACTGCAGCCCTCAGAGCCGTCATTGCGACAGAGAGGGCTGCCTTCGCAGCCGCCGTGGCTGCAGAGAAAGAAGAGGCCTTGAGGCAGCTGCGAACTGTCTTCGCCCGAGGCCCCGGCGCAGTAGTACCTGCGAACACTATTGCGACCTCGCAGAAGGACGTCCGCGCGCCTGAGCCAGCGGTTGCCCCAGCAGCACCGCAGGTGAGAGGTGCAGTGAAGAAAACCACCGCTCCAGCTGAACCGGTGGCAACGCCGACCACGACGGGAGGCGGTCCCCCAAGGGATCGAGAAGCCAAAAGGGCAGCCTTTATCGCCCAGGCGCGAGCGAACGGCAAAACTTCCTCGGACGCTGAACTGACGCAGCTCTTCGAACAAACGGAGCTCTTTGAAGCTACATTGCGAAAGAGCTGCGGCGTGCAGTAGAGGAGGACGCTGAACGGTAGCCGAACGCTGTCGTTCTGCACCAGCCTGATGAAGCTGCACCAAGTCACCGACGACAAGGCGCAGCAGAGGGCCCAACAGCAACGCATGCGTTGCCGCGCCGAACTCTTATGTTACAGGGAGGAAGCCACTGCAGCCGGCCCAGGGGACTACAAGCGAGCCCAGCCGCAGCACTCGGACTGACCCAGCTAACGGACACGCAGCACATAGGTAATGATGCATGATACCTCACGCTAACCGACCTCACCTTGCATGCTCTATCGCAGCTAGCAAGCCGCTACTGCCCTTACTACCCGTCCTACTGTCGCAGAGGTTTTTTTTCCCTTGGCTCTGGCCTTCGCACATTTTTTTCCTCTGTCCTTACAACCGCTACCCTTCAATCGCTTTCGACCACTTCTATCTCCTGATGGACCATGTAAATGAGTAATCTTACCCAGAAGCATGAACAACATCACAGCCTGCATCCTGTGACGCCTGATTCAAAACTAACATGCTTACGGAGGTGACAGTAGAACTTTTGGTTTGGTCACCACGTTGATGCGGGCGTGGAGGGGCCGCCATCCTTATAGTACGAAGAGTTAGGAAATTAAGATTTTGCATGAAATTAGGACTAGCAGCCGCGTTACACGGGAGAATGTGAAAAGTGTTCATATGTAGTAAAAACCTGAGAAATCCGTCCGTTTTCGTCATTTGTTATCGAATCGACTTAAAGCCAGATCGTCACATTGGCCGCTCTTCTCTCTAAAACGTTGGTACTTATCGTCTGCAATGTTATGTCGCGTGCTGCGGTATGTGGAGACACTAAAAGCACCATAGTAGAACACAGATGAAGCATCTAAGTTGATGTAATAGCAAGTAAGAAGTAGTACAATTCAAGTTTTAGGTATCGATTACTGACTTTATAGCTGGCTTTGGACCCTTGGACATGAGCTAGGACCTTCAGATTCTGCATGAAAGGGGGACTAGCAGCCGAGTTGCACGGGTGAATGTGATAAGTGTTCATACGTAGTAAAAACCTGAGAAATCCATCCGTTTTCGTCATTTGTTATCGAATCGACTTAAAGCCAGATCGTCACATTGGCCGCAGATCTGTCTGAAACGGTTACATTTATCGTCTGCAAAGCTATATCGCGTTCTGCGGTATGCAGAGACACTAAAAGCTCCATAGTAGAACACGGATGATGCTTCTAAGTTGATGTAATAGCCAGTATGGAGTAGTACAATTCAAGTTTTAGGTATCGATTATTGAATTTTTACCCTTCTTTGGTGCCTTGGGCATAAGCTAGGAACTTAAGATTTTTCATGAAAGGAGGACTAGCAGCTGCGTTGCACGGGAGAATGTGAAATGTGTTCATATGTAGTAGAAACCTGAGAAATCTATTCGTTTTCGTCATTTTTTATAGAATCGACTTAAAGCCAGATCGTCACATGGGCCGCAGATCTGTCTGAAACGGTTACATTTATCGTCTGCAAAGCTATATCGCGTTCTGCGGTATGCAGAGACACTAAAAGCACAATAGGAGAACACAGATGAAGCTTCTAAGTTGATGTAATAGCCAGTATGAAGTAGTACAATTCAAGTTTTAGTTATCGATTATTGACTTTTTACCCTTCTTTGGTGCGTTGAACATGAGCTAGGAAATTAAGATTTTGCATGAAGGGAGGACTAGCAGCCGAGTTGCACGGGAGAATGTGAAAAGTGTTCACATGTAGTAAAAACCTGAGAAATCCGTCCGTTTTCGTCATTTGTTTTCGAATCGACTTAAAGCCAGATCGTCACATTGGCCGCTCTTCTCTCTGAAACGGTTGTACTTATCGTCTACAAAGCTATGTCGCGTGCTGCGGTATGTGGAGACACTAAAAGCACCATAGTAGAACACGGATGAAGTTTCTAAGTTGATGTAATAGCCAGTAAGAAGTAGTACAATTCAAGTTTTAGGTATCGATTATTGAATTTTTACCTTTCCTTGGTGCCTTGGACATGAGTTAGGAAATTAAGATTTTGCATGAAATTAGGACTAGCAGCCGCGTTACACAGGAGAATGTGAAAAGTGTTCATATGTAGTTAAAACCTGAGAAATCATTCCGTTTTCGTCATTTGTTGTCTAATCGACTTAAAGCCAGATCGTCACATTGGCCGCTCTTCTCTCTGAAACGGTTGTACTTATCGTCTGCAAAGCTATGTCGCGTGCTGCGGTATGGGAAGACACTAAAAGCACCATAGTAGAACACAGATGAAGCTTTTAAGTTGATGTAATAGCCAGTAAGAAGTAGTACAATTCAAGTTTTAGGTATCGATTATTGACTTTTTACCCTTCTTTGGTGCCTTGGACATGAGCTAGGAAATTAAGATTTTGCATGAAAGGAGGACTTAAAGCCAGATCGTCACATTGGCCGCTCTTCTCTCTAAAACGTTTGTACTTATCGTCTGCAAAGTTATGTCTCGTGCTGCGGTATGTGGAGACACTAAAAGCACCATAGTAGAACACAGGTGAAGCTTCTAAGTTGATGTAATAGCCAGTAAGAAGTAGTACAATTCAAGTTAAGGGGGAGGTATCGATTATTGATCTTTTAGCTGGCTTTGGTGCCTTGGACATGAGCTAGGACAGTAAGATTCTGCATGAGAGTAGGACTAGCAGCCGAGTTGCATGGGAGAATGTGAAAAGTGTTCATGTGTAGTAAAAACCTGAGAAATCCGTCCGTTTTCGTCATTTGTTATCGAATCGACTTAACGCCAGATCGTCACATTGGCCGCTCTTCTGACTGAAACGGTTACATTTATCGTCTGCAAAGCTATGTCGCGTGTTGCGGTATGCGAAGACACTAAAAGCACCATAGTAGAACACAGATGAAGCTTCTAAGTTGATGTAATAGAGAGTAAGAAGTAGTACAATTCAAGTTTTAGGTATCGATTATTGACTTTGTACCCTTCTTTGGTGCCTTGGACATGAGCTAGGAACTTAAGATTCTGCATGAAAGGAGGACTAGCAGCAGAGTTGCATGGGAGAATGTGAAAAGTTTTCATATGTAGTAAAAACCTGAGACATCCGTCCGTTTTCGTCATTTGTTGTCGAATCGACTTAAAGTTCGATCGTCACATTGGCCGCATTTCTGTCTGAAACGGTTGTACTTATCGTCTGCAAAGCTATGTCGCGTGCTGCGGTATGCGGAGACACTAAAAGCACCACAGTAGAACACAGATGATGCTTCTAAGTTGATGTAATAGCCAGTAAGAAGTAGTACAATTCAAGTTTTAGGTATCGATTATTGACTTTTTACAATTCTTTGGTGCCTTGGACATGAGCTAGGAACTTAATATTTTGCATGAAAGGAGGACTAGCAGCCGCGTTGCATGGGAGAATGCGAAAAGTGTTCATATGTAGTAGAAACCTGAGAAATCTATCCGTTTTCGTCATTTTTTATAGAATCGACTTAAAGCCAGATCGTCACATGGGCCGCAGATCTGTCTGAAACGGTTACATTTATCGTCTGCAAAGCTATATCGCGTTCTGCGGTATGCAGAGACACTAAAAGCACAATAGTAGAACACAGATGAAGCTTCTAAGTTGATGTAATAGCCAGTATGAAGTAGTACAATTCAAGTTTTAGTTATCGATTATTGACTTTTATCCCTTATTTGGTGCGTTGAACATGAGCTAGGAAATTAAGGTTTTGCATGAAGGGAGGACTAGCAGCCGAGTTGCACGGGGAATGTGAAAAGTGTTCACATCTAGTAAAAACCTGAGAAATCCGTCCGTTTTCGTCATTTGTTTTCGAATCGACTTAATGCCAGATCGTCACATTGGCCGCTCTTCTCTCTGAAACGGTTGTACTTATCGTCTGCAAAGCTATGTCGCGTGCTGCGGTATGTGGAGACACTAAAAGCACCATAGTAGAACACGGATGAAGTTTCTAAGTTGATGTAATAGCCAGTAAGAAGTAGTACAATTCAAGTTTTAGGTATCGATTATTGAATTTTTACCTTTCCTTGGTGCCTTGGACATGAGTGAGGAAATTAAGATTTTGCATGAAATTAGGACTAGAAGCCGCGTTACACGGGAGAATGTGAAAAGTGTTCATATGTAGTAAAAACCTGAGAAATCCGTCCGTTTTCATCGTTTGTTATCGAATCGACTTAAAGCCAGATCGTCACATTGGGCGCTCTTCTCTCTGAAACGGTTGTACTTATCGTCTGCAGAGCTATGTCGCGTGCTGCGGTATGCGGAGACACTAAAGCACCATAGTAGAACACAGATGAATCATCTAATTTGATGTAATATCCAGTAAGAAGCAGTACAATTCAAGTTTTAGGTATCGATTATTGACTTTTTAGCTGGCTTTGGTGCCTTGGACATGAGCTAGGACCTTAAGATTCTGCATGAAAGGAGGACTAGCTGCCGAGTTGCACGGGAGGATGAGAAAAGTGTTCATACGTAGTAAAAACCTGAGAAAACCGTCCATTTTCGTCATTTGTTATCGAATCGACTTAAAGCCAGATCGTCACATTGGCCGCTCTTCTCTCTGAAACGGTTGTACTTATCGTCTGCAAAGCTATGTCATGTGCTGCGGTATGCGAAGACACTTAAAGCACCATAGTACAACACAGATGAAGCTTCTAAGTTGATGTAATAGACAGTAAGAAGTAGTACAATTCAAGTTTTAGGTATCGATTATTGACTTTTTACCCTTCTTTGGTGCCTTGGACATGAGCTAGGAACTTAAGATTCTGCATGAAAGGAGGACTAGCTGCCGCGTTAAATGGGAGAATGTGAAAAGCGTTCATATGTAGTAAAAACCTGAGAAATCCGTCCGTTTTCGTCGTTTGTTATCGAATCGACTTAAAGCCAGATCGTAACACTGGCCGCTCTTCTCTCTGAAACGGTTGTACTTATCTTCTGCAAAGCTATGTCGCGTGCTGCGGTATGCGGAGACACTAAAAGTACCATAGTAGAACACAGATGAAGCTTCTAAGTTGATGTAATAGGCAGTAAGAAGTAGTACAATTCAAGTTTTAGGTATCGATTATTGACTTTTTAGCTGGCTTTGGTGCCTTGGACATGAGCTAGGAACTTAAGATTTTGCATGAAAGGAGGACTAGCAGCCGCGTTAAATGGGAGAATGTGAAAAGCGTTCATATGTAGTAAAAACCTAAGAAATCCGTCCGTTTTCGTCATTTGTTTTCGAATCGACTTAAAGCCAGATCGTCACATTGGCCGCTCTTCTCTCTGAAACGGTTGTACTTATCGTCTGCAAAGGTATGTCGCCTGCTGCGGTATGTGGAGACACTAAAAGCACCATAGTAGAACACGGATGAAGTTTCTAAGTTGATGTAATAGCGAGTAAGAAGTAGTAAAATTCAAGTTAATGGGGAGGTATCGATTATTGATCTTTTAGCTGGCTTTGGTGCCTTGGACATGAGCTAGGACCTTAAGATTCTGCATGAAAGTAGGACTAGCAGCCGAGTGTCATGGGAGAATGTGAAAAGTGTTCATGTGTAGTAAAAACCTGAGAAATCCGTACGTTTTCGTCATTTGTTATCGAATCGACTTAAAGCCAGATCGTCACATTGGCCGCTCTTCTGACTGAAACAGTTACATTTATCGTCTGCAAAGCTATGTCGCGTGCTGCGGTATGCGAAGACACTAAAAGCACCATAGCAGAACAGAGATGAAGCTTCTAAGTTGATGTAATAGCCAGTATGAAGTAGTACAATTCAAGTTTTAGGTATCGATTATTGACTTTTTAGCTGGCTTTGGTGCCTTGGACATGAGCTAGGAACTTAAGATTTTGCATGAATGGAGGACTAGCAGCCGCGTTAAATGGGAGAATGTGAAGAGTGTTCATATGTAGTAAAAACCTGAGAAATCCGTCCGTTTTCGTCATTTGTTTTCGAATCGACTTAAAGCCAGATCGTCACATTGGCCGCTCTTCTCTCTGAAACGGTTGTACTTATCGTCTGCAAAACTATGTCGCCTGCTGCGGTATGTGGAGACACTAAAAGCACCATAGTATAACACAGATGAAGCTTCTAAGTTGATGTAATAGCCAGTAAGAAGTAATACAATTCAAGTTTTAGGTATCGATCACTAACTTTTTGCTGGCTTTGGACCCTTGGACATGAGCTAGGACCTTAAGATTCTGCATGAAAGGAGGACTAGCAGCCGACTTGCACGGGTGAATGTGATATGTGTTCATACGTAGTAAAAACCTGAGAAATACGTCCGTTTTCGTCATTTGTTATCGAATCGACTTAAAGCCAGATCGTCACATTGGCCGCAGATCTGTCTGAAACGGTTACATTTATCGTCTGCAAAGCTATATCACGTTCTGCGGTATGCAGAGACACTAAAAGCTCCATAGTAGAACACAGATGATTCTTCTAAGTTGATGTAATAGCCAGTATGAAGAAGTACAATTCAAGTTTTAGGTATCGATTATTGACTTTTTAGCTGGCTTTGGTGCCTTGGACATGAGCTAGGAACTTAAGATTTTGCATGAAAGGAGGACTAGCAGCCGCGTTAAATGGGAGAATGTGAAAAGTGTTCATATGTAGTAAAAACCTGAGAAATCCGTCCGTTTTCGTCATTTGTTATCGAATCGACTTAAAGCCAGATCGTCACATTGGCCGCTCTTCTCTCTGAAACGGTTGTACTTATCGTCTGCAGAGCTATGTCGCGTGCTGCGGTATGCGGAGACACTAAAGCACCATAGTAGAACACAGATGAATCATCTAATTTGATGTAATAGCCAGCAAGAAGCAGTACAATTCAAGTTTTAGGTATCGATTATTGACTTTTAGCTGGCTTTGGTGCCTTGGACATGAGCTAGGACCTTAGGATTCTGCATGAAAGGAGGACTAGCTGCCGAGTTGCACGGGAGGATGTGAAAAGTGTTCATACGTAGTAAAAACTTGAGAAATCAGTCCGTTTTCGACATTTGTTGTCTAATCGACTTAAAGCCAGATCGTCACATTGGCCGCTCTTCTCTCTGAAACGGTTGTACTTATCGCCTGCAAAGCTATGTCGCGTGCTGCGGTATGTGAAGACACTAAAAGCACCATAGTAGAACACAGATGAAGCTTTTAAGTTGATGTAATAGCCAGTATGAAGTAGTACAATTCAAGTTTTAGGTATCGATTATTGACTTTTTACCCTTCTTTGGTGCCTTGGACATGAGCTAAGAACTTAAGATTTTGCATTAAAGGAGGACTAGCAGCCGCGTTGCATGGGAGAATGTGAAAAGTGTTCATATGTAGTAAAAAGCTGGGAAATCCGTCCGTATTCGTCATTTGTTTTCGAATCGACTTAAAGCCAGATCGTCACATTGGCCGCTCTTCTCCCTGAAACGGTTGTACTTATCGTCTGCAAAGGTATGTCACGTGCTGCGGTATGGGGAGACACTAAAAGCACCATAGTAGAACACAGATGAAGCTTTTAAGTTGATGTAATAGCCAGTATGAAGTAGTACAATTCAAGTTTTAGGTATCGATTATTGACTTTTTACCCTTCTTTGGTGCCTTGGACATGAGCTAGGAAATTAAGATTTTGCATGAAAGGAGGACTAGCAGCCGCGTTAAATGGGAGAATGTGAAAAGTGTTCATATGTAGTAAAAAGCTGAGAAATCCGTCCGTATTCGTCATTTGTTTTCGAATCGACTTAAAGCCAGATCGTCACATTGGCCGCTCTTCTCTCTGACACGGTTGTACTTATCTTCTGCAAAGCTATGTCGCGTGCTGCGGTATGCGGAGACACTAAAAGCACCATAGTAGAACACAGATGAAGTTTCTAAGTTGATGTAATAGCCAGTAAGAAGTAGTACAATTCAAGTTTTAGGTATCGATTATTGACTTTTTAGCTGGCTTTGGTGCCTTGGACATGAGCTAGGACCTTAAGATTCTGCATGAAAGGAGGACTAGCTGCCGAGTTGCACGGGAGGATGTGAAAAGTGTTCATACGTAGTAAAAACCTGAGAAAACCGGCCGTTTTCGTCATTTGTTATCGAATCGACTTAAAGCCAGATCGTCACATTGGCCGCTCTTCTCTCTGAAACGGTTGTACTTATCGTCTGCAAAGCTATGTCGCGTGCTGCGGTATGCGGAGACACTAAAAGCACCATAGTAGAAGACAGATGAAGCTTCTAAGTTGATGTAATAGCCAGTAAGATGTAGTACAATTCAAGTTTTAGGTATCGATTATTGACTTTTTAGCTGGCTTTGGTGCCTTGGACATGAGCTAGGACCTTAAGATTCTGCATGAAAGGAGGACTAGCTGCCGAGTTGCACGGGAGGATGTGAAAAGTGTTCATACGTAGTAAAAACCTGAGAAATCAGTCCGTTTTCGTCATTTGTTGTCTAATCGACTTAAAGCCAGATCGTCACATTGGCCGCTCTTCTCTCTGAAACGGTTGTACTTATCGTCTGCAAAGCTATGTCGCGTGCTGCGGTATGCGAAGACACTAAAAGCACCATAGTAGAACACAGATGAAGCTTCTAAGTTGATGTAATAGACAGTAAGAAGTAGTAAAATTCATTTTTAGGTATCGATTATTGACTTTTTACCCTTCTTTGGTGCCTTGGACATGAGCTAGGAACTTAAGATTCTGCATGAAAGGAGGACTAGCAGCCGAGTTGCATGGGAGAATGTGAAAAGTGTTATTATGTAGTAAAAACCTGAGAAATCCGTCCGTTTTCGTCGTTTGTTATCGAATCGACTTAAAGCCAGATCGTCACATTGGCCGCTCTTCTCTCTGAAACGGTTGTACTTATCGTCTGCAGAGCTATGTCGCGTGCTGCGGTATGCGGAGACACTAAAGCACCATAGTAGAACACAGATGAATCATCTAATTTGATGTAATAGCCAGTAAGAAGCAGTACAATTCAAGTTTTAGGTATCGATTATTGACTTTTAGCTGGCTTTGGTGCCTTGGACATGAGCTAGGACCTTAGGATTCTGCATGAAAGGAGGACTAGCTACCGAGTTGCACGGGAGGATGTGAAAAGTGTGCATACGTAGTAAAAACTTGAGAAAACCGTCCGTTTTCGTCATTTGTTATCGAATCGACTTAAAGCCAGATCGTCACATTGGCCGCTCTTCTCTCTGAAACGGTTGTACTTATCGTCTGCAAAGCTATGTCGCGTGCTGCGGTATGTGAAGACACTAAAAGCACCATAGTAGAACACAGATGAAGCTTCTAAGTTGATGTAACAGACAGTAAGAAGTAGTACAATTCAAGTTTTAGGTATCGATTATTGACTTTTTACCCTTCTTTGGTGCCTTGGACATGAGCTAGGAACTTAAGATTCTGCATGAAAGGAGGACTAGCTGCCGCGTTAAATGGGAGAATGTGAAAAGCTTTCATATGTAGTAAAAACCTGAGAAATCCGTCCGTTTTCGTCGTTTGTTATCGAATCGACTTAAAGCCAGATCGTCACATTGGCCGCTCTTCTCTCTGAAACGGTTTTACTTATCTTCTGCAAAGCTATGTCGCGTGCTGCGGTATGCGGAGACAATAAAAGCAGCATAGTAGAACACAGATGAAGCTTCTAAGTTGATGTAATAGCCAGTAAGAAGTAGTACAATTCAAGTTTTAGGTATCGATTATTGACTTTTTAGCTGGCTTTGGTGCCTTGGACATGAGCTAGGAATTTAAGATTTTGCATGAAAGGAGGACTAGCAGACGCGTTAAATGGGAGAATGTGAAAAATGTTCATATGTAGTAAAAACCTGAGAAATCCGTCCGTTTTCGTCATTTGTTATCGAATCGACTTAAAGCCAGATCGTCGCATTGGCCGTTCTTCTCTCTAAAACGTTGGTACTTATCGTCTGCAATGTTATGTCGCGTGCTGCGGTATGTATAGACACTAAAAGCACCATAGTAGAACACAGATGAAGCATCTAAGTTGATGTAATAGCCAGTAAGAAGAAGTACAATTCAAGTTTTAGGTATCGATTATTGACTTTTACCCTTCTTTGGTGCCTTGGACATGAGCTAAGAACTTAAGATTTTGCACGAAAGGAGGACTAGCAGCCGCGTTGCATGGGAGAATGTGAAAAGTGTTCATATGTAGTAAAAAGCTGAGAAATCCGTCCGTATTCGTCATTTGTTTTCGAATCGACTTAAAGCCAGATCGTCACATTGGCCGCTCTTCTCCCTGAAACGGTTGTACTTATCTTCTGCAAAGGTATGTCACGTGCTGCGGTATGGGGAGACACTAAAAGCACCATAGTAGAACACAGATGAAGCTTTTAAGTTGATGTAATAGCCAGTATGAATTAGTACAATTCAAGTTTTAGGTATCGATTATTGACTTTTTACCCTTCTTTGGTGCCTTGGACATGAGCTAGGAAATTAAGATTTTGCATGAAAGGAGGACTAGCAGCCGCGTTAAATGGGAGAATGTGAAAAGTGTTCATATATAGTAAAAAGCTGAGAAATCCGTCCGTATTCGTCATTTGTTTTCGAATCGACTTAAAGCCAGATCGTCACATTGGCCGCTCTTCTCTCTGACACGGTTGTACTTATCTTCTGCAAAGCTATGTCGCGTGCTGTGGTATGCGGAGACACTAAAAGCACCATAGTAGAACACAGATGAAGTTTCTAAGTTGATGTAATAGCCAGTAAGAAGTAGTACAATTCAAGTTTTAGGTATCGATTATTGACTTTTTAGCTGGCTTTGGTGCCTTGGACATGAGCTAGGACCTTAAGATTCTGCATGAAAGGAGGACTAGCTGCCGAGTTGCACGGGAGGATGTGAAAAGTGTTCATACGTAGTAAAAACCTGAGAAATCAGTCCGTTTTCGTCATTTGTTGTCTAATCGACTTAAAGCCAGATCGTCACATTGGCCGCTCTTCTCTCTGAAACGGTTGTACTTATCGTCTGCAAAGCTATGTCGCGTGCTGCGGTATGCGAAGACACTAAAAGCACCATAGTAGAACACAGATGAAGCTTCTAAGTTGATGTAATAGACAGTAAGAAGTAGTAAAATTCATTTTTAGGTATCGATTATTGACTTTTTACCCTTCTTTGGTGCCTTGGACATGAGCTAAGAACTTAAGATTTTGCACGAAAGGAGGACTAGCAGCCGCGTTGCATGGGAGAATGTGAAAAGTGTTCATATGTAGTAAAAAGCTGAGAAATCCGTCCGTATTCGTCATTTGCTTTGGAATCGACTTAAAGCCAGATCGTCACATTGGCCGCTCTTCTCTCTGAAACGGATGTACTTATCTTCTGCAAAGCTATGTCGCGTGCTGCGGTATGCGGAGACACTAAAAGCACCATAGTAGAACAAAGATGAAGCTTCTAAGTTGATGTAATAGCCAGTAAGAAGTAGTACAATTCAAGTTTTAGGTATCGATTATTGACTTTTTAGCTGGCTTTGGTGCCTTGGACATGAGCTAGGAATTTAAGATTTTGCATGAAAGGAGGACTAGCAGCCGCGTTAAATGGGAGAATGTGAAAAGTGTTCATATGTAGTAAAAACCTGAGAAATCCGTCCGTTTTCGTCATTTGTTATCGAATCGACTTAAAGCCAGAACGTCACATTGGCCGTTCTTCTCTCTAAAACGTTGGTACTTATCGTCTGCAATGTTATGTCGCGTGCTGCGGTATGTATAGACACTAAAAGCACCATAGTAGAACACAGATGAAGCTTCTAAGTTGATGTAATAGCCAGTAAGAAGTAGTACAATTCAAGTTTTAGGTATCGATTATTGACTTTTTAGGTGGCTTTGGTGCCTTGGACTTGAGCTAGGACCTTAAGATTCTGCATGAAAGGAGGACTAGCAGCTGAGTTGCACGGGAGAATGCGAAAAGTGTTCATATGCAGTAAAAACACGAAAAATCCGTTCGTTATCGTCATTTTTTTTTTCGAATCGACATAAGGCCAGATCGTCACATTGGCCGCTCTTCACTCTGAAATGGTTGTACTTATCTTCTGCAAAGATATGACGTGTGCTGCGGTATGCGGAGACACTAAAAGCACCATAGTAGAACACAGATGAAGCATCTAATTTAATGTAATAGCCAGTAAGATATAGTACAATTCTAGTTTTAGGTATCGATTATTGACGTATTAGCTGGCTTCGGTGCCTTGGACATGAGCTAGGACCTTAAGATTCTGCATGAAAGGAGGACTAGCAGCCGCGTTGCACGGGAGAAAGTGAGAAGTGTTCATATGTAGTAAAAACCTGAGAAATCCGTCTGTTTTCGTCATTTGTTATCGAATCGACTTAAAGCCAGAATGTCACACTGGCCGCTCTTCTCTCTGAAACGGTTGTACTTATCGTCTGCAAAGCAATGTCGCGTGCTGCGGTATGCGGAGACACTAAAAGCACCATAGTAGAACACAGATGAAGGTTCTAAGTTGATGTAATAGCCAGTAAGAAGTAGACCAATTCAAGTTTTAGGTATTGATTATTGCCTTTTTAGCTGGCTTTGGTTCCTTGGAAATGAGCTAGGAACTTAAGATTCTGCATGAAAGGAGGACTAGCTGCCGAGTTGCACGGGAGAATGTGAAAAGTGTTCATATGTAGTAAAAACCTGAGAAATCCGTCCGTTTTCGTCATTTGTTATCGACTCGACTTAATGCCAGATCTCCACATTGGCCGCTCTTCGCTCTGAAACGGTCCTAATTATCGTCTGCAAAGCTATGTCTCGTGCTCCGGTATGTGGAGACACTAAAAGCACAATAGTAGAAAACAGATGAACCTTCTAAGTTGATGTAATAGCCAGTAAGATATAGTACAATTCAAGTTTTAGGTATCGATTATTAACTTTTTAGCTGGCTTTGGTGCCTTGGACATGAGCTAGGACCTTAATATTCTGCATGAAAGGAGGACTAGCAGCCGAGTTGCACGGGAGAATGTGAAAAGTGTTCATATGTAGTAAAAACCTAGAAATCCGTCCGTTTTCGTCATTTGTTATAGAATCGACTTAAAGCCAGATCGTCACATTGGCCGCTCTTCTCTCTGAAACGGTTGTACTTATCGTCTGCAAAGCTACGTCGCGTGCTGCGATATGCGGAGACACTAAAAGATCCATAGTATAACACAGATGAAGCTTGAAAGTTGATGTAATAGCCAGTAAGAAGTAGCACAATTCAAGTTTTAAGTATCGATTATTGACTTTTTAGCTGGCTTTGGTGCCTTGGACATGAGCTGGGACCTTAAGATTCTGCATGAAAGGAGGACTATCAGCCGAGTTGTACGGGAGAATGTGAAAAGTGTTCATATGTAGTAAAAACCTAGAAATCCGTCCGTTTTCGTCATTTGGTATCGAATCGACTTAAAGCCAGATCGTCACATTGGCCGCTCTTCTCTCTAAAACGTTGGTACTTATCGTCTGCAATGTTCTGTCGAGTGCTGCGGTATGTGGAGACACTAAAAGTACCATAGTAGAACACAGATGAAGCATCTATGTTGATGTAATAGCCAGTAAGAAGTAGTACAATTCAAGTTTTAGGTATCGATTATTGAATTTTTACCTGGCTTTGGTGCCTTGGACATGAGCTAGGACCTTAAGATTTTGCATGAAAGTAGGACTAGCAGCCGCGTTAAATGGGAAAATGTGAAAAGTGTTCATATGTAGTAAAAACCTGAGAGATCCGTCCGTTTTCGTCATTTGTTTTCGAATCGAGTTAAAGCCAGATCGTCACATTGGCCGCTCTTCCCTCTGAAACGGTTGTACTTATCGTCTGCAAAGGTATGTCGCCTGCTGCGGTATGGGGAGACACTAAAAGCACCATAGTAGAACACAGGTGAAGCTTCTAAGTTGATGTAATAGCCAGTAAGAAGTAGTACAATTCAAGTTTTAGGTATCGATTATTGATCTTTTAGCTGGCTTTGGTGCCTTGGACATGAGCTAGGACCGAAAAATTCTGCATGAAAGGAGGACTAGCTGCCGCGTTAAATGGGAGAATGTGAAAAGCTTTCATATGTAGTAAAAACCTGAGAAATCCGTCCGTTTTCGTCGTTTGTTATCGAATCGACTTAAAGCCAGATCGTCACATTGGCCGCTCTTCTCTCTGAAACGGTTGTACTTATCGTCTGCAGAGCTATGTCGCGTGCTGCGGTATGCGGAGACACTAAAGCACCATACTAGAACACAGATGAATCATCTAATTTGATGTAATAGCCAGCAAGAAGCAGTACAATTCAAGTTTTAGGTATCGATTATTGACTTTTTAGCTGGCTTTGGTGCCTTGGACATGAGCTAGGACCTTAAGATTCTGCATGAAAGGAGGACTAGCTGCCGAGTTGCACGGGAGGATGTGAAAAGTGTTCATACGTAGTAAAAACCTGAGAAAACCGGCCGTTTTCGTCATTTGTTATCGAATCGACTTAAAGCCAGATCGTGACATTGGCCGCTCTTCTCTCTGAAACGGTTGTACTTATCGTCTGCAAAGCTATGTCGCGTGCTGCGGTATGCGGAGACACTAAAAGCACCATAGTAGAAGACAGATGAAGCTTCTAAGTTGATGTAATAGCCAGTAAGATGTAGTACAATTCAAGTTTTAGGTATCGATTATTGACTTTTTAGCTGGCTTTGGTGCCTTGGACATGAGCTAGGACCTTAAGATTCTGCATGAAAGGAGGACTAGCTGCCGAGTTGCACGGGAGGATGTGAAAAGTGTTCATACGTAGTAAAAACCTGAGAAATCAGTCCGTTTTCGTCATTTGTTGTCTAATCGACTTAAAGCCAGATCGTCACATTGGCCCCTCTTCTCTCTGAAACGGTTGTACTTATCGTCTGCAAAGCTATGTCGCGTGCTGCGGTATGTGAAGACACTAAAAGCACCATAGTAGAGCACAGATGAAGCTTCTAAGTTGATGTAACAGACAGTAAGAAGTAGTACAATTCAAGTTTTAGGTATCGATTATTGACTTTTTACCCTTCTTTGGTGCCTTGGACATGAGCTAGGAACTTAAGATTCTGCATGAAAGGAGGACTAGCTGCCGCGTTAAATGGGAGAATGTGAAAAGCGTTCATATGTAGTAAAAACCTGAGAAATCCGTCCGTTTTCGTCGTTTGTTATCGAATCGACTTAAAGCCAGATCGTCACATTGGCCGCTCTTCTCTCTGAAACGGTTTTACTTATCTTCTGCAAAGCTATGTCGCGTGCTGCGGTATGCGGAGACAATAAAAGCAGCATAGTAGAACACAGATGAAGCTTCTAAGTTGATGTAATAGCCAGTAAGAAGTAGTACAATTCAAGTTTTAGGTATCGATTATTGACTTTTTAGCTGGCTTTGGTGCCTTGGACATGAGCTAGGAATTTAAGATTTTGCATGAAAGGAGGACTAGCAGACGCGTTAAATGGGAGAATGTGAAAAATGTTCATATGTAGTAAAAACCTGAGAAATCCGTCCGTTTTCGTCATTTGTTATCGAATCGACTTAAAGCCAGATCGTCGCATTGGCCGTTCTTCTCTCTAAAACGTTGGTACTTATCGTCTGCAATGTTATGTCGCGTGCTGCGGTATGTATAGACACTAAAAGCACCATAGTAGAACACAGATGAAGCATCTAAGTTGATGTAATAGCCAGTAAGAAGAAGTACAATTCAAGTTTTAGGTATCGATTATTGACTTTTACCCTTCTTTGGTGCCTTGGACATGAGCTAAGAACTTAAGATTTTGCACGAAAGGAGGACTAGCAGCCGCGTTGCATGGGAGAATGTGAAAAGTGTTCATATGTAGTAAAAAGCTGAGAAATCCGTCCGTTTTCGTCATTTGTTTACGAATCGACTTAAAGCCAGATCGTCACATTGGCCGCTCTTCTCCCTGAAACGGTTGTACTTATCGTCTGCAAAGGTATGTCACGTGCTGCGGTATGGGGAGACACTAAAAGCACCATAGTAGAACACAGATGAAGCTTTTAAGTTGATGTAATAGCCAGTATGAAGTAGTACAATTCAAGTTTTAGGTATCGATTATTGACTTTTTACCCTTCTTTGGTGCCTTGGACATGAGCTAGGAAATTAAGATTTTGCATGAAAGGAGGACTAGCAGCCGCGTTAAATGGGAGAATGTGAAAAGTGTTCATATGTAGTAAAAAGCTGAGAAATCCGTCCGTATTCGTCATTTGTTTTCGAATCGACTTAAAGCCAGATCGTCACATTGGCCGCTCTTCTCTCTGACACGGTTGTACTTATCTTCTGCAAAGCTATGTCGCGTGCTGCGGTATGCGGAGACACTAAAAGCACCATAGTAGAACACAGATGAAGTTTCTAAGTTGATGTAATAGCCAGTAAGATGTAGTACAATTCAAGTTTTAGGTATCGATTATTGACTTTTTAGCTGGCTTTGGTGCCTTGGACATGAGCTAGGACCTTAAGATTCTGCATGAAAGGAGGACTAGCTGCCGAGTTGCACGGGAGGATGTGAAAAGTGTTCATACGTAGTAAAAACCTGAGAAAACCGGCCGTTTTCGTCATTTGTTATCGAAACGACTTAAAGCCAGATCGTCACATTGGCCGCTCTTCTCTCTGAAACGGTTGTACTTATCGTCTGCAAAGCTATGTCGCGTGCTGCGGTATGCGGAGACACTAAAAGCACCATAGTAGAACACAGATGAAGCTTCTAAGTTGATGTAATAGCCAGTAAGATGTAGTACAATTCAAGTTTTAGGTATCGATTATTGACTTTTTAGCTGGCTTTGGTGCCTTGGACATGAGCTAGGAACTTAAGATTCTGCATGAAAGGAGGACTAGCTGCCGCGTTAAATGGGAGAATGTGAAAAGTGTTCATATGTAGTAAAAACCTGAGAAATCCGTCCGTTTTCGTCGTTTGTTATCGAATCGACTTAAAGCCAGATCGTCACATTGGCCGCTCTTCTCTCTGAAACGGTTGTACTTACCTTCTGCAAAGCTATGTCGCGTGCTGCGGTATGCGGAGACACTAAAAGCACCATAGTAGAACAAAGATGAAGCTTCTAAGTTGATGTAATAGCCAGTAAGAAGTAGTACAATTCAAGTTTTAGGTATCGATTATTGACTTTTTAGCTGGCTTTGGTGCCTTGGACATGAGCTAGGAATTTAAGATTTTGCATGAAAGGAGGACTAGCAGCCGCGTTAAATGGGAGAATGTGAAAAGTGTTCATATGTAGTAAAAACCTGAGAAATCCGTCCGTTTTCGTCATTTGTTATCGAATCGACTTAAAGCCAGATCGTCACATTGGCCGTTCTTCTCTCTAAAACGTTGGTACTTATCGTCTGCAATGTTATGTCGCGTGCTGCGGTATGTATAGACACTAAAAGCACCATAGTAGAACACAGATGAAGCATCTAAGTTGATGTAATAGCCAGTAAGAAGAACTACAATTCAAGTTTCAGGTATCGATTAGTGACTTTTTACCTGGCTTTGGTGCCTTGGACATGAGCTAGGACCTTAAGATTTTGCAAGAAAGGAGGACTAGCAGCCGCGTTAAATGGGAGAATGTGAAAAGTGTTAATATGTAGTAAAAACCTGAGAAATCCGTCCGTTGTCGTCGTTTGTTATCGAATCGACTTAAGGCCAGATCGTCACATTGGCCGCTCTTCTCTCTGAAACGGTTGTACTTATCGTCTGCAAAGCTATGTCGCGTGCTGCGGTATGTGGGGACACTAAAAGCACCATAGTAGAACACGGAAGAAGTGTCTAAGTTGATGTAATAGCCAGTAAGAAGTAGTACAATTCAAGTTTTAGGTATCGATTATTGACTTTTTACCCTTCTTTGGTGCCTTGGACATGAGCTAAGAACTTAAGATTTTGCACGAAAGGAGGACTAGCAGCCGCGTTGCATGGGAGAATGTGAAAAGTGTTCATATGTAGTAAAAACCTGAGAAATCCGTCCGTATTCGTCATTTGTTTTCGAATCGACTTAAAGCCAGATCGTCACATTGGCCGCTCTTCTCTCTGAAACGGTTGTACTTATCGTCTGCAGAGCTATGTCGCGTGCTGCGGTATGCGGAGACACTAAAGCACCATAGTAGAACACAGATGAATCATCTAGTTTGATGTAATAGCCAGTAAGAAGCAGTACAATTCAAGTTTTAGGTATCGATTATTGACTTTTAGCTGGCTTTGGTGCCTTGGACATGAGCTAGGACCTTAGGATTCTGCATGAAAGGAGGACTAGCTACCGAGTTGCACGGGAGGATGTGAAAAGTGTTCATACGTAGTAAAAACCTGAGAAAACCGTCCGTTTTCGTCATTTGTTATCGAATCGACTTAAAGCCAGATCGTCACATTGGCCGCTCTTCTCTCTGAAACGGTTGTACTTATCGTCTGCAAAGCTATGTCGCGTGCTGCGGTATGTGAAGACACTAAAAGCACCATAGTAGAACACAGATGAAGCTTCTAAGTTGATGTAACAGACAGTAAGAAGTAGTACAATTCAAGTTTTAGGTATCGATTATTGACTTTTTACCCTTCTTTGGTGCCTTGGACATGAGCTAGGAACTTAAGATTCTGCATGAAAGGAGGACTAGCTGCCGCGTTAAATGGGAGAATGTGAAAAGCTTTCATATGTAGTAAAAACCTGAGAAAACCGTCCGTTTTCGTCGTTTGTTATCGAATCGACTTAAAGCCAGATCGTCACATTGGCCGCTCTTCTCTCTGAAACGGTTTTACTTATCTTCTGCAAAGCTATGTCGCGTGCTGCGGTATGCGGAGACAATAAAAGCAGCATAGTAGAACACAGATGAAGCTTCTAAGTTGATGTAATAGCCAGTAAGAAGTAGTACAATTCAAGTTTTAGGTATCGATTATTGACTTTTTAGCTGGCTTTGGTGCCTTGGACATGAGCTAGGAATTTAAGATTTTGCATGAAAGGAGGACTAGCAGACGCGTTAAATGGGAGAATGTGAAAAATGTTCATATGTAGTAAAAACCTGAGAAATCCGTCCGTTTTCGTCATTTGTTATCGAATCGACTTAAAGCCAGATCGTCTCATTGGCCGTTCTTCTCTCTAAAACGTTGGTACTTATCGTCTGCAATGTTATGTCGCGTGCTGCGGTATGTATAGACACTAAAAGCACCATAGTAGAACACAGATGAAGCATCTAAGTTGATGTAATAGCCAGTAAGAAGAAGTACAATTGAAGTTTTAGGTATCGATTATTGACTTTTACCCTTCTTTGGTGCCTTGGACATGAGCTAAGAACTTAAGATTTTGCACGAAAGGAGGACTAGCAGCCGCGTTGCATGGGAGAATGTGAAAAGTGTTCATATGTAGTAAAAAGCTGAGAAATCCGTCCGTATTCGTCATTTGTTTTCGAATCGACTTAAAGCCAGATCGTCACATTGGCCGCTCTTCTCTCTGACACGGTTGTACTTATCTTCTGCAAAGCTATGTCGCGTGCTGCGGTATGCGGAGACACTAAAAGCACCATAGTAGAACACAGATGAAGTTTCTAAGTTGATGTAATAGCCAGTAAGAAGTAGTACAATTCAAGTTTTAGGTATCGATTATTGACTTTTTAGCTGGCTTTGGTGCCTTGGACATGAGCTAGGACCTTAAGATTCTGCATGAAAGGAGGACTAACTGCCGAGTTGCACGGGAGGATGTGAAAAGTGTTCATACGTAGTAAAAACCTGAGAAATCCGTCCGTTTTCGTCATTTGTTGTCTAATCGACTTAAAGCCAGATCGTCACATTGGCCGCTCTTCTCTCTGAAACGGTTGTACTTATCGTCTGCAAAGCTATGTCGCGTGCTGCGGTATGCGAAGACACTAAAAGCACCATAGTAGAACACAGATGAAGCTTCTAAGTTGATGTAATAGACAGTAAGAAGTAGTAAAATTCATTTTTAGGTATTGATTATTGACTTTTTACCCTTCTTTGGTGCCTTGGACATCAGCTAAGAACTTAAGATTTTGCACGAAAGGAGGACTAGCAGCCGCGTTGCATGGGAGAATGTGAAAAGTGTTCATATGTAGTAAAAACCTGAGAAATCCGTCCGTATTCGTCATTTGTTTTCGAATCGACTTAAAGCCAGATCGTCACATTGGCCGCTCTTCTCTCTGAAACGGTTGTACTTATCTTCTGCAAAGCTATGTCGCGTGCTGCGGTATGCGGAGACACTAAAAGCACCATAGTAGAACAAAGATGAAGCTTCTAAGTTGATGTAATAGCCAGTAAGAAGTAGTACAATTCAAGTTTTAGGTATCGATTATTGACTTTTTAGCTGGCTTTGGTGCCTTGGACATGAGCTAGGAATTTAAGATTTTGCATGAAAGGAGGACTAGCAGCCGCGTTAAATGGGAGAATGTGAAAAGTGTTCATATGTAGTAAAAACCTGAGAAATCCGTCCGTTTTCGTCATTTGTTATCGAATCGACTTAAAGCCAGATCGTCACATTGGCCGTTCTTCTCTCTAAAACGTTGGTACTTATCGTCTGCAATGTTATGTCGCGTGCTGCGGTATGTATAGACACTAAAAGCACCATAGTAGAACACAGATGAAGCTTCTAAGTTGATGTAATAGCCAGTAAGAAGTAGTACAATTCAAGTTTTAGGTATCGATTATTGACTTTTTAGGTGGCTTTGGTGCCTTGGACTTGAGCTAGGACCTTAAGATTCTGCATGAAAGGAGGACTAGCAGCTGAGTTGCACGGGAGAATGTGAAAAGTGTTCATATGCAGTAAAAACACGAAAAATCCGTTCGTTATCGTCATTTTTTTTTCGAATCGACATAAGGCCAGATCGTCACATTGGCCGCTCTTCACTCTGAAATGGTTGTACTTATCGTCTGCAAAGATATGACGTGTGCTGCGGTATGCGGAGACACTAAAAGCACCATAGTAGAACACAGATGAAGCATCTAATTTAATGTAATAGCCAGTAAGATATAGTACAATTCTAGTTTTAGGTATCGATTATTGACGTATTAGCTGGCTTCGGTGCCTTGGACATGAGCTAGGACCTTAAGATTCTGCATGAAAGGAGGACTATCAGCCGAGTTGCACGGGAGAATGTGAAAAGTGTTCATATGTAGTAAAAACCTGAGAAATCCGTCTGTTTTCGTCATTTGTTATCGAATCGACTTAAAGCCAGATTGTCACACTGGCCGCTCTTCTCTCTGAAACGGTTGTACTTATCGTCTGCAAAGCAATGTCGCGTGCTGCGGTATGCGGAGACACTAAAAGCACCATAGTAGAACACAGATGAAGGTTCTAAGTTGATGTAATAGCCAGTAAGAAGTAGACCAATTCAAGTTTTAGGTATTGATTATTGTCTTTTTAGCTGGCTTTGGTTCCTTGGACATGAGCTAGGAACTTAAGATTCTGCATGAAAGGAGGACTAGCTGCCGAGTTGCACGGGAGAATGTGAAAAGTGTTCATATGTAGTAAAAACCTGAGAAATCCGTCCGTTTTCGTCATTTGTTATCGACTCGACTTAAAGCCAGATCTCCACATTGGCCGCTCTTCTCTCTGAAACGGTCCTAATTATCGTCTGCAAAGCTATGTCTCGTGCTCCGGTATGTGGAGACACTAAAAGCACAATAGTAGAAAACAGATGAACCTTCTAAGTTGATGTAATAGCCAGTATGATATAGTACAATTCAAGTTTTAGGTATCGATTATTAACTTTTTAGCTGGCTTTGGTGCCTTGGACATGAGCTAGGACCTTAAGATTCTGCATGAAAGGAGGACTAGCAGCCGAGTTGCACGGGAGAATGTGAAAAGTGTTCATATGTAGTAAAAACCTAGAAATCCGTCCGTTTTCGTCATTTGTTATAGAATCGACTTAAAGCCAGATCGTCACATTGGCCGCTCTTCTCTCTGAAACGGTTGTACTTATCGTCTGCAAAGCTACGTCGCGTGCTGCGATATGCGGAGACACTAAAAGATCCATAGTATAACACAGATGAAGCTTGAAAGTTGATGTAATAGCCAGTAAGAAGTAGCACAATTCAAGTTTTAAGTATCGATTATTGACTTTTTAGCTGGCTTTGGTGCCTTGGACATGAGCTGGGACCTTAAGATTCTGCATGAAAGGAGGACTATCAGCCGAGTTGTACGGGAGAATGTGAAAAGTGTTCATATGTAGTAAAAACCTAGAAATCCGTCCGTTTTCGTCATTTGTTATCGAATCCACTTAAAGCCAGATCGTCATATTGGCCGCATTTATGTCTAAAACGGTTGTACTGATCGTCTGCAAAGCTAAGTCGCGTGCTGCGGTATGCGAAGACACTAAAAGCATCATAGTAGAACACAGATGAAGCTTCTAAGTTGATGTAATAGACAGTAAGAAGTAGTACAATTCAAGTTTTAGGTATCGATTATTGAATTTTTACCTGGCTTTGGTGCCTTGGACATGAGCTAGGACCTTAAGATTTTGCATGAAAGTAGGACTAGCAGCCGCGTTAATTGGGAGAATGTGAAAAGTGTTCATATGTAGTAAAAACCAGAGAGATCCGTACGTTTTCGTCATTTGTTTTCGAATCGAGTTAAAGCCAGATCGTCACATTGGCCGCTCTTCCCTCTGAAACGGTTGTACTTATCGTCTGCAAAGGTATGTCGCCTGCTGCGGTATGGGGAGACACTAAAAGCACCATAGTAGAACACAGGTGAAGCTTCTAAGTTGATGTAATAGCCAGTAAGAAGTAGTACAATTCAAGTTTTAGGTATCGATTATTGATCTTTTAGCTGGCTTTGGTGCCTTGGACATGAGCTAGGACCGAAAAATTCTTCATGAAAGTAGGACTAGCAGCCGAGTTGCATGGGAGAATGTGAAAAGTGTTAATATGTAGTAAAAAGCTGAGAAATCCGTCCGTTTTCGTCGTTTGTTATCGAATCGACTTAAAGCCAGATCGTCACATTGGCCGCTCTTCTCTCTGAAACGGTTGTACTTATCGTCTGCAGAGCTATGTCGCGTGCTGCGGTATGCGGAGACAATAAAAGCAGCATAGTAGAACACAGATGAAGCTTCTAAGTTGATGTAATAGCCAGTAAGAAGTAGTACAATTCAAGTTTTAGGTATCGATTATTGACTTTTTAGCTGGCTTTGGTGCCTTGGACATGAGCTAGGAATTTAAGATTTTGCATGAAAGGAGGACTAGCAGACGCGTTAAATGGGAGAATGTGAAAAATGCTCATATGTAGTAAAAACCTGAGAAAACCGTCCGTTTTCGTCATTTGTTATCGAATCGACTTAAAGCCAGATCGTCACATTGGCCGCTCTTCTCTCTGAAACGGTTGTACTTATCGTCTGCAAAGCTATGTCGCGTGCTGCGGTATGCGGAGACACTAAAAGCACCATAGTAGAACACAGATGAAGCTTCTAAGTTGATGTAATAGCCAGTAAGAAGTAGTACAATTCAAGTTTTAGGTATCGATTATTGACTTTTTAGCTGGCTATGGTGCCTTGGACATGAGCTAGGACCTTAAGATTCTGCATGAAAGGAGGACTAGCTGCCGAGTTGCACGGGAGGATGTGAAAAGTGTTCATACGTAGTAAAAACCTGAGAAATCAGTCCGTTTTCGTCATTTGTTGTCTAATCGACTTAAAGCCAGATCGTCACATTGGCCGCTCTTCTCTCTGAAACGGTTGTACTTATCGTCTGCAAAGCTATGTCGCGTGCTGCGGTATGTGAAGACACTAAAAGCACCATAGTAGAACACGGATGAAGTTTCTAAGTTGATGTAATAGCCAGTAAGAAGTAGTACAATTCAAGTTTTAGGTATCGATTATTTACTTTTTACCTTTCTTTGGTGCCTTGGTCATGAGTTAGGAAATCAAGATTTTGCATGAAAGTAGGACTAGCAGCCGCGTTACACGGGAGAATGTGAAAAGTGTTCATATGTAGTAAAAACCTGAGAAATCCGTCCGTTTTCGTCATTTGTTATCGAATCGACTTAAAGCCAGATCGTCTCATTGGCCGCTCTTCTCTCTAAAACGTTGGTACTTATCGTCTGCAATGTTCTGTCGAGTGCTGCGGTATGTGGAGACACTAAAAGTACCATAGTAGAACACAGATGAAGCATCTATGTTGATGTAATAGCCAGTAAGAAGTAGTACAATTCAAGTTTTAGGTATCGATTATTGAATTTTTACCTGGCTTTGGTGCCTTGGACATGAGCTAGGACCTTAAGATTTTGCATGAAAGTAGGACTAGCAGCCGCGTTAAATGGGAGAATGTGAAAAGTGTTCATATGTAGTAAAAATCTGAGAGATCCGTCCGTTTTCGTCATTTGTTTTCGAATCGAGTTAAAGCCAGATCGTCACATTGGCCGCTCTTCCCTCTGAAACGGTTGTACTTATCGTCTGCAAAGGTATGTCGCCTGCTGCGGTATGGGGAGACACTAAAAGCACCATAGTAGAACACAGGTGAAGCTTCTAAGTTGATGTAATAGCCAGTAAGAAGTAGTACAATTCAAGTTTTAGGTATCGATTATTAAATTTTTACCTGGCTTTGGTGCCTTGGACATGAGCTTGGACCTTAAGATTTTGCATGAAAGTAGGACTAGCAGCCGCGTTAATTGGGAGAATGTGAAAAGTGTTCATATGTAGTAAAAACCTGAGAAATCCGTCCGTTTTCGTCATTTGTTATCGAATCGACTTAAAGCCAGATCGTCGCATTGGCCGTTCTTCTCTCTAAAACGTTGGTACTTATCGTCTGCAATGTTATGTCGCGTGCTGCGGTATGTATAGACACTAAAAGCACCATAGTAGAACACAGATGAAGCATCTAAGTTGATGTAATAGCCAGTAAGAAGAAGTACAATTCAAGTTTTAGGTATCGATTATTGACTTTTACCCTTCTTTGGTGCCTTGGACATGAGCTAAGAACTTAAGATTTTGCACGAAAGGAGGACTAGCAGCCGCGTTGCATGGGAGAATGTGAAAAGTGTTCATATGTAGTAAAAAGCTGAGAAATCCGTCCGTATTCGTCATTTGTTTTCGAATCGTCTTAAAGCCAGATCGTCACATTGGCCGCTCTTCTCCCTGAAACGGTTGTACTTATCGTCTGCAAAGGTACGTCACGTGCTGCGGTATGGGGAGACACTAAAAGCACCATAGTAGAACACAGATGAAGCTTTTAAGTTGATGTAATAGCCAGTATGAAGTAGTACAATTCAAGTTTTAGGTATCGATTATTGACTTTTTACCCTTCTTTGGTGCCTTGGACATGAGCTAGGACATTAAGATTTTGCATGAAAGGAGGACTAGCAGCCGCGTTAAATGGGAGAATGTGAAAAGCGTTCATATGTAGTAAAAACCTGAGAAATCCGTCCGTTTTCGTCGTTTGTTATCGAATCGACTTAAAGCCAGATCGTCACATTGGCCGCTCTTCTCTCTGACACGGTTGTACTTATCTTCTGCAAAGCTATGTCGCGTGCTGCGGTATGCGGAGACACTAAAAGCACCATAGTAGAAGACAGATGAAGCTTCTAAGTTGATGTAATAGCCAGTAAGATGTAGTACAATTCAAGTTTTAGGTATCGATTATTGACTTTTTAGCTGGCTTTGGTGCCTTGGACATGAGCTAGGACCTTAAGATTCTGCATGAAAGGAGGACTAGCTGCCGAGTTGCACGGGAGGATGTGAAAAGTGTTCATACGTAGTAAAAACCTGAGAAATCAGTCCGTTTTCGTCATTTGTTATCGAATCGACTTAAAGCCAGATCGTCACATTGGCCGCTCTTCTCTCTGAAACGGTTGTACTTATCGTCTGCAAAGCTATGTCGCGTGCTGCGGTATGCGGAGACACTAAAAGCACCATAGTAGAAGACAGATGAAGCTTCTAAGTTGATGTAATAGCCAGTAAGATGTAGTACAATTCAAGTTTTAGGTATCGATTATTGACTTTTTAGCTGGCTTTGGTGCCTTGGACATGAGCTAGGACCTTAAGATTCTGCATGAAAGGAGGACTAGCTGCCGAGTTGCACGGGAGGATGTGAAAAGTGTTCATACGTAGTAAAAACCTGAGAAATCAGTCCGTTTTCGTCATTTGTTGTCTAATCGACTTAAAGCCAGATCGTCACATTGGCCGCTCTTCTCTCTGAAACGGTTGTACTTATCGTCTGCAAAGCTATGTCGCGTGCTGCGGTATGTGAAGACACTAAAAGCACCATAGTAGAACACAGATGAAGCTTCTAAGTTGATGTAACAGACAGTAAGAAGTAGTACAATTCAAGTTTTAGGTATCGATTATTGACTTTTTACCCTTCTTTGGTGCCTTGGACATGAGCTAGGAACTTAAGATTCTGCATGAAAGGAGGACTAGCTGCCGCGTTAAATGGGAGAATGTGAAAAGCGTTCATATGTAGTAAAAACCTGAGAAATCCGTCCGTTTTCGTCGTTTGTTATCGAATCGACTTAAAGCCAGATCGTCACATTGGCCGCTCTTCTCTCTGAAACGGTTTTACTTATCTTCTGCAAAGCTATGTCGCGTGCTGCGGTATGCGGAGACAATAAAAGCAGCATAGTAGAACACAGATGAAGCTTCTAAGTTGATGTAATAGCCAGTAAGAAGTAGTACAATTCAAGTTTTAGGTATCGATTATTGACTTTTTAGCTGGCTTTGGTGCCTTGGACATGAGCTAGGAATTTAAGATTTTGCATGAAAGGAGGACTAGCAGACGCGTTAAATGGGAGAATGTGAAAAATGTTCATATGTAGTAAAAACCTGTGAAATCCGTCTGTTTTCGTCATTTGTTATCGAATCGACTTAAAGCCAGATCGTCGCATTGGCCGTTCTTCTCTCTAAAACGTTGGTACTTATCGTCTGCAATGTTATGTCGCGTGCTGCGGTATGTATAGACACTAAAAGCACCATAGTAGAACACAGATGAAGCATCTAAGTTGATGTAATAGCCAGTAAGAAGAAGTACAATTCAAGTTTTAGGTATCGATTATTGACTTTTACCCTTCTTTGGTGCCTTGGACATGAGCTAAGAACATAAGATTTTGCACGAAAGGAGGACTAGCAGCCGCGTTGCATGGGAGAATGTGAAAAGTGTTCATATGTAGTAAAAAGCTGAGAAATCCGTCCGTATTCGTCATTTGTTTTCGAATCGACTTAAAGCCAGATCGTCACATTGGCCGCTCTTCTCCCTGAAACGGTTGTACTTATCGTCTGCAAAGGTATGTCACGTGCTGCGGTATCGGGAGACACTAAAAGCACCATAGTAGAACACAGATGAAGCTTTTAAGTTGATGTAATAGCCAGTATGAAGTAGTACAATTCAAGTTTTAGGTATCGATTATTGACTTTTTACCCTTCTTTGGTGCCTTGGACATGAGCTAGGAAATTAAGATTTTGCATGAAAGGAGGACTAGCAGCCGCGTTAAATGGGAGAATGTGAAAAGTGTTCATATGTAGTAAAAAGCTGAGAAATCCGTCCGTATTCGTCATTTGTTTTCGAATCGACTTAAAGCCAGATCGTCACATTGGCCGCTCTTCTCTCTGACACGGTTGTACTTATCTTCTGCAAAGCTATGTCGCGTGCTGCGGTATGCGGAGACACTAAAAGCACCATAGTAGAACACAGATGAAGTTTCTAAGTTGATGTAATAGCCAGTAAGATGTAGTACAATTCAAGTTTTAGGTATCGATTATTGACTTTTTAGCTGGCTTTGGTGCCTTGGACATGAGCTAGGACCTTAAGATTCTGCATGAAAGGAGGACTAGCTGCCGAGTTGCACGGGAGGATGTGAAAAGTGTTCATACGTAGTAAAAACCTGAGAAAACCGGCCGTTTTCGTCATTTGTTATCGAAACGACTTAAAGCCAGATCGTCACATTGGCCGCTCTTCTCTCTGAAACGGTTGTACTTATCGTCTGCAAAGCTATGTCGCGTGCTGCGGTATGCGGAGACACTAAAAGCACCATAGTAGAACACAGATGAAGCTTCTAAGTTGATGTAATAGCCAGTAAGATGTAGTACAATTCAAGTTTTAGGTATCGATTATTGACTTTTTAGCTGGCTTTGGTGCCTTGGACATGAGCTAGGACCTTAAGATTCTGCATGAAAGGAGGACTAGCTGCCGAGTTGCACGGGAGGATGTGAAAAGTGTTCATACGTAGTAAAAACCTGAGAAATCAGTCCGTTTTCGTCATTTGTTGTCTAATCGACTTAAAGCCAGATCGTCACATTGGCCGCTCTTCTCTCTGAAACGGTTGTACTTATCGTCTGCAAAGCTATGTCGCGTGCTGCGGTATGCGAAGACACTAAAAGCACCATAGTAGAACACAGATGAAGCTTCTAAGTTGATGTAATAGCCAGTAAGATGTAGTACAATTCAAGTTTTAGGTATCGATTATTGACTTTTTAGCTGGCTTTGGTGCCTTGGACATGAGCTAGGAATTTAAGATTTTGCATGAAAGGAGGACTAGCAGCCGCGTTAAATGGGAGAATGTGAAAAGTGTTCATATGTAGTAAAAACCTGAGAAATCCGTCCGTTTTCGTCATTTGTTATCGAATCGACTTAAAGCCAGATCGTCACATTGGCCGTTCTTCTCTCTAAAACGTTGGTACTTATCGTCTGCAATGTTATGTCGCGTGCTGCGGTATGTATAGACACTAAAAGCACCATAGTAGAACACAGATGAAGCATCTAAGTTGATGTAATAGCCAGTAAGAAGAAGTACAATTCAAGTTTCAGGTATCGATTAGTGACTTTTTACCTGGCTTTGGTGCCTTGGACATGAGCTAGGACCTTAAGATTTTGCAAGAAAGGAGGACTAGCAGCCGCGTTAAATGGGAGAATGTGAAAAGTGTTAATATGTAGTAAAAACCTGAGAAATCCGTCCGTTGTCGTCGTTTGTTATCGAATCAACTTAAGGCCAGATCGTCACATTGGCCGCTCTTCTCTCTGAAACGGTTGTACTTATCGTCTGCAAAGCTATGTCGCGTGCTGCGGTATGTGGGGACACTAAAAGCACCATAGTAGAACACGGATGAAGTGTCTAAGTTGATGTAATAGCCAGTAAGAAGTAGTACAATTCAAGTTTTAGGTATCGATTATTGACTTTTTACCCTTCTTTGGTGGCTTGGACATGAGCTAAGAACTTAAGATTTTGCACGAAAGGAGGACTAGCAGCCGCGTTGCATGGGAGAATGTGAAAAGTGTTCATATGTAGTAAAAAGCTGAGAAATCCGTCCGTATTCGTCATTTGTTTTCGAATCGACTTAAAGCCAGATCGTCACATTGGCCGCTCTTCTCTCTGAAACGGTTGTACTTATCTCCTGCAAAGCTATGTCGCGTGCTGCGGTATGCGGAGACACTAAAAGCACCATAGTAGAACAAAGATGAAGCTTCTAAGTTGATGTAATAGCCAGTAAGAAGTAGTACAATTCAAGTTTTAGGTATCGATTATTGACTTTTTAGCTGGCTTTGGTGCCTTGGACATGAGCTAGGAATTTAAGATTTTGCATGAAAGGAGGACTAGCAGCCGCGTTAAATGGGAGAATGTGAAAAGTGTTCATATGTAGTAAAAACCTGAGAAATCCGTCCGTTTTCGTCATTTGTTATCGAATCGACTTAAAGCCAGATCGTCACATTGGCCGTTCTTCTCTCTAAAACGTTGGTACTTATCGTCTGCAATGTTATGTCGCGTGCTGCGGTATGTATAGACACTAAAAGCACCATAGTAGAACACAGATGAAGCTTCTAAGTTGATGTAATAGCCAGTAAGAAGTAGTACAATTCAAGTTTTAGGTATCGATTACTGACTTTTTAGGTGGCTTTGGTGCCTTGGACTTGAGCTAGGACCTTAAGATTCTGCATGAAAGGAGGACTAGCAGCTGAGTTGCACGGGAGAATGTGAAAAGTGTTCATATGCAGTAAAAGCACGAAAAATCCGTTCGTTATCGTCATTTTTTTTTCGAATCGACATAAGGCCAGATCGTCACATTGGCCGCTCTTCTCTCTGAAATGGTTGTACTTATCGTCTGCAAAGATATGACGTGTGCTGCGGTATGCGGAGACACTAAAAGCACCATAGTAGAACACAGATGAAGCATCTAATTTAATGTAATAGCCAGTAAGATATAGTACAATTCTAGTTTTAGGTATCGATTATTGACGTATTAGCTGGCTTCGGTGCCTTGGACATGAGCTAGGACCTTAAGATTCTGCATGAAAGGAGGACTATCAGCCGAGTTGCACGGGAGAATGTGAAAAGTGTTCATATGTAGTAAAAACCTAGAAATCCGTCCGTTTTCGTCATTTGTTATAGAATCGACTTAAAGCCAGATCGTCACATTGGCCGCTCTTCTCTCTGAAACGGTTGTACTTATCGTCTGCAAAGCTACGTCGCGTGCTGCGATATGCGGAGACACTAAAAGCATCATAGTAGAACACAGATGAAGCTTCTAAGTTGATGTAATAGACAGTAAGAAGAAGTACAATTCAAGTTTTAAGTATCGATTATTGACTTTTTAGCTGGCTTTGGTGCCTTGGACATGAGCTGGGACCTTAAGATTCTGCATGAAAGGAGGACTATCAGCCGAGTTGTACGGGAGAATGTGAAAAGTGTTCATATGTAGTAAAAACCTAGAAATCCGTCCGTTTTCGTCATTTGTTATCGAATCCACTTAAAGCCAGATCGTCATATTGGCCGCATTTATGTCTAAAACGGTTGTACTCATCGTCTGCAAAGCTAAGTCGCGTGCTGCGGTATGCGAAGACACTAAAAGCATCATAGTAGAACACAGATGAAGCTTCTAAGTTGATGTAATAGACAGTAAGAAGTAGTACAATTCAAGTTTTAGGTATCGATTATTGACTTAATAGCTATCTTTGGTGCCTTGGACATGAGCTAGGACCTTAAGATTCTGCATGAAAGGAGGACTAGCAGCTGATTTGCACGGGAGAATGTGAAAAGTGTTCATATGTAGTAAATACCTGAGAAATCCGTCCGTTTTCGTCATTTGTTATCGACTCGACTTAAAGCCAGATCTTTACATTGGCCGCTCTTCTCTCTGAAACGGTTGTACTTATCGTCTGCAAAGCTATGACGTGTGCTGCGGTATGCGGAGACACTAAAACCACCATAGTAAAACACAGATGAAGCTTCTAAGTTGATGTAATAGCCAGTAAGATATAGTACAATTCTAGTTTTAGGTATCGATTATTGACTTTTTAGCTGGCTTTGGTTGCTTGGACATGAGCTAGGACCTTAAGATCCTGCATGAAAGGAGGACTAGCAGCCGCGTTGCACGGGAGAATGTGAGAAGTGTTCACATGTAGTAAAAACCTAGAAATCCGTCCGTTTTCGTCATTTGTTACAGAATCGACTTAAAGCCCGATCGTCACAATGGCCGCTCTTCTCTCTGAAACGGTTGTACTTATCGTCTGCAAAGCTATGTCGGGTGCTGCGGTATGCGGAGACACTAAAAGCACCATAGTAGAACACAGATGAAGATTCTAAGTTGATGTAATAGCCAGTAAGAAGTAGTCCAATTCAAGTTATATTTATCGATTATTGACTTTTTAGCTGGCTTTGGTGCCTTGGACATGAGCTAGGACCTCAGGATTCTGCATGAAAGGAGGACTAGCAGCCGAGGTGCACGGGAGAATGTGAAAAGTGTTCATTTGTAGTAAAAACCTAGAAATCCGTCCGTTTTTGTCATTTGTTATCGAATCGACTTAAAGCCAGATCGTCACATTGGTCGCTCTTCTCTCTGAAACGATTGTACTTACCGTCTGCAAAGCTATCTCGCGTGCTGCGGTATGCGGAGACACTAAAAGCACCATAGTAGAACACAGATGAAGGTTCTAAGTTGATGTAATAGCCAGTAAGAAGTAGACCAATTCAAGTTTTAGGTATTGATTATTGACTTTTTAGCTGGCTTTGGTACCTTGGACATTAGCTAGGAACTTAAGATTCTGCATGAAAGGAGGACTAGCTGCCGTGTTGCACGGGAGAATGTGAAAAGTGTTCATATGTAGTAAAAACCTGAGAAATCCGTCCGTTTTCGTCATTTGTTATCGACTCGACTTAAAGCCAGATCTTCACATTGGCCGCTCTTCTCTCTGAAACGGTCCTAATTATCGTCTGCAAAGCTATGTCTCGTGCTCCGGTACGCGGAGACACTAAAAGCACCATAGTAGAAAACAGATGAAGCTTCTAAGTTGATGTAATAGCCAGTAAGAAGTAGCACAATTCAAGTTTTAGGTATCGATTATTGACTTTATAGCTATCTTTGGTGCCTTGGACATGAGCTAGGACCTTAAGATTGTGCATGAAAGGAGGACTAGCAGCTGATTTGCATGGGAGAATGTGAAAAGTGTTCATATGTAGTAAAAACCTGAGAAATTGGTCCGCTTTCGTCATTTGTTATCGACTCGACTTAAAGCCAGATCTTCACATTGACCGCATTTCTGTCTAAAACGGTTGTACTTATCGTCTGCAAAGGTATGTCGCCTGCTGCGGTATGGGGAGACACTAAAAGCACCATAGTAGAACACAGGTGAAGCTTCTAAGTTGATGTAATAGCCAGTAAGAAGTAGTACAATTCAAGTTTTAGGTACCGATTATTGATCTTTTAGCTGGCTTTGGTGCCTTGGACATGAGCTAGGACCGAAAAATTCTGCATGAAAGTAGGACTAGCAGCCGAGTTGCATGGGAGAATGTGAAAGGTGTTAATATGTAGTAAAAACCTGAGAAATCCGTCCGTTTTCGTCGTTTGTTATCGAATCGACTTAAAGCCAGATCGTCACATTGGCCGCTCTTCTCTCTGAAACGGTTGTACTTATCGTCTGCAGAGCTATGTCGCGTGCTGCGGTATGCGGAGACACTAAAGCACCATAGTAGAACACAGATGAATCATCTAATTTGATGTAATAGCCAGCAAGAAGCAGTACAATTCAAGTTTTAGGTATCGATTATTGACTTTTTAGCTGGCTTTGGTGCCTTGGACATGAGCTAGGAATTTAAGATTTTGCATGAAAGGAGGACTAGCAGACGCGTTAAATGGGAGAATGTGAAAAATGTTCATATGTAGTAAAAACCTGAGAAATCCGTCCGTTTTCGTCATTTGTTATCGAATCGACTTAAAGCCAGATCGTCGCATTGGCCGTTCTTCTCTCTAAAACGTTGGTACTTATCGTCTGCAATGTTATGTCGCGTGCTGCGGTATGTGGGGACACTAAAAGCACCATAGTAGAACACAGATGAAGCATCTAAGTTGATGTAATAGCCAGTAAGAAGAAGTACAATTCAAGTTTTAGGTATCGATTATTGACTTTTACCCTTCTTTGGTGCCTTGGACATGAGCTAAGAACTTAAGATTTTGCACGAAAGGAGGACTAGCAGCCGCGTTGCATGGGAGAATGTGAAAAGTGTTCATATGTAGTAAAAAGCTGAGAAATCCGTCCGTATTCGTCATTTGTTTTCGAATCGTCTTAAAGCCAGATCGTCACATTGGCCGCTCTTCTCCCTGAAACGGTTGTACTTATCGTCTGCAAAGGTACGTCACGTGCTGCGGTATGGGGAGACACTAAAAGCACCATAGTAGAACACAGATGAAGCTTTTAAGTTGATGTAATAGCCAGTATGAAGTAGTACAATTCAAGTTTTAGGTATCGATTATTGACTTTTTACCCTTCTTTGGTGCCTTGGACATGAGCTAGGAAATTAAGATTTTGCATGAAAGGAGGACTAGCAGCCGCGTTAAATGGGAGAATGTGAAAAGCGTTCATATGTAGTAAAAACCTGAGAAATCCGTCCGTTTTCGTCGTTTGTTATCGAATCGACTTAAAGCCAGATCGTCACATTGGCCGCTCTTCTCTCTGACACGGTTGTACTTATCTTCTGCAAAGCTATGTCGCGTGCTGCGGTATGCGGAGACACTAAAAGCACCATAGTAGAAGACAGATGAAGCTTCTAAGTTGATGTAATAGCCAGTAAGATGTAGTACAATTCAAGTTTTAGGTATCGATTATTGACTTTTTAGCTGGCTTTGGTGCCTTGGACATGAGCTAGGACCTTAAGATTCTGCATGAAAGGAGGACTAGCTGCCGAGTTGCACGGGAGGATGTGAAAAGTGTTCATACGTAGTAAAAACCTGAGAAATCAGTCCGTTTTCGTCATTTGTTATCGAATCGACTTAAAGCCAGATCGTCACATTGGCCGCTCTTCTCTCTGAAACGGTTGTACTTATCGTCTGCAAAGCTATGTCGCGTGCTGCGGTATGCGGAGACACTAAAAGCACCATAGTAGAAGACAGATGAAGCTTCTAAGTTGATGTAATAGCCAGTAAGATGTAGTACAATTCAAGTTTTAGGTATCGATTATTGACTTTTTAGCTGGCTTTGGTGCCTTGGACATGAGCTAGGACCTTAAGATTCTGCATGAAAGGAGGACTAGCTGCCGAGTTGCACGGGAGGATGTGAAAAGTGTTCATACGTAGTAAAAACCTGAGAAATCAGTCCGTTTTCGTCATTTGTTGTCTAATCGACTTAAAGCCAGATCGTCACATTGGCCGCTCTTCTCTCTGAAACGGTTGTACTTATCGTCTGCAAAGCTATGTCGCGTGCTGCGGTATGTGAAGACACTAAAAGCACCATAGTAGAACACAGATGAAGCTTCTAAGTTGATGTAACAGACAGTAAGAAGTAGTACAATTCAAGTTTTAGGTATCGATTATTGACTTTTTACCCTTCTTTGGTGCCTTGGACATGAGCTAGGAACTTAAGATTCTGCATGAAAGGAGGACTAGCTGCCGCGTTAAATGGGAGAATGTGAAAAGCGTTCATATGTAGTAAAAACCTGAGAAATCCGTCCGTTTTCGTCGTTTGTTATCGAATCGACTTAAAGCCAGATCGTCACATTGGCCGCTCTTCTCTCTGAAACGGTTTTACTTATCTTCTGCAAAGCTATGTCGCGTGCTGCGGTATGCGGAGACAATAAAAGCAGCATAGTAGAACACAGATGAAGCTTCTAAGTTGATGTAATAGCCAGTAAGAAGTAGTACAATTCAAGTTTTAGGTATCGATTATTGACTTTTACCCTTCTTTGGTGCCTTGGACATGAGCTAAGAACTTAAGATTTTGCACGAAAGGAGGACTAGCAGCCGCGTTGCATGGGAGAATGTGAAAAGTGTTCATATGTAGTAAAAAGCTGAGAAATCCGTCCGTATTCGTCATTTGTTTTCGAATCGACTTAAAGCCAGATCGTCACATTGGCCGCTCTTCTCCCTGAAACGGTTGTACTTATCGTCTGCAAAGGTATGTCACGTGCTGCGGTATCGGGAGACACTAAAAGCACCATAGTAGAACACAGATGAAGCTTTTAAGTTGATGTAATAGCCAGTATGAAGTAGTACAATTCAAGTTTTAGGTATCGATTATTGACTTTTTACCCTTCTTTGGTGCCTTGGACATGAGCTAGGAAATTAAGATTTTGCATGAAAGGAGGACTAGCAGCCGCGTTAAATGGGAGAATGTGAAAAGTGTTCATATGTAGTAAAAAGCTGAGAAATCCGTCCGTATTCGTCATTTGTTTTCGAATCGACTTAAAGCCAGATCGTCACATTGGCCGCTCTTCTCTCTGACACGGTTGTACTTATCTTCTGCAAAGCTATGTCGCGTGCTGCGGTATGCGGAGACACTAAAAGCACCATAGTAGAACACAGATGAAGTTTCTAAGTTGATGTAATAGCCAGTAAGATGTAGTACAATTCAAGTTTTAGGTATCGATTATTGACTTTTTAGCTGCCTTTGGTGCCTTGGACATGAGCTAGGACCTTAAGATTCTGCATGAAAGGAGGACTAGCTGCCGAGTTGCACGGGAGGATGTGAAAAGTGTTCATACGTAGTAAAAACCTGAGAAAACCGGCCGTTTTCGTCATTTGTTATCGAAACGACTTAAAGCCAGATCGTCACATTGGCCGCTCTTCTCTCTGAAACGGTTGTACTTATCGTCTGCAAAGCTATGTCGCGTGCTGCGGTATGCGGAGACACTAAAAGCACCATAGTAGAACACAGATGAAGCTTCTATGTTGATGTAATAGCCACTAAGATGTAGTACAATTCAAGTTTCAGGTATCGATTAGTGACTTTGTACCTGGCTTTGGTGCCTTGGACATGAGCTAGGACCTTAAGATTTTGCAAGAAAGGAGGACTAGCAGCCGCGTTAAATGGGAGAATGTGAAAAGTGTTAATATGTAGTAAAAACCTGAGAAATCCGTCCGTTGTCGTCGTTTGTTATCGAACCGACTTAAGGCCAGATCGTCACATTGGCCGCTCTTCACTCTGAAACGGTTGTACTTATCGTCTGCAAAGCTATGTCGCGTGCTGCGGTATGTGGGGACACTAAAAGCACCATAGTAGAACACGGATGAAGTGTCTACGTTGATGTAATAGCCAGTAAGAAGTAGTACAATTCAAGTTTTAGGTATCGATTATTGACTTTTTACCCTTCTTTGGTGGCTTGGACATGAGCTAAGAACTTAAGATTTTGCACGAAAGGAGGACTAGCAGCCGCGTTGCATGGGAGAATGTGAAAAGTGTTCATATGTAGTAAAAAGCTGAGAAATCCGTCCGTATTCGTCATTTGTTTTCGAATCGACTTAAAGCCAGATCGTCACATTGGTCGCTCTTCTCTCTGAAACGATTGTACTTACCGTCTGCAAAGCTATGTCGCGTGCTGCGGTATGCGGAGACACTAAAAGCACCATAGTAGAACACAGATGAAGGTTCTAAGTTGATGTAATAGCCAGTAAGAAGTAGACCAATTCAAGTTTTAGGTATTGATTATTGACTTTTTAGCTGGCTTTGGTACCTTGGACATTAGCTAGGAACTTAAGATTCTGCATGAAAGGAGGACTAGCTGCCGTGTTGCACGGGAGAATGTGAAAAGTGTTCATATGTAGTAAAAACCTGAGAAATCCGTCCGTTTTCGTCATTTGTTATCGACTCGACTTAAAGCCAGATCTTCACATTGGCCGCTCTTCTCTCTGAAACGGTCCTAATTATCGTCTGCAAAGCTATGTCTCGTGCTCCGGTACGCGGAGACACTAAAAGCACCATAGTAGAAAACAGATGAAGCTTCTAAGTTGATGTAATAGCCAGTAAGAAGTAGCACAATTCAAGTTTTAGGTATCGATTATTGACTTTATAGCTATCTTTGGTGCCTTGGACATGAGCTAGGACCTTAAGATTGTGCATGAAAGGAGGACTAGCAGCTGATTTGCATGGGAGAATGTGAAAAGTGTTCATATGTAGTAAAAACCTGAGAAATTCGTCCGCTTTCGTCATTTGTTATCGACTCGACTTAAAGCCAGATCTTCACATTGACCGCATTTCTGTCTAAAACGGTTGTACTTATCGTCTGCAAAGGTATGTCGCCTGCTGCGGTATGGGGAGACACTAAAAGCACCATAGTAGAACACAGGTGAAGCTTCTAAGTTGATGTAATAGCCAGTAAGAAGTAGTACAATTCAAGTTTTAGGTACCGATTATTGATCTTTTAGCTGGCTTTGGTGCCTTGGACATGAGCTAGGACCGAAAAATTCTGCATGAAAGTAGGACTAGCAGCCGAGTTGCATGGGAGAATGTGAAAGGTGTTAATATGTAGTAAAAACCTGAGAAATCCGTCCGTTTTCGTCGTTTGTTATCGAATCGACTTAAAGCCAGATCGTCACATTGGCCGCTCTTCTCTCTGAAACGGTTGTACTTATCGTCTGCAGAGCTATGTCGCGTGCTGCGGTATGCGGAGACACTAAAGCACCATAGTAGAACACAGATGAATCATCTAATTTGATGTAATAGCCAGCAAGAAGCAGTACAATTCAAGTTTTAGGTATCGATTATTGACTTTTTAGCTGGCTTTGGTGCCTTGGACATGAGCTAGGAATTTAAGATTTTGCATGAAAGGAGGACTAGCAGACGCGTTAAATGGGAGAATGTGAAAAATGTTCATATGTAGTAAAAACCTGAGAAATCCGTCCGTTTTCGTCATTTGTTATCGAATCGACTTAAAGCCAGATCGTCGCATTGGCCGTTCTTCTCTCTAAAACGTTGGTACTTATCGTCTGCAATGTTATGTCGCGTGCTGCGGTATGTGGGGACACTAAAAGCACCATAGTAGAACACAGATGAAGCATCTAAGTTGATGTAATAGCCAGTAAGAAGAAGTACAATTCAAGTTTTAGGTATCGATTATTGACTTTTACCCTTCTTTGGTGCCTTGGACATGAGCTAAGAACTTAAGATTTTGCACGAAAGGAGGACTAGCAGCCGCGTTGCATGGGAGAATGTGAAAAGTGTTCATATGTAGTAAAAAGCTGAGAAATCCGTCCGTATTCGTCATTTGTTTTCGAATCGTCTTAAAGCCAGATCGTCACATTGGCCGCTCTTCTCCCTGAAACGGTTGTACTTATCGTCTGCAAAGGTACGTCACGTGCTGCGGTATGGGGAGACACTAAAAGCACCATAGTAGAACACAGATGAAGCTTTTAAGTTGATGTAATAGCCAGTATGAAGTAGTACAATTCAAGTTTTAGGTATCGATTATTGACTTTTTACCCTTCTTTGGTGCCTTGGACATGAGCTAGGAAATTAAGATTTTGCATGAAAGGAGGACTAGCAGCCGCGATAAATGGGAGAATGTGAAAAGCGTTCATATGTAGTAAAAACCTGAGAAATCCGTCCGTTTTCGTCGTTTGTTATCGAATCGACTTAAAGCCAGATCGTCACATTGGCCGCTCTTCTCTCTGACACGGTTGTACTTATCTTCTGCAAAGCTATGTCGCGTGCTGCGGTATGCGGAGACACTAAAAGCACCATAGTAGAAGACAGATGAAGCTTCTAAGTTGATGTAATAGCCAGTAAGATGTAGTACAATTCAAGTTTTAGGTATCGATTATTGACTTTTTAGCTGGCTTTGGTGCCTTGGACATGAGCTAGGACCTTAAGATTCTGCATGAAAGGAGGACTAGCTGCCGAGTTGCACGGGAGGATGTGAAAAGTGTTCATACGTAGTAAAAACCTGAGAAATCAGTCCGTTTTCGTCATTTGTTATCGAATCGACTTAAAGCCAGATCGTCACATTGGCCGCTCTTCTCTCTGAAACGGTTGTACTTATCGTCTGCAAAGCTATGTCGCGTGCTGCGGTATGCGGAGACACTAAAAGCACCATAGTAGAAGACAGATGAAGCTTCTAAGTTGATGTAATAGCCAGTAAGATGTAGTACAATTCAAGTTTTAGGTATCGATTATTGACTTTTTAGCTGGCTTTGGTGCCTTGGACATGAGCTAGGACCTTAAGATTCTGCATGAAAGGAGGACTAGCTGCCGAGTTGCACGGGAGGATGTGAAAAGTGTTCATACGTAGTAAAAACCTGAGAAATCAGTCCGTTTTCGTCATTTGTTGTCTAATCGACTTAAAGCCAGATCGTCACATTGGCCGCTCTTCTCTCTGAAACGGTTGTACTTATCGTCTGCAAAGCTATGTCGCGTGCTGCGGTATGTGAAGACACTAAAAGCACCATAGTAGAACACAGATGAAGCTTCTAAGTTGATGTAACAGACAGTGAGAAGTAGTACAATTCAAGTTTTAGGTATCGATTATTGACTTTTTACCCTTCTTTGGTGCCTTGGACATGAGCTAGGAACTTAAGATTCTGCATGAAAGGAGGACTAGCTGCCGCGTTAAATGGGAGAATGTGAAAAGCGTTCATATGTAGTAAAAACCTGAGAAATCCGTCCGTTTTCGTCGTTTGTTATCGAATCGACTTAAAGCCAGATCGTCACATTGGCCGCTCTTCTCTCTGAAACGGTTTTACTTATCTTCTGCAAAGCTATGTCGCGTGCTGCGGTATGCGGAGACAATAAAAGCAGCATAGTAGAACACAGATGAAGCTTCTAAGTTGATGTAATAGCCAGTAAGAAGTAGTACAATTCAAGTTTTAGGTATCGATTATTGACTTTTACCCTTCTTTGGTGCCTTGGACATGAGCTAAGAACTTAAGATTTTGCACGAAAGGAGGACTAGCAGCCGCGTTGCATGGGAGAATGTGAAAAGTGTTCATATGTAGTAAAAAGCTGAGAAATCCGTCCGTATTCGTCATTTGTTTTCGAATCGACTTAAAGCCAGATCGTCACATTGGCCGCTCTTCTCCCTGAAACGGTTGTACTTATCGTCTGCAAAGGTATGTCACGTGCTGCGGTATCGGGAGACACTAAAAGCACCATAGTAGAACACAGAGGAAGCTTTTAAGTTGATGTAATAGCCAGTATGAAGTAGTACAATTCAAGTTTTAGGTATCGATTATTGACTTTTTACCCTTCTTTGGTGCCTTGGACATGAGCTAGGAAATTAAGATTTTGCATGAAAGGAGGACTAGCAGCCGCGTTAAATGGGAGAATGTGAAAAGTGTTCATATGTAGTAAAAAGCTGAGAAATCCGTCCGTATTCGTCATTTGTTTTCGAATCGACTTAAAGCCAGATCGTCACATTGGCCGCTCTTCTCTCTGACACGGTTGTACTTATCTTCTGCAAAGCTATGTCGCGTGCTGCGGTATGCGGAGACACTAAAAGCACCATAGTAGAACACAGATGAAGTTTCTAAGTTGATGTAATAGCCAGTAAGATGTAGACCAATTCAAGTTTTAGGTATTGATTATTGACTTTTTAGCTGGCTTTGGTACCTTGGACATTAGCTAGGAACTTAAGATTCTGCATGAAAGGAGGACTAGCTGCCGTGTTGCACGGGAGAATGTGAAAAGTGTTCATATGTAGTAAAAACCTGAGAAATCCGTCCGTTTTCGTCATTTGTTATCGACTCGACTTAAAGCCAGATCTTCACATTGGCCGCTCTTCTCTCTGAAACGGTCCTAATTATCGTCTGCAAAGCTATGTCTCGTGCTCCGGTACGCGGAGACACTAAAAGCACCATAGTAGAAAACAGATGAAGCTTCTAAGTTGATGTAATAGCCAGTAAGAAGTAGCACAATTCAAGTTTTAGGTATCGATTATTGATTTATAGCTATCTTTGGTGCCTTGGACATGAGCTAGGACCTTAAGATTGTGCATGAAAGGAGGACTAGCAGCTGATTTGCATGGGAGAATGTGAAAAGTGTTCATATGTAGTAAAAACCTGAGAAATGGGTCCGCTTTCGTCATTTGTTATCGACTCGACTTAAAGCCAGATCTTCACATTGACCGCATTTCTGTCTAAAACGGTTGTACTTATCGTCTGCAAAGGTATGTCGCCTGCTGCGGTATGGGGAGACACTAAAAGCACCATAGTAGAACACAGGTGAAGCTTCTAAGTTGATGTAATAGCCAGTAAGAAGTAGTACAATTCAAGTTTTAGGTACCGATTATTGATCTTTTAGCTGGCTTTGGTGCCTTGGACATGAGCTAGGACCGAAAAATTCTGCATGAAAGTAGGACTAGCAGCCGAGTTGCATGGGAGAATGTGAAAGGTGTTAATATGTAGTAAAAACCTGAGAAATCCGTCCGTTTTCGTCGTTTGTTATCGAATCGACTTAAAGCCAGATCGTCACATTGGCCGCTCTTCTCTCTGAAACGGTTGTACTTATCGTCTGCAGAGCTATGTCGCGTGCTGCGGTATGCGGAGACACTAAAGCACCATAGTAGAACACAGATGAATCATCTAATTTGATGTAATAGCCAGCAAGAAGCAGTACAATTCAAGTTTTAGGTATCGATTATTGACTTTTTAGCTGGCTTTGGTGCCTTGGACATGAGCTAGGAATTTAAGATTTTGCATGAAAGGAGGACTAGCAGACGCGTTAAATGGGAGAATGTGAAAAATGTTCATATGTAGTAAAAACCTGAGAAATCCGTCCGTTTTCGTCATTTGTTATCGAATCGACTTAAAGCCAGATCGTCGCATTGGCCGTTCTTCTCTCTAAAACGTTGGTACTTATCGTCTGCAATGTTATGTCGCGTGCTGCGGTATGTGGGGACACTAAAAGCACCATAGTAGAACACAGATGAAGCATCTAAGTTGATGTAATAGCCAGTAAGAAGAAGTACAATTCAAGTTTTAGGTATCGATTATTGACTTTTACCCTTCTTTGGTGCCTTGGACATGAGCTAAGAACTTAAGATTTTGCACGAAAGGAGGACTAGCAGCCGCGTTGCATGGGAGAATGTGAAAAGTGTTCATATGTAGTAAAAAGCTGAGAAATCCGTCCGTATTCGTCATTTGTTTTCGAATCGTCTTAAAGCCAGATCGTCACATTGGCCGCTCTTCTCCCTGAAACGGTTGTACTTATCGTCTGAAAAGGTACGTCACGTGCTGCGGTATGGGGAGACACTAAAAGCACCATAGTAGAACACAGATGAAGCTTTTAAGTTGATGTAATAGCCAGTATGAAGTAGTACAATTCAAGTTTTAGGTATCGATTATTGACTTTTTACCCTTCTTTGGTGCCTTGGACATGAGCTAGGAAATTAAGATTTTGCATGAAAGGAGGACTAGCAGCCGCGTTAAATGGGAGAATGTGAAAAGCGTTCATATGTAGTAAAAACCTGAGAAATCCGTCCGTTTTCGTCGTTTGTTATCGAATCGACTTAAAGCCAGATCGTCACATTGGCCGCTCTTCTCTCTGACACGGTTGTACTTATCTTCTGCAAAGCTATGTCGCGTGCTGCGGTATGCGGAGACACTAAAAGCACCATAGTAGAAGACAGATGAAGCTTCTAAGTTGATGTAATAGCCAGTAAGAAGTAGTACAATTCAAGTTTTAGGTATCGATTATTGACTTTTTACCCTTCTTTGGTGCCTTGGACATGAGCTAGGAAATTAAGATTTTGCATGAAAGGAGGACTAGCTGCCGAGTTGCACGGGAGGATGTGAAAAGTGTTCATACGTAGTAAAAACCTGAGAAATCAGTCCGTTTTCGTCATTTGTTGTCTAATCGACTTAAAGCCAGATCGTCACATTGGCCGCTCTTCTCTCTGAAACGGTTGTACTTATCGTCTGCAAAGCTATGTCGCGTGCTGCGGTATGTGAAGACACTAAAAGCACCATAGTAGAACACAGATGAAGCTTCTAAGTTGATGTAACAGACAGTAAGAAGTAGTACAATTCAAGTTTTAGGTATCGATTATTGACTTTTTACCCTTCTTTGGTGCCTTGGACATGAGCTAGGAACTTAAGATTCTGCATGAAAGGAGGACTAGCTGCCGCGTTAAATGGGAGAATGTGAAAAGCGTTCATATGTAGTAAAAACCTGAGAAATCCGTCCGTTTTCGTCGTTTGTTATCGAATCGACTTAAAGCCAGATCGTCACATTGGCCGCTCTTCTCTCTGAAACGGTTTTACTTATCTTCTGCAAAGCTATGTCGCGTGCTGCGGTATGCGGAGACAATAAAAGCAGCATAGTAGAACACAGATGAAGCTTCTAAGTTGATGTAATAGCCAGTAAGAAGTAGTACAATTCAAGTTTTAGGTATCGATTATTGACTTTTACCCTTCTTTGGTGCCTTGGACATGAGCTAAGAACTTAAGATTTTGCACGAAAGGAGGACTAGCAGCCGCGTTGCATGGGAGAATGTGAAAAGTGTTCATATGTAGTAAAAAGCTGAGAAATCCGTCCGTATTCGTCATTTGTTTTCGAATCGACTTAAAGCCAGATCGTCACATTGGCCGCTCTTCTCCCTGAAACGGTTGTACTTATCGTCTGCAAAGGTATGTCACGTGCTGCGGTATCGGGAGACACTAAAAGCACCATAGTAGAACACAGATGAAGCTTTTAAGTTGATGTAATAGCCAGTATGAAGTAGTACAATTCAAGTTTTAGGTATCGATTATTGACTTTTTACCCTTCTTTGGTGCCTTGGACATGAGCTAGGAAATTAAGATTCTGCATGAAAGGAGGACTAGCAGCCGCGTTAAATGGGAGAATGTGAAAAGCGTTCATATGTAGTAAAAAGCTGAGAAATCCGTCCGTATTCGTCATTTGTTTTCGAATCGACTTAAAGCCAGATCGTCACATTGGCCGCTCTTCTCTCTGACACGGTTGTACTTATCTTCTGCAAAGCTATGTCGCGTGCTGCGGTATGCGGAGACACTAAAAGCACCATAGTAGAACACAGATGAAGTTTCTAAGTTGATGTAATAGCCAGTAAGATGTAGTACAATTCAAGTTTTAGGTATCGATTATTGACTTTTTAGCTGCCTTTGGTGCCTTGGACATGAGCTAGGACCTTAAGATTCTGCATGAAAGGAGGACTAGCTGCCGAGTTGCACGGGAGGATGTGAAAAGTGTTCATACGTAGTAAAAACCTGAGAAAACCGGCCGTTTTCGTCATTTGTTATCGAAACGACTTAAAGCCAGATCGTCACATTGGCCGCTCTTCTCTCTGAAACGGTTGTACTTATCGTCTGCAAAGCTATGTCGCGTGCTGCGGTATGCGGAGACACTAAAAGCACCATAGTAGAATACAGATGAAGCTTCTATGTTGATGTAATAGCCAGTAAGATGTAGTACAATTCAAGTTTCAGGTATCGATTAGTGACTTTGTACCTGGCTTTGGTGCCTTGGACATGAGCTAGGACCTTAAGATTTTGCAAGAAAGGAGGACTAGCAGCCGCGTTAAATGGGAGAATGTGAAAAGTGTTAATATGTAGTAAAAACCTGAGAAATCCGTCCGTTGTCGTCGTTTGTTATCGAACCGACTTAAGGCCAGATCGTCACATTGGCCGCTCTTCACTCTGAAACGGTTGTACTTATCGTCTGCAAAGCTATGTCGCGTGCTGCGGTATGTGGGGACACTAAAAGCACCATAGTAGAACACGGATGAAGTGTCTACGTTGATGTAATAGCCAGTAAGAAGTAGTACAATTCAAGTTTTAGGTATCGATTATTGACTTTTTACCCTTCTTTGGTGGCTTGGACATGAGCTAAGAACTTAAGATTTTGCACGAAAGGAGGACTAGCAGCCGCGTTGCATGGGAGAATGTGAAAAGTGTTCATATGTAGTAAAAAGCTGAGAAATCCGTCCGTATTCGTCATTTGTTTTCGAATCGACTTAAAGCCAGATCGTCACATTGGCCGCTCTTCTCTCTGAAACGGTTGTACTTATCTCCTGCAAAGCTATGTCGCGTGCTGCGGTATGCGGAGACACTAAAAGCACCATAGTAGAACAAAGATGAAGCTTCTAAGTTGATGTAATAGCCAGTAAGAAGTAGTACAATTCAAGTTTTAGGTATCGATTATTGACTTTTTAGCTGGCTTTGGTGCCTTGGACATGAGCTAGGAATTTAAGATTTTGCATGAAAGGAGGACTAGCAGCCGCGTTAAATGGGAGAATGTGAAAAGTGTTCATATGTAGTAAAAACCTGAGAAATCCGTCCGTTTTCGTCATTTGTTATCGAATCGACTTAAAGCCAGATCGTAACATTGGCCGTTCTTCTCTCTAAAACGTTGGTACTTATCGTCTGCAATGTTATGTCGCGTGCTGCGGTATGTATAGACACTAAAAGCACCATAGTAGAACACAGATGAAGCTTCTAAGTTGATGTAATAGCCAGTAAGAAGTAGTACAATTCAAGTTTTAGGTATCGATTATTGACTTTTTAGGTGGCTTTGGTGCCTTGGACTTGAGCTAGGACCTTAAGATTCTGCATGAAAGGAGGACTAGCAGCTGAGTTGCACGGGAGAATGTGAAAAGTGTTCATATGCAGTAAAAGCACGAAAAATCCGTTCGTTATCGTCATTTTTTTTTCGAATCGACATAAGGCCAGATCGTCACATTGGCCGCTCTTCTCTCTGAAATGGTTGTACTTATCGTCTGCAAAGATATGACGTGTGCTGCGGTATGCGGAGACACTAAAAGCACCATAGTAGAACACAGATGAAGCATCTAATTTAATGTAATAGCCAGTAAGATATAGTACAATTCTAGTTTTAGGTATCGATTATTGACGTATTAGCTGGCTTCGGTGCCTTGGACATGAGCTAGGACCTTAAGATTCTGCATGAAAGGAGGACTATCAGCCGAGTTGTACGGGAGAATGTGAAAAGTGTTCATATGTAGTAAAAACCTAGAAATCCGTCCGTTTTCGTCATTTGTTATCGAATCCACTTAAAGCCAGATCGTCATATTGGCCGCATTTATGTCTAAAACGGTTGTACTCATCGTCTGCAAAGCTAAGTCGCGTGCTGCGGTATGCGAAGACACTAAAAGCATCATAGTAGAACACAGATGAAGCTTCTAAGTTGATGTAATAGACAGTAAGAAGTAGTACAATTCAAGTTTTAGGTATCGATTATTGACTTAATAGCTATCTTTGGTGCCTTGGACATGAGCTAGGACCTTAAGATTCTGCATGAAAGGAGGACTAGCAGCTGATTTGCACGGGAGAATGTGAAAAGTGTTCATATGTAGTAAATACCTGAGAAATCCGTCCGTTTTCGTCATTTGTTATCGACTCGACTTAAAGCCAGATCTTTACATTGGCCGCTCTTCTCTCTGAAACGGTTGTACTTATCGTCTGCAAAGCTATGACGTGTGCTGCGGTATGCGGAGACACTAAAACCACCATAGTAAAACACAGATGAAGCTTCTAAGTTGATGTAATAGCCAGTAAGATATAGTACAATTCTAGTTTTAGGTATCGATTATTGACTTTTTAGCTGGCTTTGGTTCCTTGGACATGAGCTAGGACCTTAAGATCCTGCATGAAAGGAGGACTAGCAGCCGCGTTGCACGGGAGAATGTGAGAAGTGTTCACATGTAGTAAAAACCTAGAAATCCGTCCGTTTTCGTCATTTGTTACCGAATCGACTTAAAGCCCGATCGTCACAATGGCCGCTCTTCTCTCTGAAACGGTTGTACTTATCGTCTGCAAAGCTATGTCGGGTGCTGCGGTATGCGGAGACACTAAAAGCACCATAGTAGAACACAGATGAAGGTTCTAAGTTGATGTAATAGCCAGTAAGAAGTAGTCCAATTCAAGTTATATTTATCGATTATTGACTTTTTAGCTGGCTTTGGTGCCTTGGACATGAGCTAGGACCTCAGGATTCTGCATGAAAGGAGGACTAGCAGCCGAGGTGCACGGGAGAATGTGAAAAGTGTTCATTTGTAGTAAAAACCTAGAAATCCGTCCGTTTTTGTCATTTGTTATCGAATCGACTTAAAGCCAGATCGTCACATTGGTCGCTCTTCTCTCTGAAACGATTGTACTTACCGTCTGCAAAGCTATGTCGCGTGCTGCGGTATGCGGAGACACTAAAAGCACCATAGTAGAACACAGATGAAGGTTCTAAGTTGATGTAATAGCCAGTAAGAAGTAGACCAATTCAAGTTTTAGGTATTGATTATTGACTTTTTAGCTGGCTTTGGTACCTTGGACATTAGCTAGGAACTTAAGATTCTGCATGAAAGGAGGACTAGCTGCCGTGTTGCACGGGAGAATGTGAAAAGTGTTCATATGTAGTAAAAACCTGAGAAATCCGTCCGTTTTCGTCATTTGTTATCGACTCGACTTAAAGCCAGATCTTCACATTGGCCGCTCTTCTCTCTGAAACGGTCCTAATTATCGTCTGCAAAGCTATGTCTCGTGCTCCGGTACGCGGAGACACTAAAAGCACCATAGTAGAAAACAGATGAAGCTTCTAAGTTGATGTAATAGCCAGTAAGAAGTAGCACAATTCAAGTTTTAGGTATCGATTATTGACTTTATAGCTATCTTTGGTGCCTTGGACATGAGCTAGGACCTTAAGATTGTGCATGAAAGGAGGACTAGCAGCTGATTTGCATGGGAGAATGTGAAAAGTGTTCATATGTAGTAAAAACCTGAGAAATTCGTCCGCTTTCGTCATTTGTTATCGACTCGACTTAAAGCCAGATCTTCACATTGACCGCATTTCTGTCTAAAACGGTTGTACTTATCGTCTGCAAAGCTATGTTGCTTGCTGCGGTATGTGGAGACACTAAAAGCACCATAGTAGAACACATATGAAGCTTCTAAGTTAATGTAATAGCCAGTAAGATATAGTACAATTCAAGTTTCAGGTATCGATTATAGACTTTATAGCTGGCTCTGGAGACTTGGACATAGCTAGGACCTTAAGATTCTGCATGAAAGGAGGACTAGCAGCCGAGTTGCACGGGAGAATGTGAAAAGTGTTCATATGTAGTAAAAACCTGAGAAATCCGTCCGTATTCGTGATTTGTTATCGAATCGACTTAAAGCCAGATCGTCAAATTGGTCGCTCTTCTCTCTGAAACGATTGTACTTATCGTCTGCCAAGCTATGTCGCGTGCTGCGGTATGCGGAGACACTAAAAGCACCATAGTAGAACACAGATGAAGCTTCTAAGTTGATGTAATAGCCAGTAAGATGTAGTACAATTCAAGTTTTAGGTATCGATTATTGACTTTTTAGGTGGCTTTGGTGCCTCGGACAAGAGCTAGGACCTTATGATTCTGCATGAAAGGAGAACTAGCAGCTGAGTTGCAAGGGAGAATGTGAAAAGTGTTCATATGCAGTAAAAACCTGAGAAATACGTCCGTTTTCGTCATTTGTTATCGAATCGACTTAAAGCCAGATCGTCACAATGGCCGCTCTTCTCTCTGAAACGGTTGTACTTATCGTCTGCAAAGCTATGTCGCGTGCTGCGGCATGCGGAGACACAAAAAGCACCATAGTAGAATACAGATGAAGCTTCTAAGTTGATGTAATAGCAAGTAAGAAGTAGTACAATTCTATGTTTTGGTACTGATTATTGACTTTTTAGCTGGCTTTGGTGCCTTGGACATAAGATAGGATCTTAAGATTCTGCATGAAAGGAGGACTAGCAGCCGAGTTGCACGGGAGAATGTGAAAAGTGTTCATATGTAGTAAAAACCTGAGAAATCCGTCCGTATTCGTCATTTGTTATCGAATCGACTTAAAGCCAGATCGTCAAATTGGTCGCTCTTCTCTCTGAAACGATTGTACTTATCGTCTGCCAAGCTATGTCGCGTGCTGCGGTATGCGGAGACACTAAAAGCAACATAGTAGAACACAGATGAAGCTTCTAAGTTGATGTAATAGCCAGTAAGATGTAGTACAATTCAAGTTTTAGGTATCGATTATTGACTTTTTAGGTGGCTTTGGTGCCTCGGACATGAGCTAGGACCTTACGATTCTGCATGAAAGGAGAACTAGCAGCTGAGTTGCAAGGGAGAATGTGAAAAGTGTTCATATGCAGTAAAAACCTGAGAAATACGTCCGTTTTCGTCATTTGTTATCGAATCGACTTAAAGCCAGATCGTCACAATGGCCGCTCTTCTCTCTGAAACGGTTGTACTTATCGTCTGCAAAGCTATGTCGCGTGCTGCGGCATGCGGAGACACAAAAAGCACCTTAGTAGAATGCAAATGAAGCTTCTAAGTTGATAAATAGCAAGTAAGAAGTAGTACAATTCTATGTTTTGGTACTGATTATTGACTTTTTAGCTGGCTTTGGTGCCTTGGACATAAGCTAGGACCTTAAGATTCTGCATGAAAGGAGGACTAGCAGCCGAGTTGCACGGGACAATGTGAAAAGTGTTCATATGTAGTAAAAACCTGAGAAATCCGTCCGTTTTCGTCATTTGTTATCGAATCGACTTAAAGCCAGATCGTCACATTGGCCGCTCTTCTCTCTGAAACGGTTGTACTTATCGTCTGCAAAGCTATGTCGCGTGCTGCGGTATGCGGAGACACTAAAAGGACCATAGTAGAACACAGATGAAGCCTCTAAGATGATGTAATTGCCAGTAAGAAGTAGTACAATTCAAGTTTTAGGTATCGATTATTGACTTTTTAGCTGGCTTTGGTGCCTTGGACATGAGCTAGGACCTTAAGATTCTGCATGAAAGGAGGACTAGCAGCCGAGTTGCACGGGAGAGTGTGAAAAGTGTTCATTTGCAGTAAAAACCCGAAAAATCCGTCCGTTTACGTCATTTGTTATCGAATCGACTTAAAGCCAGATCGTCACATTGGCCGCTATTCTCTCTGAAACGGTTGAGCTTATCGTCTGCAAAGCTATGTCGCGTGCTGCGGTATGCGGAGACACTAAAAGGACCATAGTAGAACACAGATCAAGCTTCTAAGTTGATGTAATAGCCAGTAAGAAGTAGTACATTTCAAGTTTTAGGTATCGATTATTGGCTTTTAGCTGGCTTTGGCGCCTTGGACATGAGCTAGGACCTTAAGATTCTGGATGAAAGGAGGACTAGCTGCCGAGTTGCACGGGAGAATGTGAATAGTGTTCATATGTAGTAAAAACCTGAGAAATCCGTCCGTTTTCGTCATTTGTTATCGAATCGACTTAAAGCCAGATCGTCACATTGACCGCTCTTCTCTCTGAAACGGTTGTACTTATCGTCTGCAAAGCGATGTCGCGTGCTGCGGTATGCGCAGACACTAAAAGCACCATAGTACAAAACAGATGAAGCTTCTAAGTTGATGTAATAGCCAGTAAGAAGTAGTACAATTTAAATTTTAGGTATCGATTATTGACTTTTTAGCTGGCTTTGGTGCCTTGGACATGAGCTAGGACCTTAAGATTCTGCATGAAAGGAGAACTAGCACCGGAGTTGCACGGGAGAATGTGAAAAGTGTTCATATGTAGTAAAAACCTGAGAAATCCGTCCGTTTTCGTCATTTGTTATCGACTCAACTTAAAGCCAGATCATCACATTGGCCGCTCTTCTCTCTGAAACGGTCGTAATTATCGTCTGCAAAGCTATGTCTCGTGCTCCAGTATGCGGAGACACTAAAAGCACCATAGTAGAAAACAGATGAAGCTTCTAAGTTGATGTAATAGCCAGTAAAATATAGTACAATTCAAGTTTTAGGTATCGATTATTGACTTTTTAGCTGGCTTTGGTGCCTTGGACATGAGCTAGGACCTTAACATTCTGCATGAAAGGAGGACTAGCAGCCGAGTTGGACGGGAGAATGTGAAAAGTGTTCATATGCAGTAAAAACCCGAAAAATCCGTTCGTTATCGTCATTTTTTATCGAATCGACATAAGGCCAGATCGTCACATTGGCCGCTCTTCTCTCTGAAATGGTTGTACTTATCGTCTGCAAAGATATGACGTGTGCTGCGGTATGCGGAGACACTATAACCACCATAGTAAAACACAGATGAAGCATCTAATTTAATGTAATAGCCAGTAAGAAGTATTACAACTCAAGTTTTAGGTATAGATAATTGACTTTTTAGCTTGCTTTTGTGCCTTGGACATGAGCTAGGACCTTGATATTCTGCATGAAAGGAGGACTATCAGCCGAGTTGCACGGGTGAATGTGAAAAGTGTTCACATGTAGCAAAAACATTAGAAATCCGTCCGTTTTCGTCATTTGTTATCGACTCGACTTAAAGCCAGATCTTCACATTGACCGCATTTCTGTCTAAAACGGTTGTACTTATCGTCTGCAAAGCTATGTTGCTTGCTGCGGTATGTGGAGACACTAAAAGCACCATAGTAGAACACATATGAAGCTTCCAAGTTAATGTAATAGCCAGTAAGATATAGTACAATTCAAGTTTCAGGTATCGATTATAGACTTTATAGCTGGCTCTGGAGACTTGGACATAGCTAGGACCTTAAGATTCTGCATGAAAGGAGGACTAGCAGCCGAGTTGCACGGGAGAATGTGAAAAGTGTTCATATGTAGTAAAAACCTGACAAATCCGTCCGTATTCGTCATTTGTTATCGAATCGACTTAAAGCCAGATCGTCAAATTGGTCGCTCTTCTCTCTGAAACGATTGTACTTATCGTCTGCCAAGCTATGTCGCGTGCTGCGGTATGCGGAGACACTAAAAGCACCATAGTAGAACACAGATGAAGCTTCTAAGTTGATGTAATAGCCAGTAAGATGTAGTACAATTCAAGTTTTAGGTATCGATTATTGACTTTTTAGGTGGCTTTGGTGCCTCGGACATGAGCTATGACCTTAAGATTCTGCATGAAAGGAGAACTAGCAGCTGAGTTGCAAGGGAGAATGTGAAAAGTGTTCATATGCAGTAAGAACCTGAGAAATACGTCCGTTTTCGTCATTTGTTATCGAATCGACTTAAAGCCAGATCGTCACAATGGCCGCTCTTCTCTCTGAAACGGTTGTACTTATCGTCTGCAAAGCTATGTCGCGTGCTGCGGCATGCGGAGACACAAAAAGCACCATAGTAGAATACAGATGAAGCTTCTAAGTTGATGTAATAGCAAGTAAGAAGTAGTACAATTCTATGTTTTGGTACTGATTATTGACTTTTTAGCTGGCTTTGGTGCCTTGGACATAAGATAGGATCTTAAGATTCTGCATGAAAGGAGGACTAGCAGCAGAGTTGCACGGGACAATGTGAAAAGTGTTCATATGTAGTAAAAACCTGAGAAATCCGTCCGTTTTCGTCATTTGTTATCGAATCGACTTAAAGCCAGATCGTCACATTGGCCGCTCTTCTCTCTGAAACGGTTGTACTTATCGTCTGCAAAGCTATTTCGCGTGCTGCGGTATGCGGAGACACTAAAAGGACCATAGTAGAACACAGATGAAGCCTCTAAGATGATGTAATTGCCAGTAAGAAGTAGTACAATTCAAGTTTTAGGTATCGATTATTGACTTTTTAGCTGGCTTTGGTGCCTTGGACATGAGCTAGGACCTTAAGATTCTGCATGAAAGGAGGACTAGCAGCCGAGTTGCATGGGAGAGTGTGATAAGTGTTCATTTGCAGTAAAAACCCGAAAAATCCGTCCGTTTACGTCATTTGTTATCGAATCGACTTAAAGCCAGATCGTCACATTGGCCGCTCTTCTCTCTGAAACGGTTGTACTTATCGTCTGCAAAGCGATGTCGCGTGCTGCGGTATGCGCAGACACTAAAAGCACCATAGTACAAAACAGATGAAGCTTCTAAGTTGATGTAATAGCGAGTAAGAAGTAGTACAATTTAAGTTTTATGTATCGATTATTGACTTTTTAGCTGGCTTTGGTGCCTTGGACATGAGATAGGACCTTAAGATTCTGCATGAAACGAGAACTAGCAACGGAGTTGCACGGGAGAATGTGAAAAGTGTTCATATGTAGTAAAAACCTGAGACATCCGTCCGTTTTCGTCATTTGTTATCGACTCAACTTAAAGCCAGACTATCACATTGGCCGCTCTTCTCTCTGAAACGGTCGTAATTATCGTCTGCAAAGCTATGTCTCGTGCTCCAGTATGCGGAGACACTAAAAGCACCATAGTAGAAAACAGATGAAGCTTCTAAGTTGATGTAATTGCCAGTAAGATATAGTACAATTCAAGTTTTAGGTCTCGATTATTGACTTTTTAGCTGGCTTTGGTGCCTTGGACATGAGCTAGGACCTTAAGATTCTGCATGAAAGGAGGACTAGCAGCCGAGTTGCACGGGAGAATGTGGAATGTGTTCATATGTAGTAAAAACGTAGAAATCCTTCCGTTTTCGTCATTTGTTATCGAATCGACTTAAAGCCAAATCGTCACATTGGCCGCTCTTCTCTCTGAAACGGTTGTACTTATCGTCTGCAAAGCTATGTAGCGTGCTGCGGTATGTGGAGACACTAAAAGCACCATAGTAGAAAACAGATGAAGCTTCTAAGTTGATGTAATAGAAAGTAAGAAGTAGTACAACTCAAGTTTTAGGTATCGATTATTGACTTTTTAGCTTGCTTTTGTGCCTTGGACATGAGCTAGGACCTTGATATTCTGCATGAAAGGAGGACTATAAGCCGAGTAGCACGGGAGAATGTGCAAAGTGTTCACATGTAGCAAAAACATTAGAAATCCGTCCGTTTTCGTCATTTGTTATCGAATCGACTTATAGCCAGATCGTTACATTGGCCGCTCTTCTCTCTGAAACGGTTGTACTTATCGTCTGCGAAGCTATGACGCGTGCTGCGGTATGCGGAGACACTAAAACCACCATAGTAAAACACAGATGAAGCATCTAATGTAATGTAATAGAAAGTAAGATGTAGTACAATTCAAGTTTTAGGTATCGGTTATGGACTTTTTAGCTGGCTTTGGTGCCTTGGGCAAGAGCTAGGACCTTAAGAATGTGCATGAAAGGAGGACTAGCAGCCGAGTTGCACGGGAGAATGTGAAAAGTGTTCATATGTAGTAAAAACCTGAGAAATCCGTCCGTTTTCGTCATTTGTTATCGACTCAACTTAAAGCCAGATCATCACATTGGCCGCTCTTCTCTCTGAAACGGTCGTAATTATCGTCTGCAAAGCTATGTCTCGTGCTCCAGTATGCGGAGACACTAAAAGCACCATAGTAGAAAACAGATGAAGCTTCTAAGTTGATGTAATAGCCAGTAAAATATAGTACAATTCAAGTTTTAGGTATCGATTATTGACTTTTTAGCTGGCTTTGGTGCCTTGGACATGAGCTAGGACCTTAACATTCTGCATGAAAGGAGGACTAGCAGCCGAGTTGGACGGGAGAATGTGAAAAGTGTTCATATGCAGTAAAAACCCGAAAAATCCGTTCGTTATCGTCATTTTTTATCTAATCGACATAAGGCCAGATCGTCACATTGGCCGCTCTTCTCTCTGAAATGGTTGTACTTATCATCTGCAAAGATATGACGTGTGCTGCGGTATGCGGAGACACTACAACCACCATAGTAAAACACAGATGAAGCATCTAATTTAATGTAATAGCCAGTAAGAAGTAGTACAACTCAAGTTTTAGGTATAGATAATTGACTTTTTAGCTTGCTTTTGTGCCTTGGACATGAGCTAGGACCTTGATATTCTGCATGAAAGGAGGACTATCAGCCGAGTTGCACGGGTGAATGTGAAAAGTGTTCACATGTAGCAAAAACATTAGAAATCCGTCCGTTTTCGTCATTTGTTATCGAATCGACTTAAAGCCAGATCGTTACATTGGCCGCCCTTCTCTCTGAAACGGTTGTACTTATCGTCTGCAAAGCTATGTAGCGTGCTGCGGTATGTGGAGACACTAAAAGCACCATAATAGAACACAGATGAAGCTTCTAAGTTGATGTAATAGCCAGTAAGAAGTAGTCCAATTCAAGTTTTAGGTTTCGATTATTGACTTTTTAGCTGGCTTTGGTGCCTTGGACATGAGCTAGGACCTTAAGATTCTGCATGATAGGAGGACTAGCAGCCGAGTTGCACGGGAGAATGTGAAAAGGGTTCATATGTAGTAAAAACCTGAGAAATCCGTCCGTATTCGTCATTTGTTACCGAATCGAATTAAAGCCAGATCGTCACATTGGTCGCTCTTCTCTCTGAAACGATTGTACTTATCGACTGCAAAGCTCTGTCGCGTGCTGCGGTATCCGGAGACACTAAAAGCACCATAGTAGAACACAGATGAAGGTTCAAAGTTGATGTAATAGCCAGTAAGAAGTAGTCCAATTCAAGTTTTAGGTATCGATTATTGACTTTTTAGCTGGCTTTGGTGCCTTGGACATGAGCTAGGACCTTAAGATTCTGCATGAAAGGAGGACTAGCAGCAGAGTTGCACGTTACAATGTGAAAAGTGTTCATATTTAGTAAAAACCTAGAAATCCATCCGTTTTCGTCATTTGTTATCGAATCGACTTAAAGCCAGATCGTCACATTGGTCGCTCTTCTCTCTGAAACGATTGTACTTATCTTCTGCAAAGCTATGTCGCGTGCTGCGGTATGCGGAGACACTAAAAGCACCATAGTAGAACACAGATGAAGGTTCTAAGTTGATGTAATAGCCAGTAAGAAGTAGACCAATTCAAGTTTTAGGTATCGATTATTGACTTTTTAGCTGGCTTTGGTTCCTTGGACATGAGCTAGGACCTTAAGATTCTGCATGAAAGGAGGACTAGCTGCCGAGTTGCACGGGAGAATGTGAAAAGTGTTCATATGTAGTAAAAACCTGAGAAATCAGTCCGTTTTCGTCATTTGTTATCGACTCGACTTAAAGCCAGATCTTCACATTGGCCGCTCTTCTCTCTGAAACGGACCTAATTATCGTCTGCAAGGCTAAGTCTCGTGCTCCGGTATGCGGAGACACTAAAAGCACCATAGTAGAAAACAGATGAAGCTTCTAAGTTGATGTAATAGCCAGTAAGATATAGTACAATTCAAGTTTTAGGTTTCGATTATTGACTTTTTAGCTGGCTTTGGTGCCTTGGACATGAGCTAGGACCTTAAGATTCTGCATGAAAGGAGGACTAGCAACCGAGTTGCATGGGAGAATGTGGAATGTGTTCATATGTAGTAAAAACCTAGAAATCCGTCCGTTTTCGTCATTTGTTACCGAATCGACTTAAAGCCAGATCGACACATTGGCCGCTCTTCTCTCTGAAACGGTTGTACTTATCGTCTGCAAAGCTATGTCGCGTGCTGCGGTATGCGGAGACACTAAAAGCACCATAGTAGAACACAGATGAAGCTTCTAAGTTGATGTAATAGCCAGTAAGAAGTAGTACAATTCAAGTTTTAGGTAGTGATTATTGACTTTTTATCTGGCTTTGGTGCCTTGGACATGAGCTAGGACGTTAAGATTCTGCATGAAAGGAGGACTAGCAGCTGAGTTGCACGGGACAATGTGAAAAGTGTTCATATGTAGTAAAAACCTGAGTAATCCGTCCGTTTTCGTCATTTGTTATCGAATCGACTTAAAAGCCAGATCGTGACATTGGCCGCTCTTCTCTCTGAAACGGCAGTACTTATCGTCTGCAAAGCTATGTCGCATGCTGCGGTATTCGGAGTCTCTCAAAGCACTATAGTAGAACACAGATGAAGCTTCTAAGTTGATGTAATAGCCAGTAAGAAGTAGTACAATTTAAGTTTTAGGTATAGATTATTGACTTTTTAGCTGGCTTTGGTGCCTTGGACATGAGCTAGGACCTTAAGATTCTGCATGAAAGGAGAACTAGCACCGGAGTTGCACGGGAGAATGTGAAAAGTGTTCATATGTAGTAGAAACCTGAGAAATCCGTCCGTATTCGTCATTTGTTATCGACTCAACTTAAAGCCAGATCAACACATTGGCCGCTCTTCTCTCTGAAACGGTCGTAATTATCGTCTGCAAAGCTATGTCTCGTGCTCCAGTATGCGGAGACACTAAAAGCACCATAGTAGAAAACAGATGAAGCTTCTAAGTTGATGTAATAGCCAGTAAGATATAGTACAATTCAAGTTTTAGGTTTCGATTATTGACTTTTTAGCTGGCTTTGGTGCCTTGGACATGAGCTAGGACCTTAAGATTCTGCATGAAAGGAGGACTAGCTGCCGAGTTGCACGGGAGAATGTGAAAAGTGTTCATATGTAGTAAAAACCTGAGAAATCAGTCCGTTTTCGTCATTTGTTATCGACTCGACTTAAAGCCAGATCTTCACATTGGCCGCTCTTCTCTCTGAAACGGACCTAATTATCGTCTGCAAAGCTAAGTCTCGTGCTCCGGTATGCGGAGACACTAAAAGCACCATAGTAGAAAACAGATGAAGCTTCTAAGTTGATGTAATAGCCAGTAAGATATAGTACAATTCAAGTTTTAGGTTTCGATTATTGACTTTTTAGCTGGCTTTGGTGCCTTGGACATGAGCTAGGACCTTAAGATTCTGCATGAAAGGAGGACTAGCAGCCGAGTTGCACGGGAGAATGTGGAATGTGTTCATATGTAGTAAAAACCTAGAAATCCTTCCGTTTTCGTCATGTGTTATCGAATCGACTTAAAGCCAGATCGACACATTGGCCGCTCTTCTCTCTGAAACGGTTGTACTTATCGGCTGCAAAGCTATGTCGCGTGCTGCGGTATGCGCAGACACTAAAAGCACCATAGTAGAAAACAGATGAAGCTTCTAAGTTGATGTAATAGCCAGTAAGAAGTAGTACAACTCAAGTTTTAGGTATCGATAATTGACTTTTTAGCTTGCTTTTGTGACTTGGACATGAGCTAGGACCTTGAAATTCTGCATGAAAGGAGGACTATCAGCCGAGTTGCACGGGTGAATGTGAAAAGTGTTCACATGTAGCAAAAACATTAGAAATCCGGCCGTTTTCGTCATTTGTTACCGAATCGACTTAAAGCCAGATCGACACATTGGCCGCTCTTCTCTCTGAAACGGTTGTACTTATCGTCTGCAAAGATATGACGTGTGCTGCGGTATGCGCAGACACTAAAACCACCATAGTAAAACACAGATGAAGCATCTAATTTAATGTAATAGCCAGTAAGAATTAGTACAATTCAAGTTTTAGGTATCGATTATAAACTTTTTAGCTGGCTTTGGTGTCTTGGACATGAGCTAGGACCTTAAGAATCTGCATGAAAGGAGGACTAGCAGCCGAGTTGCACGGGAGAGTGTGAAAAGTGTTCATATGTGGTAAAAACCTGAGAAATCCGTCCGTATTCGTCATTTGTTACCGAATCGAATTAAAGCCAGATCGTCACATTGGTCGCTCTTCTCTCTGAAACGATTGTACTTATCGTCTGCAAAGCTCTGTCGCGTGCTGCGGTATCCGGAGACACTAAAAGCACCATAGTAGAACACAGATGAAGGTTCTAAGTTGATGTAATAGCCAGTAAGAAGTAGTCCAATTCAAGTTTTAGGTATCGATTATTGACCTTTTAGCTGGCTTTGGTGCCTTGGACATGAGCTGGGACCTTAAGATTCTGCATGAAAGGAGGACTAGCAGCAGAGTAACACGGGACAATGTGAAAAGTGTTCATATGTAGAAAAAACCTAGAAATCCGTCCGTTTTCGTCATTTGTTATCGAATCGACTTAAAGCCAGATCGTCACATTGGTCGCTCTTCTCTCTGAAACGATTGTACTTATCGTCTGCAAAGCTATGTCGCGTGCTGCGGTATGCGGAGACACTAAAAGCACCATAGTAGAACACAGATGAAGGTTCTAAGTTGATGTAATAGCCAGTAAGAAGTAGACCAATTCAAGTTTTAGGTATCGATTATTGACTTTTTAGCTGGCTTTGGTGCCTTGGACATGAGCTAGGACCTTAAGATTCTGCATGAAAGGAGGACTAGCAGCCGAGTTGCATGGGAGATTGTGGAATGTGTTCATATGTAGTAAAAACCTAGAAATCCGACCGTTTTCGTCATTTGTTACCGAATCGACTTAAAGCCAGATCGTCACATTGGCCGCTCTACTCTCTGAAACGGTTGTACTTATCGTCTGCAAAGCTATGTCGCGTGCTGCGGTATGTGGAGACACTAAAAGCACCATAGTAGAACACAGATGAAGCTTCTAAGTTGATGTAATAGACAGTAAGAAGTAGTACAATTCAAGTTTTAGGTATCGAGTATTGACTTTTAGGGGGCTTTGGTGCCTTGGACTTGAGCTAGGACCTTAAGATTCTTCATGAAAGGAGGACTAGCAGCCGAGTTGCACGGGAGAATGTGAAAAGTGTTGATATGCAGTAAAAACCTGAAAAATCCGTTCGTTATCGTCATTTTTTTATCGAATCGTCATAAGGCCAGATCGTCACATTGGCCGCTCTTCTCTCTGAAATGGTTGTACTTATCGTCTGCAAAGATATGACGTGTGCTGCGGTATGCGGAGACACTAAAACCACCATAGTAAAACACAGATGTAGCATCTAATATAATGTAATAGCCAGTAAGAAGTAGTACAATTCAAGTTTTAGGGATCGATTATGGACTTTTTAGCTGGCTTTGGTGCCTTGGACATGAGCTAGGACCTTAAGAATCAGCATGAAAGAGGACTAGCAGCCGAGTTGCACGGGAGAATGTGAAAAGTGTTCATATGTAGTAAAAACCTGAGAAATCCGTCCGTATTCGTCATTTGTTACCGAATCGACTTAAAGCCAGATCGTCACATTGGTCGCTCTTCTCTCTGAAACGATTGTACTTATCGACTGCAAAGCTATGTCGCGTGCTGCGGTATCCGGAGACACTAAAAGCACCATAGTAGAACACAGATGAAGGTTCTAAGTTGATGTAATAGCCAGTAAGAAGTAGTCCAATTCAAGTTTTAGGTATCGATTATTGACTTTTTAGCTGGCTTTGGTGCCTTGGACATGAGCTAAGACCTTAAGATTCTGCATGAAAGGAGGACTAGCAGCCGAGTTGCACGGAAGAATGTGGAATGTGTTCATATGTAGTAAAAACCTAGAAATCCGTCCGTTTACGTCATTTGTTATCGAATCGACTTAAAGCCAGATCGTCACATTGGCCGCATTTATGTCTAAAACGATTGTACTTATCGTATGCAAAGCTATGTCGCGTGCTGCGGTATGCGGAGACACTAAAAGCATCATAGTAGAACACAGATGAAGCTTCTAAGTTGATGTAATAGATAGTAAGAAGTAGTACAATTCAAGTTTTAGGTATCGATTATTGACTTTATAGCTATCTTTGGTGCCTTGGACATGAGCTAGGACCTTAAGATTCTTCATGAAAGGAGGACTAGCAGCTGATTTGCACGGGAGAATGTGAAAAGTGTTCATTTGTAGTAAAAACCTGAGAAATCCGTCAGTTTTCGTCATTTGTTATCGACTCGACTTAAAGCCAGATCTTCACATTGGCCGCTCTTCTCTCTGAAACGGTTGTACTTATTGTCTGCAAAGCTATGACGTGTGCTGCGGTATGCGGAGACACTAAAACCACCATAGTAAAACACAGATGAAGCTTCTAAGTTGATGTAATAGCCAGTAAGATATAGTACAATTCTAGTTTTAGGTATCGATTATTGACTTTTTAGCTGGCTTTGGTGCCTTGGACATGAGCTAGGACGTTAAGATTCTGCATGAAAGGAGGACTAGCAGCCGCGTTGCACGGGAGAATGTGAGAAGTGTTCATATGTAGTATAAACCTGAGAAATCCGTCCTTTTTCGTCATTTGTTATCGAATCGACTTAAAGCCAGAATGTCATATTGGCCGCTCTTCTCTCTGAAACGGTTGTACTTATCGTCTGCAAAGCTATGTCGCGTGCTGCGCTATGCGGAGACACTAAAAGCACCATAGTAGAACACAGATGCAGCTTCTAAGTTGATGTAATAGCCAGTAAGAAGTAGTACAATTCAAGTTTTAGGTATCGATTATTGACTTTTTAGCTGGCTTTGGTGCCATGGACATGAGCTAGGACCTTAAGATTCTGCATGAAATGAGAACTAGCAGCCGAGTTGCACGGGAGTATGTGAAAAGTGTTCATATGTAGTAAAAACCTGAGAAATCCGTAAGTTTTCGTCATTTGTTATCGAATCGACCTAAAGCCAGAATGTCACATTGGCCGCTCTTCTCTCTGAAACGGTTGTACTTATCGTCTGCAAAGCTAAGACGTGTGCTGCGGTATGCGGAGACACTAAAACCACCATAGTAAAACACAGATGAAGCATCTAATTTATTGTAATAGCTAGTAAGAGGTCGTACAATTCAAGTTTTAGGTATCGATAATGGACTTTTTAGCTGGCTTTGGTGCCTTGGACATGAGCTAGGACCTTAAGAATCTGCATGAAAGGGGGACCAGCAGCCGAGTTGCACGGGAGAATGTGAAAAGTGTTCATATGTAGTAAAAAAAAGAGAAATCCGTCCGTTTTCGTCATTTGTTATCGAATCGACTTAAAGCCAGATCGTCACATTGGTCGCTCTTCTCTCTGAAATGGTTGTACTTATCGTCTGCAATGCTATGACGTGTGCTGCGGTATGCGGAGACACTAAAATCACCATAGTAAAACACAGATGAAGCATCTAATTAAATGTAATAGCCTGTAAGAAGTAGTACAATTCAAGTTTTAGGTATCGATTATTGACTTTTTAGCTGGCTTTGGTTCCTTGGACATGAGCTAGGACCTTAAGATTCTGCATGAAAGTTGGACTAGCAGCTGAGTTGCACGGGAGAATGTGAAAAGTGTTCATATGCAGTAAAAACCTTAGAAATCCGTCCGTTTTCTTCATTTGTTATCGAATCGACTAAAAGCCAGATCGTCACTTCGGTCGCTCTTCTCCTGAAACGATTGTACTTATCGTCTGCAAAGCTATGTCGCGTGCTGCGGTATGTGGAGAACTAAAAGCACCATAGTAGAACACAGATGAAGCTTCTAAGTTGATGTAATAGCCAGTAAGAAGTAGCACAATTCAAGTTTTAGGTATCGATTATTGACTTTTTAGCTGGCTTTGGTGACTTGGACATGAGCTAGGACCTTAAGATTCTGCATGAAAGGAGGACTATCAGCCGAGTTGTACGGGAGAATGTGAAAAGTGTTCGTATGTAGTAAAAACCTAGAAATCCGTCCGTTTACGTCATTTGTTATCGAATCGCTTAAAGCCAGATCGTCACATTGGCCGCTCTTCTCTCTGAAATGGTTGTACTTATCGTCTGCAATGCTATGACGTGTGCTGCGGTATGCGGAGACACTAAAATCACCATAGTAAAACACAGATGAAGCATCTAATTAAATGTAATAGCCTGTAAGAAGTAGTACAATTCAAGTTTTAGGTATCGATTATGGAATTTTTAGCTGGCTTTGGCGGCTTGGACATGAGCTAGGATCTAAAGAATTTGCATGAAAGGAGGACTGGCAGCCGAGTTGCACGGGAGAATGTGAAACGTGTTCATATGTAGTAAAAACCTGAGAAATCCGTCCGTATTCGTCATTTGTTATCGAATCGAATTAAAGCCAGATCGTCACATTGGTCGCTCTTCTCTCTGAAACGATTGTACTTATCGTCTGCAAAGCTATGTCGCGTGCTGCGGTATGCGGAGACACTAAAAGCACCATAGTAGAACACAGATGAAGCTTCTAAGTTGATGTAATAGCCAGTAAGAAGTAGTACAATTCAAGTTTTAGGTATCGATTATTGACTTTTTAGCTGGCTTTGGTGCCTTGGACATGAGCTAGGACCTTAAGATTCTGCATGAAAGGAGGACTAGCAGCCGAGTTGCACGGAAGAATGTGGAATGTGTTCATATGTAGTAAAAACCTAGAAATCCGTCCGTTTTCGTCATTTGTTATCGAATCGACTTAAAGCCAGATCGTCACATTGGCCGCTCTTCTCTCTGAAACGGTTGTACTTATCGCCTGCAAAGCTACGTCGCGTGCTGCGGTATGCGGAAACACTAAAAGATCCATAGTAGAACACAGATGAAGCTTCTAAGTTGATGTAATAGCCAGTAAGAAGTAGCACAATTCAAGTTTTAGGTATCGATTATTGACTTTTTAGCTGGCTTTGGTGACTTGGACATGAGCTAGGACCTTAAGATTCTGCATGAAAGGAGGACTATCAGCCGAGTTGTACGGGAGAATGTGAAAAGTGTTCGTATGTAGTAAAAACCTAGAAATCCGTCCGTTTACGTCATTTGTTATCGAATCGACTTAAAGCCAGATCGTCACATTGGCCGCATTTATGTCTAAAACGATTGTACTTATCGTATGCAAAGCTATGTCGCGTGCTGCGGTATGCGGAGACACTAAGAGCATCATAGCAGAACACAGATGAAGCTTCTAAGTTGATGTAATAGATAGTAAGAAGTAGTACAATTCAAGTTTTAGGTATCGATTATTGACATTATAGCTATCTTTGGTGCCTTGGACATGAGCTAGGACCTTAAGATTCTTCATGAAAGGAGGACTAGCAGCTGATTTGTACGGGAGAATGTGAAAAGTGTTCATATGTAGTAAAAACCTGAGAATTCCTTCCGTTTTCGTCATTTGTTATCGACTCGACTTAAGCCAGATCTTCACATTGTGCCGCTCTTCTCTCTGAAACGGTTGTACGTATTGTCTGCAAAGCTATGACGTGTGCTGCGGTATGCGGAGACACTAAAACCACCATAGTAAAACACAGATGAAGCTTCTAAGTTGTTGTAATAGCCAGTAAGATATAGTACAATTCAAGTTTTAGGTATCGATTATTGACTTTTTAGCTGGCTTTGGTTCCTTGGACATGAGATAGGACCTTAAGATTCTGCATGTAAGGAGAACTAGCAGCCGAGTTGCACGGGAGAATGTGAAAGTGTTCATATGTAGTAAAAACCTGAGAAATCCGTCCGTTTTCGTCATTTGTTATCGAATCGACTTAAAGCCAAATCGTCACATTGGCCTCTCTTCTCTCTGAAACGGTTGTACCTATTGTCTGCAAAGCTATGTCGCGTGCTGCGGTATGTGGAGAACTAAAAGCACCATAGTAGAACACACATGAAACTTCTAAGAAGGTGTAATAGCCAGTAAGAAGTAGTACAATTCAAGTTTTATTTATGGATTATTGATTTCTTACCCTTCTTTGTTGCCTTCGAAATGAGCTAGGAACTTAAGATTTTGCATGAAAGGAGGACTAACAGCCGAGTTGCACGGGAGAATGTGAAAAGTGTTCATATGTATTAAAAACCTCAGAAATCCGTCCGTTTTCGTCATTTGTTTTCGAATCGACTTAAAGCCAGATCGTCACGTTGTCGCCCTTCTGCCTGAAACGGTTGTACTTATCGTTTGCAAAGCTATGTCGCGTGCTGCGGTATGCTGAGACACTAAAAGCACCATAGTGGAACACATATGAAGCTTCTAAGTTGATGTAATAGCCAGTAAGAAGTAGTACAATTCAAGTTTTTGTTATCGATTATTGACTTTTTAACCTTCTTTGGTGCCCTGGACAAGAGGTAGGACCTTAAGATATTGCATGAAAGGAGGACTAGCAGCCGCGTTGCACGGGAGAATGTGAAAAGTGTTCATATGTAGTAAAAACCTGAGAAATCCGTCCGTTTTCGTCATTTGTTATCGAATCGACTTGAAGCCAGATCGTCACATTGGCCGCACTTCAGTCTGAAACGGATACATTTATCGTCTGCAAAGCTATGTCTCGTGCTGCGGTATGCGGAGACACTAAAAGCACCATAGTAGAACACAGATGAAGCTTCTAGGTTGATGTAATAGCCAGTAAGAAGTAGTACAATTCAAGTTTTAGTTATCGATTATTGACTTTTTACACTACTTTGGTGCCTTGGACATGTTCTAGGACCTTAACGTTTTGCATGAAAGGAGGACTAGCTGCCGCGTTGCACGGGAGAATGTGAAAAGTGTTCATATGTAGTAAAAACCTGAGAAATCCGCACGTTTTCGTCATTTGTTATCGAATCGACTTATAGCCAGATCATCACATTGGCCGCTCTTCTCTCTGAACCGGTTACATTTATCGTCTGCAAAGCTATGTCGCGTGCTGCGGTATGCGGGGACACTAAAAGCACCATAGTAGAACACAGATGAAGCTTCTATGTTGATGTAATAGCAAGTAAGAAGTAGTACAATTCACGTTTGAGGTATCGATTATTGACTTTTTACACTTCTTTGGTGCCCTGGATATGAGCTAGGACCTTAACATTTTGCATGAAAGGAGGACCAGCAGCCGAGTTGCACGGGAGAATGTGAGAAGTGTTCATATGTAGTAAAAACCTAGTTATCCGTCCGTTTTCGTCATTTGTTATCGAATCGACTTAAAGCCAGATCGTCACATTGGCCGCATTTCTGTCTAAAACGGTTGTACTTATCGTCTGCAAAGCTATATCGCGTGCTGCGGTATGCGGAGACACTATTAGCACCATAGTAGAACACAGATGAAGGTTCTAAGTTGATGTAATAGCCAGTAAGAAGTAGTACAATTCAAGTTTTAGGTATCGATTATTGACTTTGTAGCTGGCTTTGGTTCCTTGGACATGAGATAGGACCTTAAGATTCTGCATGTAAGGAGAACTAGCAGCCGAGTTGCACGGGAGAGTGTGATAAGTGTTCATATGTAGTAAAAACCTGAGAAATCCGTCCGTTTTCGTCATTTGTTATCGAATCGACTTAAAGCCAAATCGTCACATTGGCCTCACTTCTCTCTGAAACGGTTGTACTTATCGTCTGCAAAGCTATGTCGCGTGCTGCGGTATGTGGAGACAAGAAAAGCACCATAATATAATACAAAAGAAGCATCTAAGTTGATGTGATAGAAAGTACGAGGCAGTACAATTCAAGTTGTAGTTATCGATTATTGCCTTTTTTAGACGGCTTTGGTGCCTTGGACATGAGCTAGGACCTTCAGATTTTGCATGAAGGGAGGTCTAGCAGCCGCATTGCACGGTGGAATGTGAAAAGTGTTCATATGTAGTGAAAACCTGAGAAATCCTCCTTTTCGTCATTTGCTATCGAATCAACTTAATGCCATATTGTCAAATTGGCCGCTCTTCTCTCTGAAATGGTCACATTTATCATGTGCAAACCTATGTCACGAGCTGCGGAATGCCTAGACACTAAAAGCACAATAATAGAACACAGAAAAAGCTCCTAAAATGATGTGACTGCCAGTACCAGACAGTGCAATTCAAGTTTTAGTTATCGATTATTGTCTTTATAGACGCCTTTGGTGCCTTGGACATGAGCTAAGACTTTAACATTTTGCAGGAAGGGAGGTCTAGCAGCCGCGTTGCATGGGAGAATGTGAAAAGTGTTGATATGTAGTGAAAACTTGTGAAATCCGCCCATTATCGTTATTTGCTATCGATTCGACTTAATACCAGATCGTCATCTTGGCCGCTGTTCTCTCTGAAACGGTTACATTTATCGTGTGCAAAGCTATGTCGCGTGCTGCGGTATGCGGAGACACTAAAAACTGCATAATAGAACACACAAGAAACTACTAAGTTGATGTGATAGCCAGTACGAAGCAGTGCAATTCAAGTTTTAGTTATCCATTATTGACTTTTTAGACGGCTTTGGTGCCGTGGGCATGAGCTAGGACCTTAAGATTTTCCAGGGAGGGAGGTCTAGCCGCCGCGTTGCATGGGGGAGTGTGAAAAGTGTTCATATGTAGTGAAAACCGGAGAAATCCGCCTGCTTCCGTCATTTTGCTATAGAATCGACTTAATGCCAGATCGTCATATTGGCCGCTTTTCTCTCTGAAACGGTTACATTTATCGTGTGCAAAGCTATGTCGCGTGCTGCGGTATGAGGAGACACTAAAAGCACCATAACAGAACACAGAAGAAATTTCTAAGTTGATGTGTTAGAACACAGGAGAAGCATCTACGTTGATGTGAAAGCCACCACGTAGCAGTACAATTTAAGTTTTAGTTATCGATTATTGCCTTTTTAGACGGCTTTGGTGAATGGACATGAGCTCGGAGCTTGAGATTTTGCAGGGAGGGAAGTATAGCTGCCGCGTTGCATGGGGGAATGTGAAAAGTGTTCATATGTAGTGAAAACCTGAGAAATCCGCCCGTTTTCGTCATTTGCTATCGAATCGACTTAATGCCAGATCATCATATTGGCCGCTCTTCTCTCTGAAACTTTTACATTTGTCGTGTGCAAAGCCATATCGCGTGCTGCGGTATGCGGAGACACTAAAAACAGCATAATAGAACACACAAGAAGATTCTATGTTGATCTGATAGCCAGTACGAAGCAGTGTAATTCAAGTTTTAGTTATCGATTATTGACTTTTTAGACGGCTTTGGTGCATTGGACATGAGCTAGGACCTTAAGATTTTGCATGAAGGGAGGTCTAGTAGCCACGTTGCACGACAGAATGTGAAAAGTGTTCATATGTTGTAAAAACCTGAGAAATCCGCCCGTTTTCGTTATTTGCTGTCAAATCGACCTAATGCCAGATCTTCATATTGGCCGCTCTTCTCTCTTAAACGGTTACATTTATCGTGTGCAAAGCTATCTCGCCTGCTGCGGAATGCCTAGACACTAAAAGCACCATAATAGAACATAGGAGAAGCATCTAAGTTGATGTGATAGCCAGTACGAAGCCGTACATTTCAAGTTTTAGTTATCGATTATTGACTTTTTAGACGGCTTTGGCGCCTTGCACATGAGCTAGTACCTTACGATTTTGCATCAAGGTAGGTATAGTAGCCGCGTTGCACAGGGGAATGTGGAAAGTGTTCATATGTAGTGAAAACCTGAGAAATCTGCCCGTTTTCGTCATTTGCTATCGAATCGACTTAATGCCAGATCGTCATATTGACGGTTCTTCTCTCTGAAATGGTTACATTTATCGTGTGCAATGCTATGTCGCGTGCTGCGGTATGTGGAGACACGAAAAGCACCATAATATAATACAAAAGAAGCATCTAAGTTGATGTGATAGAAAGTACGAAGCAGTATAATTCAAGTTTTAGTTATCGATTATTGAATTTTTAGACGATTCTGGTGCCTTGGACATGAGCTAGGACCTTACGACCCTGCATGAAGGGAGGTATAACACCCGCGTTGCACGCGAGAATGTGAAAAGTGTTTATATGTAGTGAAAACCTGAGAAATCCGCCCGCTTTCGTCATTTGCTATCGAATCGACTTAATGGCAGATCGTCATATTGGCCTGTATTCTCTCTGAAACGGTTACATTTATCGTGTGCAAACCTATGTCGCGAGCTGCGGAATAACTGAACACTAAAAGCACCATAATAGAACACAGAAGAAGCATCTAAGTTGATGTGATAGAAAGTACTTAGCCGTACATTTCAAGTTTTAGTTATCGATTATTGACTTTTTAGACGGCTTTGGTGCATTGGACATGAGCTAGGACCTTAAGATTTTGCATGAAGGGAGGTCTAGCAGCCACGTTGCACGAGAGAATGTGAAAAGTATTCATATGTTGAAAAAACCTGAGAAATCCGCCCGTTTTCGTTATTTGCTATTGAATCGACCTAATGCCAGATCTTCATATTGGCCGCTCTTCTCGCTTGAATGGTTACATTTATCGTGTGCAAAGCTATCTCGCCTGCTGCGGAATGCCTAGACACTAAAAGCACCATAATGGAACATAGGAGAAGCATCTAAGTTGATGTGATAGCCAGTACGAAGCCGTACATTTCAAGTTTTAGTTATCGATTATTGACTTTTTAGACGGCTTTGGTGCCTTGGACATGAGCTAGTACCTTAAGATTTTGTAAGAAGGTAGGTATAGCAGCCGCGTTGCACAGGGGAATGTGAAAAGTGTTCATATGTAGTGAAAACCTGAGAAATCTGCCCGTTTTCGTCATTTGCTATCGAATCGACTTAATGCCTGATCGTCATATTGACGGTTCTTCTCTCTGAAATGGTTACATTTATCGTGTGCAATGCTATGTCGCGTGCTGCGGTATGTGGAGACACGAAAAGCACCATAATATAATACAAAAGAAGCATCTAAGTTGATGTGATAGAAAGTACGAAGCAGTATAATTCAAGTTTTAGTTATCGATTATTGAATTTTTAGACGATTCTGGTGCCTTGGACATGAGCTAGGACCTTACGACCCTGCATGAAGGGAGGTATAACACCCGTCGTTGCACGCGAGAATGTGAAAAGTGTTTATATGTAGTGAAAACCTGAGAAATCCGCCCGCTTTCGTCATTTGCTATCGAATCGACTTAATGCCAGATCGTCATATTGGCCTGTATTCTCTCTGAAACGGTTACATTTATCGTGTGCAAACCTATGTCGCGAGCTGCGGAATAACTGAACACTAAAAGCACCATAATAGAACACAGAAGAAGCATCTAAGTTGATGTGATAGAAAGTACTTAGCCGTACATTTCAAGTTTTAGTTATCGATTATTGACTTTTTAGACGGCTTTGGTGCATTGGACATGAGCTAGGACCTTAAGATTTTGCATGAAGGGAGGTCTAGCAGCCACGTTGCACGAGAGAATGTGAAAAGTATTCATATGTTGAAAAAACCTGAGAAATCCGCCCGTTTTCGTTATTTGCTATTGAATCGACCTAATGCCAGATCTTCATATTGGCCGCTCTTCTCGCTTGAATGGTTACATTTATCGTGTGCAAAGCTATCTCGCCTGCTGCGGAATGCCTAGACACTAAAAGCACCATAATGGAACATAGGAGAAGCATCTAAGTTGATGTGATAGCCAGTACGAAGCCGTACATTTCAAGTTTTAGTTATCGATTATTGACTTTTTAGACGGCTTTGGTGCCTTGGACATGAGCTAGTACCTTAAGATTTTGTAAGAAGGTAGGTATAGCAGCCGCGTTGCACAGGGGAATGTGAAAAGTGTTCATATGTAGTGAAAACCTGAGAAATCTGCCCGTTTTCGTCATTTGCTATCGAATCGACTTAATGCCTGATCGTCATATTGACGGTTCTTCTCTCTGAAATGGTTACATTTATCGTGTGCAATGCTATGTCGCGTGCTGCGGTATGTGGAGACACGAAAAGCACCATAATATAATACAAAAGAAGCATCTAAGTTGATGTGATAGAAAGTACGAAGCAGTATAATTCAAGTTTTAGTTATCGATTATTGAATTTTTAGACGATTCTGGTGCCTTGGACATGAGCTAGGACCTTACGACCCTGCATGAAGGGAGGTATAACACCCGCGTTGCACGCGAGAATGTGAAAAGTGTTTATATGTAGTGAAAACCTGAGAAATCCGCCCGCTTTCGTCATTTGCTATCGAATCGACTTAATGCCAGATCGTCATATTGGCCTGTATTCTCTCTGAAACGGTTACATTTATCGTGTGCAAACCTATGTCGCGAGCTGCGGAATAACTGAACACTAAAAGCACCATAATAGAACACAGAAGAAGCATCTAAGTTGATGTGATAGAAAGTACTTAGCCGTACATTTCAAGTTTTAGTTATCGATTATTGACTTTTTAGACGGCTTTGGTGCATTGGACATGAGCTAGGACCTTAAGATTTTGCATGAAGGGAGGTCTAGCAGCCACGTTGCACGAGAGAATGTGAAAAGTATTCATATGTTGAAAAAACCTGAGAAATCCGCCCGTTTTCGTTATTTGCTATTGAATCGACCTAATGCCAGATCTTCATATTGGCCGCTCTTCTCGCTTGAATGGTTACATTTATCGTGTGCAAAGCTATCTCGCCTGCTGCGGAATGCCTAGACACTAAAAGCACCATAATGGAACATAGGAGAAGCATCTAAGTTGATGTGATAGCCAGTACGAAGCCGTACATTTCAAGATTTAGTTATCGATTATTGACTTTTTAGACGGCTTTGGTGCCTTGGACATGAGCTAGTACCTTAAGATTTTGTAAGAAGGTAGGTATAGCAGCCGCGTTGCACAGGGGAATGTGAAAAGTGTTCATATGTAGTGAAAACCTGAGAAATCTGCCCGTTTTCGTCATTTGCTATCGAATCGACTTAATGCCTGATCGTCATATTGACGGTTCTTCTCTCTGAAATGGTTACATTTATCGTGTGCAATGCTATGTCGCGTGCTGCGGTATGTGGAGACACGAAAAGCACCATAATATAATACAAAAGAAGCATCTAAGTTGATGTGATAGAAAGTACGAAGCAGTATAATTCAAGTTTTAGTTATCGATTATTGAATTTTTAGACGATTCTGGTGCCTTGGACATGAGCTAGGACCTTACGACCCTGCATGAAGGGAGGTATAACACCCGCGTTGCACGCGAGAATGTGAAAAGTGTTTATATGTAGTGAAAACCTGAGAAATCCGCCCGCTTTCGTCATTTGCTATCGAATCGACTTAATGCCAGATCGTCATATTGGCCTGTATTCTCTCTGAAACGGTTACATTTATCGTGTGCAAACCTATGTCGCGAGCTGCGGAATAACTGAACACTAAAAGCACCATAATAGAACACAGAAGAAGCATCTAAGTTGATGTGATAGAAAGTACTTAGCCGTACATTTCAAGTTTTAGTTATCGATTATTGACTTTTTAGACGGCTTTGGTGCATTGGACATGAGCTAGGACCTTAAGATTTTGCATGAAGGGAGGTCTAGCAGCCACGTTGCACGAGAGAATGTGAAAAGTATTCATATGTTGAAAAAACCTGAGAAATCCGCCCGTTTTCGTTATTTGCTATTGAATCGACCTAATGCCAGATCTTCATATTGGCCGCTCTTCTCGCTTGAATGGTTACATTTATCGTGTGCAAAGCTATCTCGCCTGCTGCGGAATGCCTAGACACTAAAAGCACCATAATGGAACATAGGAGAAGCATCTAAGTTGATGTGATAGCCAGTACGAAGCCGTACATTTCAAGTTTTAGTTATCGATTATTGACTTTTTAGACGGCTTTGGTGCCTTGGACATGAGCTAGTACCTTAAGATTTTGTAAGAAGGTAGGTATAGCAGCCGCGTTGCACAGGGGAATGTGAAAAGTGTTCATATGTAGTGAAAACCTGAGAAATCTGCCCGTTTTCGTCATTTGCTATCGAATCGACTTAATGCCTGATCGTCATATTGACGGTTCTTCTCTCTGAAATGGTTACATTTATCGTGTGCAATGCTATGTCGCGTGCTGCGGTATGTGGAGACACGAAAAGCACCATAATATAATACAAAAGAAGCATCTAAGTTGATGTGATAGAAAGTACGAAGCAGTATAATTCAAGTTTTAGTTATCGATTATTGAATTTTTAGACGATTCTGGTGCCTTGGACATGAGCTAGGACCTTACGACCCTGCATGAAGGGAGGTATAACACCCGCGTTGCACGCGAGAATGTGAAAAGTGTTTATATGTAGTGAAAACCTGAGAAATCCGCCCGCTTTCGTCATTTGCTATCGAATCGACTTAATGCCAGATCGTCATATTGGCCTGTATTCTCTCTGAAACGGTTACATTTATCGTGTGCAAACCTATGTCGCGAGCTGCGGAATAACTGAACACTAAAAGCACCATAATAGAACACAGAAGAAGCATCTAAGTTGATGTGATAGAAAGTACTTAGCCGTACATTTCAAGTTTTAGTTATCGATTATTGACTTTTTAGACGGCTTTGGTGCATTGGACATGAGCTAGGACCTTAAGATTTTGCATGAAGGGAGGTCTAGCAGCCACGTTGCACGAGAGAATGTGAAAAGTATTCATATGTTGAAAAAATTTGAGAAATCCGCCCGTTTTCGTTATTTGCTATTGAATCGACCTAATGCCAGATCTTCATATTGGCCGCTCTTCTCGCTTGAATGGTTACATTTATCGTGTGCAAAGCTATCTCGCCTGCTGCGGAATGCCTAGACACTAAAAGCACCATAATGGAACATAGGAGAAGCATCTAAGTTGATGTGATAGCCAGTACGAAGCCGTACATTTCAAGTTTTAGTTATCGATTATTGACTTTTTAGACGGCTTTGGTGCCTTGGACATGAGCTAGTACCTTAAGATTTTGTAAGAAGGTAGGTATAGCAGCCGCGTTGCACAGGGGAATGTGAAAAGTGTTCATATGTAGTGAAAACCTGAGAAATCTGCCCGTTTTCGTCATTTGCTATCGAATCGACTTAATGCCTGATCGTCATATTGACGGTTCTTCTCTCTGAAATGGTTACATTTATCGTGTGCAATGCTATGTCGCGTGCTGCGGTATGTGGAGACACGAAAAGCACCATAATATAATACAAAAGAAGCTCCTAAGTTAATGTGATAGTCAGTACGAAGCATTACAATTCAAATTTCAGCTATCGATTATTGCCTTTTTTAGACGGCTTTGGTGCCTTGGACATGAGCTAGGACCTTCAGATTTTGCAGGAAGGGAGGTCTAGCAGCCGCGTTGCATTTGAGAATGTGAAAAGTGTTGATATGTAGTGAAAACTTGTGAAATCCGCCCGTTTTCGTTATTTGCTATCGAATCGACTTAATGCCTGATCGTCATATTGACGGTTCTTCTCTCTGAAATGGTTACATTTATCGTGTGCAATGCTATGTCGCGTGCTGCGGTATGTGGAGACACGAAAAGCACCATAATATAATACAAAAGAAGCATCTAAGTTGATGTGATAGCCAGTACGAAGCAGTACAATTCAAGTTTTAGTTATCGATTATTGACTTTTTAGACAGCTTTGGTGCATTGGACATGAGCTAGGACCTTAAGATTTTGCATGAAGGGAGGTCTAGCAGCCACGTTGCACGAGAGAATGTGAAAAGTATTCATATGTTGAAAAAACCTGAGAAATCCGCCCGTTTTCGTCACACACCGTCAGGTGGCTTGCGGAGTACGGATGTAGATGTAGATGTAGATTTGCTATCGAATCGACCTAATGCCAGATCGTCATATTGGCCGTTCTTCTCTCTGAAACGGTTACATTTATCGCGTGCAAAGCTATGTCATGTGCTGCGGTATGAGGAGACACTAAAAGCACCATAACAGAACACAGAAGAAATTTCTAAGTTGATGTGTTAGAACACAGAAGAAGCTTCTAAGTTGATGTGGAAGCCAGCACGTAGCAGTACAATTCAAGTTTTAGTTATCGATTATTGACTTTTTAGTCGGCTTTGGTGCATTGGACATGAGCTAGGACCTGAAGATTTTGCATGAAGGGAATTCTAGCAGCCACGTTGCACGGGGTGATGTGAAAAGTTTCGTGTGTAGTGAAAAGCTGAGAAATCCGCCCGTTTTCGTTATTTCTATCGAATCGACCTAATGCCAGATCGTCTTATTGGCCGCTCTTCTCTCTGAAATGGTTACATTTATCGTGTGCAAAGCTATGTCGCGTGCTGCGGTATGTGGAGACAGTAAAAGCACCATAATATAATACAAAAGAAGCATCTAAGTTGATGTGATAGCCAGTACGAAGCCGTACATTTCAAGTTTTAATTATCGATTATTGACTTTTTAGACGGATTTGGCGCCTTGGACATGAGCTAGTACCTTAAGATTTTCCATCAAGATAGGTATAGCAGCCGCGTTGCACAGGGGAATGTGAAAAGGGGTTCATATGTAGTGAAAACCTGAGAAATCTGCCCGTTTTCGTTATTTGCTATCGATTCGACTTAATGCCAGATCGTCATCTTGGCCGCTGTTCTCTCTGAAACGGTTACATTTATCGTGTGCAAAGCTATGTCGCGTGCTGTGGTATGCGGAGAAACTAAAAGCACCATAATGGAACACAGAAGATGCTTCTAAGTTGATGTGATAGCCAGTAAGAAGCAGTACAATTCAAGTTTTAGTTATCGATTATTGACTTTTTAGATGGAGATGAGCTGGGACTTTACGATTTGCATGAGGGAGTTATAGCAGCCGCGTTGCACGTTGGAATGTGAAAAATGTTCATATGTAGCGAAAACCTGAGAAATCCTCCAGTTTTCGTCATTTGCTATCGAATCGACTTTTGCCAGATAATCATATTGGCCGCTCTTCTCTCTGAAACGGTTACATTTATCGTGTGCAAAGCTACGTTTCTACATCTACATGACTACTCTGCAATTCACATTTAAGTGCTTGGCAGAGGGTTCATCGAACCACAATCATACTATCTCTCTACTATTCCACTCCCGAACAGCGAGCGGGAAAAACGAACACCTAAACCTTTCTGTTCGAGCTCTGATTTCTCTTATTTTATTTTGATGATCATTCCTACCTATGTAGGTTGGGCTCAACAAAATATTTTCGCATTCGGAAGAGAAAGTTGGTGACTGAAATTTCGTAAAAAGGTCTCGCCGCGACGAAAAACGTCTATGCTGTAATGACTTCCATCCCAACTCGTGTATCATATCTGCCACACTCTCTCCTCTATAACGTGATAATACAAAACGAGCTGCCCTTCTTTGCACCCTCTCGATGTCCTCCGTCAATCCCACCTGGTAAGGATCCCACACCGCGCAGCAATATTCTAACAGAGGACGAACGAGTGTAGTGTAAGCTGTCTCTTTAGTGGACTTGTTGCATCTTCTAAGTGTCCTGCCAATGAAAAGCAACCTTTGGCTCGCCTTCCCGACAATATTATCTATGTGGTCCTTCCAACTGAAGTTGTTCGTAATTTTAACACCCAGGTACTTAGTTGAATTGACAGCCTTGAGAATTGTACTATTTATCGAGTAATCGAATTCCAACGGATTTCTTTTGGAACTCATGTGGATCATCTCACACTTTTCGTTATTTAGCGTCAGCTGCCACCTGACAAACCATACAGCAATCTTTTCTAAATCGCTTTGCAGCTGATACTGGTCTTCGGATGACCTTACTAGACGTTAAATTACAGCATCATCTGCGAACAGTCTAAGAGAATTGCTCAGATTGTCACCCAGGTCATTTATATAGATCAGAAACAGTAGAGGTCCCAGGACGCTTCCCTGGGGAACACCTGATATCACTTCAGTTTTACTCGATGATTTGCCGTCTATTACTACGAACTGCGACCTTCCTGACAGGAAATCACGAATCCACTCGCACAACTGAGACGATACCCCATAGCTCCGCAGCTTGATTAGAAGTCGCTTGTGAGGAACGGTGTCAAAAGCTTTCCGGAAATCTAGAAATACGGAATCAACTTGAGATCCCCTGTCGATAGCGGCCATTACTTCGTGCGAATAAAGAGCTAGCTGCGTTGCACAAGAGCGATGTTTTCTGAAGCCATGCTGATTACGTGTCAATAGATCGTTCTCTTCGAGGTGATTCATAATGTTTGAATACAGTATATGCTCCAAAACCCTACTGCAAACCGACGTCAATGATATAGGTCTGTAGTTGAATGGATTACTCCTACTACCCTTCTTCAACACTGGTGCGACCTGCGCAATTTTCCAATCTGTAGGTACGGATCTATTGGTGAGCGAGCGGTTGTATATGAGTGCTAAGTAGGGAGCTATAGTATCAGCGTAATCTGAAAGGAACCTAATCGGTATACAATCTGGACCTGAAGACTTGCCCGTATCAAGCGATTTGAGTTGCTTCGCAACCCCTAAGGTATCTACTTCTAAGAAACTCATGCTAGCAGATGTTCGTGTTTCAAATTCTGGAATATTCCATTCGTCTTCCCTGGTGAAGGAATTTCGGAAAACAGCGTTCAATAACTCCGCTTTAGCGGCACAGTCGTCGATAACAGTACCATCGGCACTGCGCAGCGAAGGTATTGACTGCGTCTTGCCGCTTGTGTACTTTACATACGACCAGAATTTCTTCGGATTTTCTACCAAATTTCGAGACAATGTTTCGTTGTGGAACCTATTAAAGGCATCTCGCATCGAAGTACGTGCCAAATTTCGCGCGTCTGTAAATTTTAGCCCATCTTCAGGATTTCGCGTTCTTCTGAACTTCGCATGCTTTTTCCGTTGCCTCTGCAACAGCGTTCGGACCTTTTTTGTGTACCACGGGGGATCCGTTCCATCTCTTACCAATTTATGAGGTATGAATATCTCAATTGCTGTTGCTACTATATCTTTGAATTTAAGCCACATCTCGTCTACATTCGCATAGTCAGTTCGGAAGGAATGGAAATTGTCTTTTAGGAAGGCTTCTAGTGGCACTTTATCCGCTTTTTTAAATAAAATTACTTTGCGTTTGTTTCTGATGGATTTGGAAGAAATGGTATTGAGCCTAGCTACAATGACCTTGCGTTATGCGGAGACACTAAAAGGACCATAATGGATCACAGAAGAAGCTTCTAAGTTGATGTGATAGCCAGTACGAAGCAGTACTATTGTAGTTTTAGTTATCAATTATTGACTTTTTAGACGGGTTTGGTGCCTTGTACATGAGCTAGGACCTTACGATTTTGTATGAAGGGAGGTCTAGCAGCCGCGTTGCACGGGAGAATGTGAAATGTGTTCATGTGTGGTGAAAACCTGAGAAATCCGCCCGTTTTCGTCATTTGCTATCGAATCGAATTAATGCCAGATCGTCATATTGCCCGCTATTCTCTCTGAAATGATTACGTTTATCGTGTGCAAAGCTATGTCGCGTGCTGCGGTATGCGGAGACACTAAAAGCACCATAACAGAACACAGAAGAAGCTTCTATGATGACATGATATCCAGTACGAAGCAGTACAACTCAAGTTTCAGTTATCGATTATTGACTTTTAAGAAGGCTTTGGTTCCTTTGACATAAGCGTCGACCTTAAGATATTGCATGAAGGGAGATCTAGGAGCTGCGTTGCATGGGGGAATGTGAAATGTGTTCATATGTAGTGAAAACCTGAGAGATCCGCCATTTTTCGTCACTTGCTATCGAATCGACTTAATGCCAGATCGCCATATTGGCCGCTCTTCTCTCTGAATCGGTTACATTTATCGTGTGCAAAGCAAGGTCTCGCGCTGCGGTATGCGGAGACACTAAACGCACCATAATAGATCACAGAAGAAGCTTCTCAGTTGATGTGATAGACAGTACGAAGCAGTACAGTTCAAGTTTTAGTTATCGATTATTGACTTTTTAGACTGCTTTGGTGCCTTGGACATGAGCTAGGACCTTACGATTTTGAATGAAGGGAGGTCTAACAGCCGCGTTGCACTGGAGACCGTGAAAAGTTTTCATATGCAAAAAAAAACCTGAGAAATCCGCCCGTTTTCGTCATTTGCTATCGAATCGACTAAATGCCAGGTCGCCATTTTGGCTGGTATTCTCACAAAAACGGTTACATTTATCATGTGCAAAGCCATGTCGCGTGCTGCGCTACGCGGAGACACTAAAAGCACCATAATAGAACACAGAAGAAGCTTCTAAGTTGATATGATAGCCAAAACGAAGCAATACAATTCAATTTTTAGCTATCGATTGTTGACTTTTTAGACGGCTTTGGTGCCTTGGACATGAGCTAGGACCTTAAGATTTTGCTTGAAGGGAGATCTAGGAGCCGCGTTGCACGGGGGAATGTGAAAAGTGTTCATATAAAGTGAAAACCTGTGAAATCCGCCAATTTTCGTCATTTGCTATCGAATCGACTTTTGTCATATCGTCCAATTGGCCGCTCTTCTCTATGAAACGGTTACATTCATCGTGTGCAAAGCTATGTCGCGTGCTGCGGTATGCGGAGACACTAAAAACACCATAATAGAACACAGATGAAGCTTCTAAGTTGATGTGATAGCCAGTACGAAGCAGTACAATTCAAGTTTTAGTTATCGATTATTGACTTTTTAGGCGATTTTCGTGCCTTGGACATGAGCTAGGACCTTACCAAGTTGCATGAATGGAGGACTAGCAGCCGCGTTGCACGGGAGAATGTAAAAAGAGTTCATATGTAGTGAAAACGTGAGAAATCCGACCATTTTCGTCATTTGCTATCGAATCGACTAAATGCCAGATCGTCATATTGGCGGCTCTTCTCTCGAAAACGGTTACATATATCGTGTGCAAAGCTATGTCGCGTGCTTCGGTATGCGGAGACACTAAAAGCACCATAATACAACACAGATGAAGTTTCTAAGTTGTTGTGATAGCCAGTAAGAAGCAGTACAATTCAAGTTTTAGTTATCGATTACTGACTTTTTAGACGTCTTTGGTGCCTTGGACATGAGCTAGGACGTTAAGATTATGCATGAGGGAGTTCTAGCAGCCGTCTTTCACGGGGGAATGTGAAATGTGTTCATATGTAGTGTAAACCTGAGAAATCGCCCCGTTTTCGACATTTACTATCGAATCGACTAAATGCCAGATCGTTCTATTGCCCGCTCTTCTCTCTGAAACGGTTACATTCATCGTGTGCAATGCTATGTCGCGTGCTGCGGTATACGGAGGTACTAAACGCACCATAACAGAACACAAAAGAAGCTTCTTAATTGGTGTGATAGCCAGACCGAAGCAGTACATTTCAAGTTTCAGTTATCGATTATTGACTTTTTAAACGGCTTTGGTGCCTTGGACATGAGCTAGGACCTTAAGATTTTGCATAAAGGTAGGTCTAGTAGCCGCGTTGCACTGTGGAATGTGAAAACTGTTCATACGTTGTGAAAACCTGAGAAATCCGCCCGTTTTCGTCATTTGCTATCGAATCGACTTAATGCCAGATCGCCATATTGGCAGCTCTTCACTCTGAAACGGTTACATTTATCGTGTGCAAGGCTATGTCGCGTGCTGCGGTATGCGGAGACACTAAAGGCATCATAATAGAACACAGAAGAAGCTTCTAAGTTGATGTGATAGCCAGTACGAAGCAGTACAATTCAAGTTTTAGTTATCGATTATTGACTTTTTAGACGGCTTTGGTGCTTTGGACATGAGCTAGGACCTTAAGATTCTGCATGAAGGGAGATCTAGCAGCCGCGTTGCACGGGGGAATGTGAAAAGTGGTTATATGCAGTGAAAACGTGAGAAATCTGCCCGTTTTCGACATTAGCTATCGAATCGACTTTTGCCAGATCGTCAATTTGGCCGCTCTTCTCTCTGTAACGGTTACATTTATCGTGTGCAAAGCTATGTTGCGTGCTGCGGTATGCGTAGACACTAAAAGCAACATAATAGAACACAGATGAAGCTTCTAAATTGATGTGATAGCCTGTACGAAGCAGTACAATTCAAGTTTTATTTATCGATTATTGAATTTTTAGACGATTTTGTGCCTTGGACATGGGCTAGGACCTTGCGACCTTGCATGAAGGGAGGTCTAGCATCCGCGTTGCACGGGGGAATGTGAAAAGTGTTCATATGTAGTGAAAACCTGAGAAATCCCCCCGTTTTCGTCATTTGCTATCGAATCGACTAAATGCCAGATCGTCATATTGCCCGCTCTTCTCTCTGAAACGGTTACATTTATCGTGTGCAACGCTATGTCGCGTGCTGCGGTATGCGGAGACACTAAAAGCACCATAACAGAACTCAAAAGAGGCTTCTAAATTGGTGTGATAGCCAGTCCGAAGCAGTACATTTCAAGTTTCAGTTATCGATTATTGACTTTTTAAACGGCTTTGGTGCCTTGGACATGAGCTAGGACCTTAAGATTTTGCATAAAGGTAGGTCTAGTAGACGCGTTGCACTGGGGAATGTGAAAAGTGTTCATACGTTGTGAAAACCTGAGAAATCCGCCCTTTTTCGTCATTTGCTATCGAATCGACTTAATGCCAGATCGTCATATTGGCAGCTCTTCACTCTGAAACGGTTACATTTATCGTGTGAAAAGCTATGTCGCGTGATGTGGTATGCGGAGACACTAGAAGCACCATAATAGAACACAGAAAAAGCTTCTACATTGATGTGATCGCCAGTACGAAGCAGTAAAATAGAAGATTTTGTTACAGATTATTGACTTATTAGACGATTTTGGTGCCATGTACATGCGCTAGGAACTTACGACCTTGCATGAAAGGAGTCTAGCAGCCGCGTTGCACGGGGGAATGTGAAAAGTGTTCACATGTAGTGAAATCCTGAGAAATCGGCTCGTTTTCGTCATTTGCTATCGAATCGACTTAATGTCAGATCGTCATATTGGCCGCTCTTCTCTCTAAAACGGTTACATTTATCGTGTGCAAAGCTATGTCGCGTGCTGCGGTATGCGGAGACACTAAGAGCTCCATAATAGAACACAGAAGAAGCTTCTAAGTTGATGTGATAGCCAGTAAGAAGCAGTACAATTCAAGTTTTAGTTATCGATTATTGACTTTTTAGATGGCTTTGGTGCCTTGGACATGAGCTGGGACCATAAGATTTTGCATGAAGGAGTTATAGCAGCCGCGTTGCACGGGGGATTGTGAAATGTGTTCATATGTAGTGAATACCTGAGAAATCCGCCCGTTTTCCTCATTTGCTATCGAATCGACTTAATGCCAGATCGTCATATTGCACGCTCTTTGCTTTGAAACGGTTACATTTATCGTCTGCAAAGCAATGTCGCGTGCTGCGGTATGCGGAGACACTAAAAGCACCATAATAGAACACAGAAGAAGCATCTAAGTTGATGTGATAGCTAGTATGAAGCAGTACAAATTAAGTTTTAGATATCGATTATTGAATTTTTAGACGGTTTTGGTGCCTTGGACATGAGCTAGGACCTTACGATTTTGCATGAATGGAGGTCTAGCATCCGCGTTCCACGGGTGAATGTGAAATGTGTTCATATGTAGTGAAATTCTCAGAAATCCGCCCGTTTTCGTCATTTGCTATCGAATCGACTTAATGCCAGATCGTCATATTGGCCGGAATTCTCTCTGAAACGGTTACATTTGTCGTGTGCAAAGCTATGTCGCGTGCTGCGGTATGCGGAGACACTAAAAGCTCCATAATAGAACACAGAACAAGCTTCTAAGTTGAAGTGATAGAAAGTACGCAGCAGTACAATTCAAGTTTTAGGTATCGATTATTACCTTTTTAGACGGCATCGGTGCCTTGGACATGATCCAGGACCTTAAGATTTTGCATGAAGCGAGTTCTAGCAACCGCGTTGCACGGGGGAATGTGAAAAGTGTTCATATGTAGTGGAAACATGAGAAATCCGCCCGTTTTCGTCATTTGTTATCGAATCGACTTTTGCCAGATCGTCATATTTGCCGCTCTTCTCTATGAAACGGTTACAATTATCGTGTGCAAAGCTATGTCGCGTGCTGCGGAATGCGGAGACACTACAAGCACCATAGTAGAACACAGAAGAAGATTCTAACTTGATGTGATAGCTAGTACGAAACAGCAATTCAACTTTTAGTTATCGATTATTGATTTTTTAGACGGCTTTGGTGCCTTGGACATGAGCTAGAACATTACGATTTTGCATGAAGGGAGGTGTAGGGACCGCGTTGCAAGGGGTAATGTGAAAAGTGTTCATATGTAGTGAAAACCTGACAAATCCGCCCGTTTTCGTCATTTGCTATCGAATCGACTTAGTGCCAGATCGACATATTACCCGCAATTATCTCTGAATCCGTTACAATTATGGTGTGCAAAGCTATGTTGCGTGCTGCGGTATGCGTAGATACTAAAAGCACCATAATAGAACACAGAGGAAGCTTCTATGTTGATGTGATAGCCAGTACGAAGTGGTACAATTCAGGTTTTAGTTATCGATTATTGACTACTTATACGGCTTTGGTGCCTTGGACATGAGCTAGGACCTTAAGACTTTGCATGAGGGAGTTCTAGCAGCCACGTTGCACGGGGGAATGTGAAAAGTGTTCATATGTAGTGAAAACCTGAGAAAACCGCCGATATCGTCATTTGCTATCGAATCGACTTAACGCCAAATCGTCATATTGGCCGCTCTTCTCTCTGAAACGGTTACATTTATCGTGTTCAAAGCTATGTCGCGTGCTGCGGTATGCGTAGACACAAAAAGCAACATAATAGAACACAGAAGAAGTTTCTAAGTTGACTTAATAGCCAGTACGAAGCAGTACAATTCAAGTTTTAGTTATCGATTATTGACTTTTTAGACGGCTTTGGTTCCTTTGAGATGAGCTAGGACCTTAAGATATTGCATAAAGGGATGACTAAGAGAAGCGATGCACGGGTGAATGTGAAAGTTGTTCATATGTAGAGAAAACCTGAGATATCCGAGCGTTTTCGTAATTTGCTACCGAATCCACTTAATTTCAGATCGTCATATTGCCCGCTATTCTCTCTGAAACCGTCACATTTATCGTGTACAAAGCTATGTCGCGTGCTGCGGTATGGAGAGACACTAAAAGCACCATAATAGAACACAGAAGATGCTTCTAAGTTGATGTGATAGCCAGTAAGAATCAGTGCAATTCAGGTTTTAGTTATCGATTATTGACTTCTTAGACGGCTTTTGTGCCTTGGACATGAGATAGGACCTTAAGATTTTGCATGAAGGGAGGTCTAGCAGCCGCATTGCACGGGGGAATGTGAAAAGTGTTCATATGTTGTGAAACCCTAGAAATCCGCCCGTTTTCGTCATTTGCTATGGAATCGACTTTTGTCATATCGTCCAATTGGCCGCTCTTCTCTATGAAACGGTTACATTCATCGTGTGCAAAGCTATGTCGCGTGCTGCGGTATGCGGAGACACTAAAAACACCATAATAGAACACAGATGAAGCTTCTAAGTTGATGTGATAGCCAGTACGAAGCAGTACAATTCAAGTTTTAGTTATCGATTATTGACTTTTTAGGCGATTTTCGTGCCTTGGACATGAGCTAGGACCTTACCAAGTTGCATGAATGGAGGACTAGCAGCCGCGTTGCACGGGAGAATGTAAAAAGAGTTCATATGTAGTGAAAACGTGAGAAATCCGACCATTTTCGTCATTTGCTATCGAATCGACTAAATGCCAGATCGTCATATTGGCGGCTCTTCTCTCGAAAACGGTTACATATATCGTGTGCAAAGCTATGTCGCGTGCTTCGGTATGCGGAGACACTAAAAGCACCATAATACAACACAGATGAAGTTTCTAAGTTGTTGTGATAGCCAGTAAGAAGCAGTACAATTCAAGTTTTAGTTATCGATTACTGACTTTTTAGACGTCTTTGGTGCCTTGGACATGAGCTAGGACGTTAAGATTATGCATGAGGGAGTTCTAGCAGCCGTCTTTCACGGGGGAATGTGAAATGTGTTCATATGTAGTGTAAACCTGAGAAATCGCCCCGTTTTCGACATTTACTATCGAATCGACTAAATGCCAGATCGTTCTATTGCCCGCTCTTCTCTCTGAAACGGTTACATTCATCGTGTGCAATGCTATGTCGCGTGCTGCGGTATACGGAGGTACTAAACGCACCATAACAGAACACAAAAGAAGCTTCTTAATTGGTGTGATAGCCAGACCGAAGCAGTACATTTCAAGTTTCAGTTATCGATTATTGACTTTTTAAACGGCTTTGGTGCCTTGGACATGAGCTAGGACCTTAAGATTTTGCATAAAGGTAGGTCTAGTAGCCGCGTTGCACTGTGGAATGTGAAAACTGTTCATACGTTGTGAAAACCTGAGAAATCCGCCCGTTTTCGTCATTTGCTATCGAATCGACTTAATGCCAGATCGCCATATTGGCAGCTCTTCACTCTGAAACGGTTACATTTATCGTGTGCAAGGCTATGTCGCGTGCTGCGGTATGCGGAGACACTAAAGGCATCATAATAGAACACCGAAGAAGCTTCTAAGTTGATGTGATAGCCAGTACGAAGCAGTACAATTCAAGTTTTAGTTATCGATTATTGACTTTTTAGACGGCTTTGGTGCTTTGGACATGAGCTAGGACCTTAAGATTCTGCATGAAGGGAGATCTAGCAGCCGCGTTGCACGGGGGAATGTGAAAAGTGGTTATATGCAGTGAAAACGTGAGAAATCTGCCCGTTTTCGACATTAGCTATCGAATCGACTTTTGCCAGATCGTCAATTTGGCCGCTCTTCTCTCTGTAACGGTTACATTTATCGTGTGCAAAGCTATGTTGCGTGCTGCGGTATGCGTAGACACTAAAAGCAACATAATAGAACACAGATGAAGCTTCTAAATTGATGTGATAGCCTGTACGAAGCAGTACAATTCAAGTTTTATTTATCGATTATTGAATTTTTAGACGATTTTGTGCCTTGGACATGGGCTAGGACCTTGTGACCTTGCATGAAGGGAGGTCTAGCATCCGCGTTGCACGGGGGAATGTGAAAAGTGTTCATATGTAGTGAAAACCTGAGAAATCCCCCCGTTTTCGTCATTTGCTATCGAATCGACTAAATGCCAGATCGTCATATTGCCCGCTCTTCTCTCTGAAACGGTTACATTTATCGTGTGCAACGCTATGTCGCGTGCTGCGGTATGCGGAGACACTAAAAGCACCATAACAGAACTCAAAAGAGGCTTCTAAATTGGTGTGATAGCCAGTCCGAAGCAGTACATTTCAAGTTTCAGTTATCGATTATTGACTTTTTAAACGGCTTTGGTGCCTTGGACATGAGCTAGGACCTTAAGATTTTGCATAAAGGTAGGTCTAGTAGACGCGTTGCACTGGGGAATGTGAAAAGTGTTCATACGTTGTGAAAACCTGAGAAATCCGCCCTTTTTCGTCATTTGCTATCGAATCGACTTAATGCCAGATCGTCATATTGGCAGCTCTTCACTCTGAAACGGTTACATTTATCGTGTGAAAAGCTATGTCGCGTGATGTGGTATGCGGAGACACTAGAAGCACCATAATAGAACACAGAAAAAGCTTCTACATTGATGTGATCGCCAGTACGAAGCAGTAAAATAGAAGATTTTGTTACAGATTATTGACTTATTAGACGATTTTGGTGCCATGTACATGCGCTAGGAACTTACGACCTTGCATGAAAGGAGTCTAGCAGCCGCGTTGCACGGGGGAATGTGAAAAGTGTTCACATGTAGTGAAATCCTGAGAAATCGGCTCGTTTTCGTCATTTGCTATCGAATCGACTTAATGCCAGATCGTCATATTGGCCGCTCTTCTCTCTAAAACGGTTACATTTATCGTGTGCAAAGCTATGTCGCGTGCTGCGGTATGCGGAGACACTAAGAGCTCCATAATAGAACACAGAAGAAGCTTCTAAGTTGATGTGATAGCCAGTAAGAAGCAGTACAATTCAAGTTTTAGTTATCGATTATTGACTTTTTAGATGGCTTTGGTGCCTTGGACATGAGCTGGGACCATAAGATTTTGCATGAAGGAGTTATAGCAGCCGCGTTGCACGGGGGATTGTGAAATGTGTTCATATGTAGTGAATACCTGAGAAATCCGCCCGTTTTCCTCATTTGCTATCGAATCGACTTAATGCCAGATCGTCATATTGCACGCTCTTTGCTTTGAAACGGTTACATTTATCGTCTGCAAAGCAATGTCGCGTGCTGCGGTATGCGGAGACACTAAAAGCACCATAATAGAACACAGAAGAAGCATCTAAGTTGATGTGATAGCTAGTATGAAGCAGTACAAATTAAGTTTTAGATATCGATTATTGAATTTTTAGACGGTTTTGGTGCCTTGGACATGAGCTAGGACCTTACGATTTTGCATGAATGGAGGTCTAGCATCCGCGTTCCACGGGTGAATGTGAAATGTGTTCATATGTAGTGAAATTCTCAGAAATCCGCCCGTTTTCGTCATTTGCTATCGAATCGACTTAATGCCAGATCGTCATATTGGCCGGAATTCTCTCTGAAACGGTTACATTTGTCGTGTGCAAAGCTATGTCGCGTGCTGCGGTATGCGGAGACACTAAAAGCTCCATAATAGAACACAGAACAAGCTTCTAAGTTGAAGTGATAGAAAGTACGCAGCAGTACAATTCAAGTTTTAGGTATCGATTATTACCTTTTTAGACGGCATCGGTGCCTTGGACATGATCCAGGACCTTAAGATTTTGCATGAAGCGAGTTCTAGCAACCGCGTTGCACGGGGGAATGTGAAAAGTGTTCATATGTAGTGGAAACATGAGAAATCCGCCCGTTTTCGTCATTTGCTATCGAATCGACTTTTGCCAGATCGTCATATTTGCCGCTCTTCTCTATGAAACGGTTACAATTATCGTGTGCAAAGCTATGTCGCGTGCTGCGGAATGCGGAGACACTACAAGCACCATAGTAGAACACAGAAGAAGATTCTAACTTGATGTGATAGCTAGTACGAAACAGCAATTCAACTTTTAGTTATCGATTATTGATTTTTTAGACGGCTTTGGTGCCTTGGACATGAGCTAGAACATTACGATTTTGCATGAAGGGAGGTGTAGGGACCGCGTTGCAAGGGGTAATGTGAAAAGTGTTCATATGTAGTGAAAACCTGACAAATCCGCCCGTTTTCGTCATTTGCTATCGAATCGACTTAGTGCCAGATCGACATATTACCCGCAATTATCTCTGAATCCGTTACAATTATGGTGTGCAAAGCTATGTTGCGTGCTGCGGTATGCGTAGATACTAAAAGCACCATAATAGAACACAGAGGAAGCTTCTATGTTGATGTGATAGCCAGTACGAAGTGGTACAATTCAGGTTTTAGTTATCGATTATTGACTACTTATACGGCTTTGGTGCCTTGGACATGAGCTAGGACCTTAAGACTTTGCATGAGGGAGTTCTAGCAGCCACGTTGCACGGGGGAATGTGAAAAGTGTTCATATGTAGTGAAAACCTGAGAAAACCGCCGATATCGTCATTTGCTATCGAATCGACTTAACGCCAAATCGTCATATTGGCCGCTCTTCTCTCTGAAACGGTTACATTTATCGTGTTCAAAGCTATGTCGCGTGCTGCGGTATGCGTAGACACAAAAAGCAACATAATAGAACACAGAAGAAGTTTCTAAGTTGACTTAATAGCCAGTACGAAGCAGTACAATTCAAGTTTTAGTTATCGATTATTGACTTTTTAGACGGCTTTGGTTCCTTTGAGATGAGCTAGGACCTTAAGATATTGCATAAAGGGATGACTAAGAGAAGCGATGCACGGGTGAATGTGAAAGTTGTTCATATGTAGAGAAAACCTGAGATATCCGAGCGTTTTCGTAATTTGCTACCGAATCCACTTAATTTCAGATCGTCATATTGCCCGCTATTCTCTCTGAAACCGTCACATTTATCGTGTACAAAGCTATGTCGCGTGCTGCGGTATGGAGAGACACTAAAAGCACCATAATAGAACACAGAAGATGCTTCTAAGTTGATGTGATAGCCAGTAAGAATCAGTGCAATTCAGGTTTTAGTTATCGATTATTGACTTCTTAGACGGCTTTTGTGCCTTGGACATGAGATAGGACCTTAAGATTTTGCATGAAGGGAGGTCTAGCAGCAGCATTGCACGGGGGAATGTGAAAAGTGTTCATATGTTGTGAAACCCTAGAAATCCGCCCGTTTTCGTCATTTGCTATGGAATCGACTTTTGCCAGATCGTCATATTGGCCGCTCTTTTCTCTGAAACGGATACATTTATCGTGTGCAAAGCTAAGTAGCGTGTTGCGGTATGCGGAGACACTAAAAGCACCATAATAGAACACAGAAGAAGCTTCTAAGTTGATGTGATAGCCAGTACGTAGCAGTACAATTCAAGTTTTAGTTATCGATTATTGACTGTTTATACGGCTTTGGTGCCTTGGACATGAGCTAGGACCTTAAGATTTTGCATGAAGGGAGGTGTAGCAACCGCATTGCACGGGGAATGTGAAAAGAGTTCATATGTAGTGAAAACCTGAGAAATCCTTCCGTTTTCGTAATCTGCTATCGAATCGACTTAATGCCAGATCGTCATATTGGCCAGCAATCTCTCTGAAACGGTTACATTTATCGTGTGCAAAGCTATGTAACGTGCTGCGAAATGCAGAGATACTAAAAGCACCATAATGGAACACAGAAGATTATTCTAAGTTGATGTGATAGCCAGTACCAAGTAGTACAATTCAAGTTTTAGCTATCGATTATTGACTTTGTAGACAGCTTTGGTGCCTTGGGTATCAGCTAGCACCGTAAGATTTTCCGTCAAGGGAGGTCTAGGAGCCGCGTTGCACGGGTGATTGTGAAAAGTGTTCATATGTAGTGAAGACCTGAGAAATCCGTATGTTTTCGTCATTTGCTATGGAATCGACTTTTGCCAGATCGTCATATTGGCCGCTCTTTTCTCTGAAACGGATACATTTATCGTGTTCAAAGCTAAGTAGCGTGTTGCGGTATGCGGAGACACTAAAAGCACCATTATAGAACACAGAATAAGCTTCTAAGTTGATGTGATACCCTAAAGGACAATTTAACTCTTAGTTATCGATTATTGAATTTTTAGACGGCTTCGGTGCCTTGGACATGAGCTAGGACATTACCATTTTGCATTAAGGGAGGTCTAGCGACCGCGTTGCACGGGGGAATGTGAAAAGTGTTCATATGTAGTGAAAACCTGAGAAATCCGCCCGTTTTCGTCATTTGTAATCGAATCGACTTAATGCCAGATCGTCATATTGCCCGCTATTCTCTCTGAAACCGTTACATATATCGTGTGCAAAGCTATATCGCGTGCTGCGGTATGTGGAGACACTAAAAGCACCATAAAAGAACACAGATTAAGCTTCTTAGTTGATGTGATAGCCAAAACGAAGCAGTACAATTCAAGTTTTACCTATCGATTATTGACTTTTTAGACGGCGTTGGTGCCTTCGACATGAGCTAGGACCTTAAAATTTTGCATGAATGGAGATCTAGCAGCCGCGTTGCACGGGGGAATGTGAAAAGTGTTCTTATGTAGCGAAAACCTGAGAAATCCGACCGTCTTCGTCATTTGCTGTCGATTCGAGTTTTGCCAGATCGTCATATTGGCCGGTTTTCACCCTGAGAAGGTTACATTTATCGTTAGGAAAGCTATGTCACGTGCTGCGGTATTCGTAGACACTAAAAGCACCATAATAGAACACAGAAGAAGTTTCTAAGTTGATGTGATAGCCAGTAAGGAGCAGTAAAATTCAAGTTTTAGTTATCGATTACTGACTTTTTAGACGTCTTTGGTGCCCTGGACATGAGCTAGGACCTTAAGATTTTGCATGAGGGAGTTCTAGCAGCCGCGTTGCACATGGGAATGTGCAAAGTGTTCATATGTAGTGAAAACCTGAGAAATCCGCCCGTTTTCGTCATATGCTATCGTATCAGCTTAATGCCAGATCGTCATACTGGCCGCACTTGTCTCTGAAACGGTTACATTCATCGTGTGCAAAGCTATGTCGCGTGCTGCGGTATGCAGAGACACTAGAAGCACAATAATATAAAACAGAAAAAGCTTCTAAGTTGATGTGATAGCCAGTACGAAGCAGTACTATTCAAGATTTAGTTATCGATTATTTAACTTTTAGTCGATTTTGGTGCCTTGAACATGAGCTAGGACTTTACGACCTTGCATGAAGTAAGGTCTAGCAGCCGCGTTGCACGGGGGAATGTGAAAAGTGTTCATATGTAGTGAAAACATGAGAATTCCGCCCGTTTTCGTCATATGCTATCGAATCGACTTGATGCCAAATCATAATATTGCCCGCTGTTCTCTCTGGAACCGTTATATTTATCGTGTGCAAAGCTATGTTGCGTGCTGCGGTATGCGGAGACACTAAAAGCCCCATTATAGATCACAGAAGAAGCTTCTAAGTTGATGTGATAGCCAGTAAGAAGCAGTAAAATTCAAGTTTTAGTTATCGATTACTGACTTTTTAGACGTCTTTGGTGCCCTGGACATGAGCTAGGACCTTAAGATTTTGCATGAAGGGAGGTGTAGCAGCCGCGTTGCACGGGGGAATGTGAAAAGTGTTCATATGTAGTGAAAAGCTGAGAAATCCGCCCGTTTTCGTCATTTGCTGTCGAATCGACTTAATGCCAGATCGTCATATTACCCGCATTTCTGTCTGAAACCGTTACATTTATCGTGTGCAAAGCTAAGTTGCGTCCTCCGGTATGCGTAGACACTAAAAGCACCATAATAGAACACAGAATAAGCTTCTAAGTTAATGTGATAACCAGTACGAAGCAGTACAATTCAAGTTTTTGTTATCGATTATTGACTTTTTAGACGGCTTTGGTGTCTAGGACATGAGCTAGGACCTTAAGATTTTGCATGAGGGAGTTCTAGCAGCCGCGTTCCTCGGGGGAATGTGAAAAGTGTTCATATGTAGTGAAAACCGGAGAAATCCGCTCGTTTTCGTCATTTGCTATCGATTCGACTTTTGCCAGATCGTCATATTGGCCGCTCTTCTCAATGAAACGGTTAAAATTATCGTGTGCAAAGCTATGTCGCGTGCTGAGGTATGCGGAGACAATAAAAGCGCCATAATAGGACACAGAAGAAGCTTCAAAGATGATGTGATAGCCTGTACTAAGCATTACAATTTTTGTTTTAATTATCGATTATTGACCTTTTACACGGCTTTGGTGCCTTTGACATGAGCTAGGATCTTAAGATATTGCATGAAGGGAGGTCTAGGAGCTGTGTTGCACTGGGGAATGTGAAAAGTGTTCATATGTAGTGAAAAAATGAGAAATCCGCCCGTTTGCGTCATTTGCTATCGAATCAGGTTAATGCAAGATCGTCATATAGCCCGCTTTTCTCTCTGAAACCGTTACATTTATCGTGTGCAAAGATATGTCGCGTGCTGCGGTATGCGGAGACACTAAATGCACCATAGTAGAACACTGAAGAAGCTTCTAAGTTGATGTAATAGCCAGTAAGAAGTAATACAATACAAGTTTTAGATATCGATTATTGTGTTTTTAGCCTTTGGTGCCTTTGACATGAGCTAGGACCTTAAGATTTGGCATGAAGGGAGGTCGAGCAGCCGTGTTGCACGGGGGAATGTGAAATGTGTTCATATGTAGTGAAAACCTGACAAATTCGGCCGTTTTCGTCATTTGATATCGAATCGACTTAATGCCAGATCGTCATATTGGCCGCTTTTCTATCTGCAATGGTTATATTTATCTTCTGCAAAACTATATCGTGTCCTTCGCTATGCTTAGACACTAAAAGAACCATAGTAGAACACAGAAGAAGACTCTCAGAAGATGTAATCGGCCAGTACGAAGCATTACAATTCACATTTTACTTATCTATTATTGACTTATTAACCGGCTTTGGTTATTTGTACATGAGCTATGACCTTGAGATTGTTCATGAAACGAGGTCTGTCTGCCACGTTGCGCGGGAGAATGTGAAAAGTGTTCATATGTAGTAAAAACCTGAGAAATCCTGCCGTTTTCGTCATTTTCTATTTAATCGACTAATTGCCAGATCTGCAAGCTTATGTCGCGTGCTGCGTTATGCGGAGACAGTCAAAGCATCACAGTAGAACACAGATGAAGCTTCTCTGTTGGTGTAATCAGCGAGAAAGAACCAGTAATAAGTTGTACAATTCAAATTTTAGTTATAATTTATTGACTTATTAGCCTGCTTTGGTACCTTGGACATGAGCTAGGGCCTTAAGATTTTGCATGAAACGCGGTCTGGACGCCACGTTGCACGGGATGATGTGAAAAGTGTCCATTTGTAGTAAAAACCTGACAAATCCGACCGTTTTCTTCATTTGCTGTCGAATCGACTTATTGGAAGATCGTCACATCGGCCGCTTTACGCTCTGAGACCGTTAAATTTATAGTCTGCAAACTTATGTCGCCTGCTGCGGTTTGCGGAGACACTAAAAGCACCACAGTAGAAGACAGAAGAAGGTGTTAAGAAGATGTATTCGGCCAGTAAGAAGCAGTACAATTCAAGTTTTAGTTATAGATTACTGACTTATTAGCCGGCTTTGGTGCCTTGGACATGATCGAGGACCTCAAGCTTTTGCATCAAACGAGGTCTGAACGTCACGTTGCACGGGGAAATGTGAAACGTGTTAATATATATTAAAAACCTAAGAAAACCTTTCGCATTTATTTAAGTTCCTTTAGTACAATAAGAATCTGTTAAAAAACTGACTACAATAATCATAATCTTGCTGTACAAGGGAAGTAGCTACTATTATTAACAGTATTTATCAACAGCAAATAAAACAAAAGGTAAAACAGAAAGATTATCAAACGTCTAATGGCACAGTAACGAAACTGAAAACAGTTCGCGACAATTTCTTCTGAAATTATTTCACCAGGAAACAACAAGAACACCGATTGAAGACTACTAAAGTTCCAAAATAAACCACTATACACAAACAACTAATTAGTACTTAGCTTTGGATGCGCCGCTACAGCTGCAACTGGTCAGCGCGGAATGTAAACACAGGTAAGAAGTTAAGTTGCTCGATACGAAACACTCGCAAATATCAGGTCACAACCCAAGAAAGGCGGAGGTGAATGAAGAAACCATTAATAAGTATCTTATATAGTAAATATTATCACAAAAACCGTTAAAATATGTATCTGAAACCTATAAATGTATGAAAACTTAGAGAGCGATTTCACACGCACTCACGCGCCTAATCGTAATGCCAGATCGTCGCAGTGGCAGCTTTGCTCACGGAACTGTTTACATATACATCTGGAAACTTACGTCATGTGCTGAGGTATGCGGTCGCACCACAAACAACAAAATAGGAGCTTCTCATTTGATGCAATCGGCAGGTAAGAAGTAGTACTACTCAAGTTTTAGGTATCGAAAATTCAACTGTAGGCCGGTTCTGGTGTCTTGCAGTTGATAGAGGACCTTGGAACATGCCTGTCTTTTTACCCCCCTCCCCCCTCGTAAGATGACTGTCTACGTACACCCGCCACCCCCCCCCCCCCCTCGTAATATGTCTGCCTACCTACTCACGCCTTCTGAAAATGTGTGTTTACCCACTTCCCCCTCAGAAGATGACTCTCTACTTATCCCCCCAACCGGAAAACGTCAGTTTTCCCACCCCCTCCCCCCTCAGAAGATGACTGTCTACCTACACACCCTCGGAAGATACCTGTCTACTTAACCCCCCCCCCCTCGTTTGGAGCATGTCTGCCTACCTACCAGCCTCTCAAAATATGTCTTTCTATCTACATCCCCCACCCCCCTCAGAAGATCACTCTCTACCTACTCCGCACGTGGATGATGCCTGTCTCCCTAACCCACCCTTCAGAAGATGTTTGCCTACATACCCCTTCTTGGAAGATGTCTGTCTACCTACACACCTTTGGAAGAGGCCTGTCTACCTACCCCCTCCCCACCCCTTGGAAGATGTCTGCCCAGCTACCCTCCATCTAAGAAAATATTTGTCTACATACACCCCCTTCGGAAAATGTCTGTCTACCTACTACTGCTCTGATAATGTCTGTCTCCCTACCCCACCCTTCAGAAGATGTCTGCCTACCTTCTACTCCATGGAAGATGTCTCTATACATACCACCTATCGGGTGATGTTTGTCTACTCGCCCCCCCCCCCACCCCATAACATGCCAATCTAACATCCCCCCCTGTGAAGATGCCTATCTATCGCCTAGCTCGGAAGCTACCCCAACTCAGAAGATTCCTATCTACCTGCACTTGGAAGATGACTATCTCTCCATCACCTTCAGAAGACTCTTATCTACCCCCTCAGAAGATGGCTGTCTACATACCCCACCCCCAGAATATGACTGTCTCTGATCTCCCACCCTATCTGTCTGTCTACCATTCTCACACATCGAGAGAGGTGGTACAGTGGTTAGCACACTGGACTCGCATTCGGGAGGACGACGGTTCAATCCCGTCTCCGGCCATCCTGATTTAGGTTTTTCGTGATTACCCTAAATCGTTTCAGGCAAATGCCGGGATGGTTCCTCTGAAAGGGCACGGCCAATTTCTTTCCCAATCCTTCCCTAACCCGAGCTTGCGCTCCGTCTCTAATGACCTCGTTGTTGACGAGACATTAAACACTAACCACCACCACCACCATTCTCACAATCAGAAACTGTCTGTCTACCTACCTCCCCCCCCCCCCGAAGATGTCTGCATATCTTCCTAGGTACCGCCATTTAGAAGGTGTCTGCCTACCTACACCCACTTCAAAAGATGTGTAACTGACTACCCCACCTCCGAAGATCTCTGTCAAACCCTCCTCCCATCCCTGGAGGATGTATGTGTGCAGACCCCCCTCTTGGAAGACATTTGACAACCGAAAAAACCGCTTTGGAAGATGTATGACTTCCTACCACTACCCTCGGAAGGTGTATGTCTACCTAGCACCCCCTCGAAGATGCCTGTCTATCTACCGAACCACGGTATATGCCTGCCTCACCCTGTCAGAATATGTCTGTCTACATACCCCACATGGAAGATGTCTGTCTACTTACCCCCCCCCCCCCTTGGAAGATGTTTGTCTACCTAGCCCCTCTTGGAAGATGTCTGCCCACATAAACACACACTCGGAATATGTATGACTAGCCACCACTCCCCTTGGAACATGTATGTCTACCTACCCCACCTCCGGACATGTCTCTCTACCTACGCCCCCACTCATAAGTTGTGTGTCTACCAACCCGCCATTTGAAGATGTCTGTCAACCTGGCCCTCCCTCAGAAAATGTCTGTCTACCTGCCCACCTTGGAATATTTATGTCTACCAAAACCCAGAGGATGTCTGTCTACCCAACACCCCCTCAGAAGATGATTGTCTACCTACCCCCGGAAGATTTCAGTCTACCTGCACCCCCTCACTTCTGAAAGATGCCTGTCAATCAACCCCTCCAACAGAAAATGTCTGTCTACCTACCGCCCCTCGAAAGTTGTATGTCTACCACCCCTCCTCGGGAGATGTCTGTCTACCTACCCCCCTTCAGAAGATGTCTATCTACCTACCCCCCATCCCCTCGGTAAATGCCTGTCTACCCAACCCCCTCTCAGGAAAAGTATGTCTACCTATCCCCACTCGGAAGATGGCAGTCTACCTACCACCTCCCTCGGAATATGTCTGTATATCGAACCCGACCTCGGAATATGATTTTCCACCTAATGCATGGGAGATGTCAGTCCACCTGCACCCCACTTTGTAAAATGCCTGTCTACTTTCCACCCCTTTGGAAGATGTCTATCATCCCACCTCGGAAGATGTCTGTCTACCTACCCCCCTCTGAACATGATTGCCTACTGAACCACAACTCAGAAGATGATTGTCTACTGACCACCCAGAAGATGGAAGCCTACCTGCCCCCTCCCACTACAACAGAAGATGACCATCCATCTAACCCCCTTGGTGGATGTCTGTTCATCTCCCCCCCCCCCTTGGAGGACTTTGTCTTCCTACCCCCTCGGAAGATGTATGTATTCCATTCGCCCCTCAGAAGAGGTCTATCTTCCAACCCCCCTCAGAAGATTTTTGTCTACCTACCCTGCCTTGGTATATGTATGTCTTCCTACACCCCCTCATACGATGTCTGCATACCTACCCCCCTCGGAAGAAGTCTATCATCCCTCTGTTAGAGAATTTCTGTCTACCTTGCCCCCCCCCCTCGGAAGATATATGTCTTCATATCCTCTACCCTTGGTGCCTACATACTCAACCTCAGAAGATGTCTACCAACCTACCCCACCTTATAAGAAATCTTTCTACCTACCCCCCCCCCCCCTCATAATATGTGTGTCTACCACCTCATGGAGGATGTATGTCTACTCCCCCCCCCTCGTAAAATGTCTATCTTTCCCAGTTGGAAAGATGTCTATCATCCCACTCTTAGAAGGTGTCTGTCTACCTGTCCTCCCACTCTGAAGATGTCTGTGTACCTACCCTCCCTCAGGAGATATCGGTCTAATTGCCCACCGGGACTATGTCTATCTACATACTCTCAGCCTTGGAAAATACGTGCCTACCTACCCCACCCCCTGTAAGATATCTGTCTACCTACAACCTGCCCTCGGATACTGTCTGTCTACATACACCCTCTAATAAGATGTCTGTCTACATACCCCCCACTGTCTGTCTTGCTACCCCAACCATCCTCGGAAGATGTTTGTCTACCTACCCCTCCTTGGAAAATGCCTGTCTACCTAAATCTCGCTTGGAAAATATCTGTCTACCTACCCCCCATCCTTGGAAGGTGTCTGTCCACCAACTCTCCTGTCGGAAGATGTATGGCTACCTAACCCCCCTCAGAAGATGTCTGTCTATCTATCTGCCTGTGGAATGTGTATGTCTACCTAACTCCCTTAGACAATGTCAGTCTACATACCCCCCTCGGAAGATACCTGTCTACCAATACTCTTCCCTCTACATGCCAAAACTAATAAGATAGCTGCCAACCTAACCCACCTCAGAAGGTCTCTGTTTATGCACACAAACTGAACATGTATGTCTATCTACCCCCCAGAAGTTGTCTGTCTACCTGCCCCCTCAGAAAATGTCAGTCGACCTACCCCCCCTTGGAAGATTTCTGTCTACCTATAACACCTCACGGAAAATATCTGTCTACCAGCCCCCTCTCAGAAGATGTCTGTCTACCTACCACCCCCCTCAGAAGTAGTATATCTATCTACCGTACCCTTGGAACATGTCTACCTACCCCCCCCCTCCCAGTCAGCAGTTGTCTGTCCACCACCTACATAAGTTATCTATCTACACCCCCTCGGAAGATGTCTGTCCAATACACCACCCTCAGAAGATATCTGTCCTACCCCTCTCGAAAATGTTAGTCTACCTACACCCCAGATAATGAATGTCTACCAACCCCACCTCGGAAGATGTTTGTCTACCTACCCCATGGAAGATGTGTTTACCTACCACCACTCGTAGTATGTGTGTCTACCTACCCCCATTGGAAAATATCGGTCTACCAACTGCCCTTGAAGATGTATGCCTACATACCCAACACCCTCGGAAGACGTCTGGCTACCTAGCTCCCCCCCACGAAGATATCTGCCTTCATACCCACTTCTCTTGGAAGATGTCTGTCAACGGACCCAAATTCAGAAAACGACTGCCTACCTACCCCACCTCAAAAGATGTCTGCCTACCAACCACCCCTCGGAATATGTATGTCTACCTACACTCATTCGGAATATTGCTTTCTACCACCCCTCCCTCTGAACATGTCTATCTACCTACCTCCCTCAGAACATGTCTATCTACCAACATCCCCCACCTCTTATGAAGTCTCTCTCACTACCCCCCCCCCTTCAAAAGTGACACCCTACCTACCATCCTCAGGAAATGTCAGTCTTCCTACTCCCCATACCTCAGAAGGTGTGTCTAACTATCCCCATGGACAATGTCTGTCTACATACCCCTAGCCTCAGAAAATACTTGTCTAACTACACCCCTCAGATTATTTCTGTCTACCTACAACCCAGCCTCGGATAATGTCTGTCTACCTACCCCCTCACTAATTGTCTCTCTACCTAAGCTACCTTAGAAGATATCTGTCTACATATCCCTCATCCTCTGAAGCTGTATGTCTACTACCCCTGCTCAGAAGATGTCTGTCTACTTAAAAACCCCTCAGAACATGTCTGTCTAACAACCCCCCCCCCCCAGTTGTCTGTCTACCTACCCCCTTGAAGATGTCTGTCTACCTACCTCCAGTAAAATGTCTCTGTACCCATCTTCCCCTCAGAAGATGATTGTCTACCTACCCCTGTACAGAAGATGCACCCCTTTCAGAAAATGTCTGTCTACCTACCCCATCCACACACGGAAGATTCCTATCTACCCACTTTGGACAATGCCTTTCTACCCCAACTCAGAAATGTCTATCTACTACCATCTCAGAAGATGTCTGTCTACCTACCCCCCATTGAATATATCTGCCTACCCAACCCATCTTTGGAAGATGATTGGCTACCTACCCCATGGAAGATGTCAGGCAACCTGCCCGCTCACTTAGGAAGATGACACCTCCCCCTTGGAAGTGGTCTATTTTCCACCACTCAGAAGATGTCTGTCTAACTACCCCCTCTGAATGTATATGTCTATCAACTATGTCTGTTTACCTACTCCCATAAGATGTCTATCATCCCCCTCAGAAGGTATCTTCCTATATACTCCCTCCCCTTGGAAGATGTCTGTCTACATACCCAAACTAAGATGATGTCTGGCAATCTACTCCCCCACAGAAGATGTCTGTCTACCTACCACCCTTGGAACATCTATGTCTTTCTACTCCCCGGAAGATGTCTGTCAGTTTGCCCAACTTGGAAAATGTCTGTCTACGTGCCCTCCTTCGGAAGATGTCTATCATCCCCAGCCTCAGAAGAATTATGTCTATTTGTCCCGCACCAACAGTAGATGTCTGTGTACCTACCCCCTTAAGAAGAAGTCTGTTTACCAACCCCCCTTCAGGAGATTCTCAAACAACCCACCAGGAAAGTCTCTGTCTACCTATCCCTCCCCCCCCCCCCCCCTTTGGGAGATATGTGTCTACCTACAACACAACTCGGTAAATGTCTGTCTACCTACCCCTCAGAAGATGTCTGTTTATCCACACCTCCACAGATGATGTCTATCTACCTACCCCCTGCCCCCATCCTCCGAGGATGTCTGTCTTCCTACACCCTCAGAAGATGTCTGTCTACCTACCCCCCTTGGAAGATGTTGGTCTACTTACCCCTCTAGATGATGTCTGTCTACGTACGCCCCTCAGAAGATGGCTGTCTACCAATCCACCAATGGGAGATGTCTGTCTACCAACCCCCTCGAAAGGTGCCTTTGTGCCTACCCCCTCAGAAGATTGTCTACCTACGAACACTCAGTAAATGTATGTATACCTACCCCCCCCCCCCCTCGGAAGAAGTCTGTCTAATTATTCCCCACCCCTTGGTAATTTCTGTCTACATACCACTCCCTTGCAAGATGTCTGTGTACCTACTCCCTCTTGAAAGATATCTGTTTACCTACATCTTCTGTGGGGAGGTAGGAAGAGACACATCTTCCGCGAGGGGTAGGTAGACAGACATATTCCAAAGCAGGGTACATGGTCAGACATCTTCTGAAGGGTGGTAGGTAGACAGACATCCTCCAAGAGGGGGAGAGACATTTTCTGTGGTGATAATGGTAGACAAACAATTCCAAGGAGGGGTAGTTAGACAGTCATCTTCTGAGTGGTTGTTTCTTAGTCAGACGTCTTCAAGGGGGAGGATTGGTAGACCGACAGTTTCCAAGGGGGGAGACATTTTTCGATTGGGGCCAAATAGGTAAACAGATATCCTTTGAGAGGGAGGTAGACATTTTCCGGGGGGGGGGGAGATATTTTCGAGGGGGAGAGTAGATTGACATCTTCTGGGAGGGGGGAGATAGTATTCTTCCATGGGGGGAGGTGAGTTGTCAGACATCTTCAAAGGTTGGGGGGGGGGTCGGTAGACAGACATCTTCCAAGAAATGTCAGTAAGTAGACAGACATCTTCTGTGGGAAGTGATGGTATGTACACTTACATCTTCTGATGGGTTCGGGTAGATAAACAGGCATCTTTCATGATGGGGGGATAGAGCTCCTCGAAGATGGGGTGTAGATGTCTTTGGCAAGGAGGGTAGATAGACATATTCCGAGAGGGGGTTAGATAGATTTCTTCCATAGCGGGGATAGATAGACTTGTCCCGAGTTTGTGAGGTAGACAGACATACAGACATCTTCCTAGAATTTGGAGGTAGACAAACATATTCAGAATGGGCAGTAGACACATTCCAAATGAAGGGAGGCTGTAGAAATCTTCTGAGTCTAGGATAAATGTTCTCTGAGAGGAGGGGCTAGATGGAAATCTTAACAGGGGTGGGGTAGGTAGTCAGACATATTCTGAGAGGAGGGGGTTGATAGACAGGCATCTTTCATGAGGTGAGTTATAGACATCCGCCTGGGGGATAGACATCTTCTGAGGTGGGGATAAGTATCTTCCAGTGGGTGTAGATATCTGTGGGTGGGGTAGATAGACATCTTCTGAGGTGTTGGTTGATAGTCACCTTCCTAGTGGAGGGATACAGATATTTTCTGCCTGGGCTGGGTAGATAATCTTCTGAAGGGGGGTAGACGTCTTCCAAGGGGGGGTAGAGAGACAGCTTCTGAGGGGGGTAGATAGACATTTTCCAAGGATGGGGGCAGATACACATCTTCTGAGGGGGTAGATACACCTCTTCCGAGGAAGGTATGGATAGATAATCTGATGATGTGGGTGTTGGTAGGCATCAGCTGAAGGGGGCTAGATTGGCATCTTCCGATGTGGAAGGGTTTAGGTAGGCATTTTTAGAGGGAGGGATTTCTTCCCAGGGGTTTAGATAGGCATCTTCCAAGTGGGTGTAGAATGACATCTCAGAGAGGGGGTAGACAAAATCTTCCGAGAGGGGGTAGGTAGAAAGACATCTTTCGATGGGAGAGTAGGTAAGCAGACATCTTTTGAGTGGGGTTGGTAAACTGACATCTTCCAAAGGGGCAAGGTAGACATATAGTTTCTGAGGGTGGGGCATAGGTAGACTGACACTTTCCGATGTGTGGTAAGTAGAATTACATCTTCTGAAGTGATGGGGTAGGTAGACAGACATTTTCCGAAGGGGTGTAGGTATACAGACATATACCTAGGGGGAAGGTAGACAGACATGTCCCGAGTGGTGGTAGGTAGACAGCCATCTTCCAGTTGGGTAGGTACACAGACATCATCCAAGGAGGTTAGAAGGACAGACATTTTCCATGTGGGGGTTGGTAGACATAAATCATCTGAGGGGGGAGAGACATCTTTTGAGGGGAGGGTACATAGACGGACATCTTCAGAGAGGAGGTAGTCATCCTCGGAGAGGGAGATAGTCATCCTCCGAGAGGGGGAGTAGATGTCTTCCGAGATGGGAGGCAGTTGTACATCTTCCACTGGTCTTAGCTAGGCAGACATCTTCTGAGGGAGGGTATGTAGACAGACATCTTCTGAGGGGGATAACGTCAACAGTCATCTTCTGAGCGGGGTGGGTGGGTAGACAGACATCTTCCGAGTGGTGGTAGGTATGGAGACATCTTCTGAGGCTGGATTCGGTAGACAGGCAACTTCCAAGGGGGGGTGTTGGAAGACAGATATTTTTCAAGGGGTGGGAAACATCTTCTAAAGGATGCAGTTTGGTAAGCAGTATCCTCCGAGAGGGGTCTAGACATTCTGTGAGGGGGATAACGTCGACAGTCATCTTCTGATTGGGGGGGGGGGGGGTAGGTAGAAAGACATCTTCCAAGGAGTGTTAGGTATGGAGACATCTTCTGAGCCTGGGTGCGGTAGAAAGACATCTTCCAAGGGGTGGAGGGGGGTGTTGGAAGACAGACATCTTCCAAGGGGTGGCAAGCACCTTCTAAAGGATGCAGTTTGGTAGACAGACATCCTACGAGAGAGGATGTAGACATTCTCAGATGGGGAGTGTATATCTTCTGAGAGGAGTGGTAGATTGACATCTTCCGAGAGGGGGGAGATACTTTTCTTCCATGGCGGCAATAGATAGATATCTTCCGAGAGGAGGTACATAGATAGACATGTTTAAATGTGTGGTGAATGTACACAGACAACTTTCGAGAAGGGGGGTAGGTATACAGACATCCTCAGAGGGGGTGGGTTGGGAGACAGACATCTTCCGAGATAGGGATAAGATAGAGACAAATCATTCAAGGTGTGGTAGATAAATATACATATTCTGAGGGGTTTAGGTAAACATTCATATTATGATGGGTTGTGGGTGTAGGTAGACAGAAACCATCCGAGGAGGGGTATTTAGGCAGATAATGTCTGAGAGGGTTTATGTAGACTGGCATCTTCTGAGGGGTTGTAGGAGGACAGATATCTTCCAAGTGGAGGGTTGGTAGACAGACATCTTCAGATGTGGGGTGGGGTAGGTAGCCAGACATCTTCCAATAGGGGGTTGGTAGGCAGACATATCATGTGAGGGGATGGTTTAGACAGCCTTCTTCTGATGGGTGGGTGGGTAGACTGACATCTTCCATGATGGGGCGTAGGCAGAGAGACATTGTCCGAGGCAGGGTGACTATAGACATTTTTCGAGAGGGGGGGTAGTTAGACAGACTTCTTCTGGGGGGTTGTAGGTAAACTTACCTCTTCAGAGGGGTGGCGTAGAATGACATTTGCCAAGAGGGGTAGGTAGAGAGACATTTTCCGATGGTGGAAAGTAGACAACATCTTCTGATGAGTGTAGGTAGACAGACATCTTCCGAGGGGGATGTGTAGGTGGACATACATCTTCCGATGGTTGGTGGGTACATAGACAGACATATTCCAATGGGTGCGGTAGGTAGACAAACATCTTCCAAGTGCGGGCGTCGTAGACAGATATCATACAAAAGTTCATGTAGGTAGACACACATCTTCTGAGGGGGTGTAGGGAGACAGACATTTTCCGAGGGGTGTACATAGACATACATTTTCCACGTGGGGTCTAGGTAGACAATCTTCAGATGAGGGGGTAATTAGACAATCATCTTCTGGGGTAGGCTGACAGACATATTCAGAAGTATGGGTTGGTAGACAATACTTTATGACTGGAGGGATGTAGAGAGACATCTTCCAAGGGGTGTAAGTAGGTAGACAGACCTCTTCTGTTGTGGGATTTGTAGGTAGGCAGACATCTTCCCAGTGAAGTTTTGTAGACAGACATCTTCCAACGAGGGGTTAGGTAGACTGACACCTTCTGAGGCAGGGTAGGTAGATAGTCATCTTCGGAGGAGTGTTTGGTATACAGACATCTTCCGAACGGGTGTAGGTATACAGACATATACCTAAGGGGGAGGTAGACAGACATCATGGGAGTGGGGGTACGTAGACAGACAGGTGGGTAGGTATACAGACATCTTCCGAGGGGGATTAGGAGGACAGACATTTTCCATTTGAGGGTTGATAGACTTACATCATCTGAGGGAGGAGAAATATCTTTTGAGAGGAGGGTATGTAGACAGACATTTCAGAGAGAGGGTAGACATCATCCGAGAGGGAGGTAGTCATCCTCCAACACAGGGGTAGATATCTTCCAAGAGGGGTGTAAATAAATATCTTCCAAGATGCGAGGTAGATGGACCTCTTCCGAGGGTTTTAGGTAGGCAGACATGTTCCGAGGTGTGGCATGTAGACATACACTTTCTGAGGGGAATAAGGTAGACAGTCATCTTCTTATGGGAAATGGGTAGGTAGACAGACATATTCCAAGGGAGGGGGGGTAGGTAAGGAGGAGATATATTCTGAGGGTGAGTTCAGTACTCAGACATCTTCTGAGGGGTGTTCATGGTAGACAGACATCTTTCAAAGGGGGGGAGACATCTTCCAAAGTATGCGTTTTGGTATACAGACATCCTCCAAGAGGGGTGTGGACATTCTCTGATGTGGGAGTAGATATCTTCCCAGAGGAGTGGTAGTTTAACAACTTCCGAGAGGGGGGGGGTTGGGTAGGCAGACAGATATCCTCAGAGGTAGGGGTAGGGAGACAGATATCTCCCACAGGAGGGATAAAATCGAATCATTTGAAGGGGGTAGATAGGCATACATCTTCTGAGGGGTTTAGGTAGACATTCATCTTATGACAGGGGAAGGGGGTAGGTAGACAGATCATGCGGGGGGGGGGGGGGGGATATGTAGACAGATGTCTTACGAGAGGGGGGGAGTTAGGCAGACATATTCTGAAGAGTTGTAGGAGGACGGACATATTCCAAGGGGGTAGGTAGACAGGCATCTACAGAGGGGGTTAGGTAGACAGTCTTATCAGAGGTGTATAGGTAGACAGACATCTTCTAAGGGGTTTGGTAGACCAACATTTCCTAAGGAGTGGCAGGTAGACAAACTTCTTCCGAGTGTGGGTGGGTATGTAGACAGACACCAGTAAGGAATTGTAGGCTGACAGACATCCTTTGTGATAGATGGTAGGTAGGCAGAAATATTCCGAAGGGAGGGTTGGAAAACATACATCTTCCAATGGAAGGGGTAGGTAGTCATACATCTTCTGAGGGCTGGGTTTAGGTATACAGAGATCTTTCCAAGGGGGGGCAGGTAAGTAGACAGACATATACTCAGGGTAGGGGGATGAGAGACAGACATTTTCCGAGGGGGAGGGGTAGGTAGACAGACATCTTCTGATGGTTGGGTAGGTAGACAGACATCTTCCGGGGTGGACAGCTAATCGGACATGGTTTGAGGGAGCTTAGGTAGACAGACATTTCCGATGGGGAGTGTAGGTAGACAGACATATTCTAAGGGTGGGGAGATGAGAGACATTTTCTGATGTGGAGATAGGTAGACAGACGTCTTCTGAGGGGTTGTAGGTAGACAGACATCTTCCAAGCGGGAGCTGTAGGTAGACAGACATCTTCAGAAGGAGATTGTAGGTTGATGGACATATTTTGTGCAGGTAATGATAGATAAACAAATTCCAAGGGGTGGTAGTTTAACAGACATCTTCCCAGGGGGGCTGAGTAGATAGACAGACATCATCCAACGTGGGTAGACAGACATATTCCAGGTGGAGTAGACATCCTCCAAGGGGTAGACATCTTAGAATGGTGGTGAGGGTAGGTAGACATCCTATGAGAGTGGGGTTAGAGATTCTCTGAGAGGGAGGTGTAGATAGCTACAAAGAGTGGAGGTAGATAGACATATTCTGAGTGGGGGGGGGGGGGGTTGGATAGAAATCTTCTGGGGGTTGAAATTTGGCATTTGGTAGACTGGGCTTTTCTGAGACTGTGTTTGGAAGACATTTTCCGAGGTGGGAGGTAGACAGATATATTCTGAGGCAGTTGGTAGGTAGACAGACTAATTCCAGGGTGGTTGGTATGCTGACAGACATCTTCTGAGGGGGGGGGGGGGGTAGACAGACATCGCCTGAGGGGCTGGAAGACACCTTCCAAAGTTTGGGGGTCTCTAGACATCTTCCGAGACAGGGGTAAACAACTTCCGAGTGGGGGGGCTGAGTAGGGGTTGGGATAGGTAGACAGACAAATTCCGAGAGGGCAGGTAGGTAGATAGACTTCTCCTTAGTGGGGGGGGGGGGGGTGTTGAGAGACATCTTTCAGGGTGATAGACATCTTACGAGGTGGGGAGAGAGTTTTTGTGGGGGTATAGACAGACATCTTCACAGGGTGAGGTAGGTGGACAAACATCTTCCTTAGGGGGGTGAGGTAGGCAGACATCTGACGAGGGGGCAGGTAGACAGACATCTCCTGTGGAGAGTTACGTAGACTGACATTTTATAAGGAGCAAGTAGGTAGAATTACATATTAGGTGGTGGGGCGATGAGAGACAGACAGCTTTCGATGGGGTAGAGGTAGTATGAAATCTTCCGATGTGGGAGGTGTAGGTAGATATCATCTGAGAGGGGTAGGTACACAGACATCTCCCGAGGAGTGGGGTAGGTAGACATTCATATTCTGTGGGGAGGGGTAGGTAGTCATACATATTCTAAGGGGGGGGGGGATTTAGGTAGACAGACATATTCCAAGGGTGTGGGTAGGTACACAGACATCATCTGAGGGGGGAGGGGCGGTGCAGGTTGACAGAGATCTTCCATGGATGGGTAGCTCGGTAGATATCTTCTGAGGGGGATAGATAGGCATATTTCGAAGGTGGGGTAGATAGCCACCTTCCCAGGGGGGGGGGGGGGGGGCAGATCATCATGGGTGTGACGTCACGTGAGCTGCACTGCTGTTGAAATAGCTTGTTAATGTTTTATAAATTTTAGACTTCATTTACGTATTTTAAAGTTTTTTTGTGTTATTATTTTTGCCGTAAAAGCAAATTATTAGTGGATATTCATTTATCTCAGTGTTTCTTCCTGTGGTATTGACTCGAGTGGTCTATTATGTGTAAGTGTGCTTCCATGGTTCGTCTAAGCCTCGCGCCACATCAGCGTGTTTACATTTTGCGGCGTGCACTGCATCTGCAGCGGTTATAAGCTAAGTACTGACGAACTTGTTTGTGCTCTGTAATACGTTATTAAACTGAATAGATTGCAGTGGTGTTGCTTGCCATTTTTGGCGAAATAATGACTTAATAAACTCTTGTAATCGTTCGCTCGCTGTGTTTTATAGAGTTTTCAGTGTGTTGAAGTCGTTTAGTAAATTTCGTGCTTTAGTTTTCAACTGGCGTTTAGTTTAAATTTTTTGGTTTTAGCCAATAATTTTGTGAAGTTTTGCTGGTATTGGTATCGGCTGTGTTGTAGTAGTATTAATACAAGTAGCTGCTTTCTTAGTAGGCAGAGAATTTCGAGACCATAGTTGTTAGTTCTTAAATAGTGCTGCTTTTGTAACTGAACTTTGGTAACGTAGACGTATAGTTTTTTTTAGTAACTGTAAAATTTTATCGTGAGTGAGAAGTGATTGCTATGTCGTAGGTTTGTGAGTAGTGGATTAAGCTGTGGGATTTGTTCAAAGTATTTTCATTGGGGGGAATGCGGTGGGGAAGCCAGTGGTCATTTGAGGGTGATCCTGTCCTGGGAATGTAGAATCTGTAATAGAAACAAGTTAATAGAGGAGCAGGAGCGTAAGATCTGTGCCCTTCAGGTGCAGTTACAATGTGCAAAGGAGGAACTAGATAAGTTGAGGAGGGTGAAGGGTGCTGGGGAATGGGAACTGGCAGTTGACAAGAAGATAGATAGGAAAAGGAGGTAGTCAGACAGTTTTACTTTGCATACATGCATTAGATACGACAAACTGTCAAAGTTGAGCGGAGAGGAGCCTCGTGTAGCTGTATATGGAGGTAACTTGCAGCCGTCCTCAGCAATTAGGAGGCCTAGGTTCTGCTGCTAGGTAGTTACCGGGTAGAGGTGTGGGCCAGCATTTGCAAGAAGTTTTGTGGAGTGAGTACCAGGTCACAAGCATTGTGAAGCTTAATGCAGGGTTGGCTCAGGTGGCTGAAAGCATAGGGGAGTTATGTAAGAATTTTACAAAGGAGGATCAGGTAGTGATAGTGGGTGGTGCTGGGAGCAGTCGCAATAGGGACAGGGGGTATGATGTCAGTGGTGACTTGGTTAAGATAGCTACTCAAACTGGTGGCACTAATGTGCTTTTCGTGCAACTGTTTGAGCATAATGATCGGCCACACCTTAATGCGGCTGTTGGGGGCGTAATTGTGGGGCTGGGGAGTGCAGTGATGGGAGAGGGCATGGATCACATCTCAGTGGTGCCAGTTGGGTCTATCAGTAGATGGGGTTTCACTAGGCATGGCCTGCACCTCAATAGGTATGCGAAGGAGAGGCTACCTAAGCTTATAGGTGACAGTGTAGTGGGTGGTGGTGGCGGTAGTGGTGTCACTCATGGAAAAATTCCTGTAGTATTTGGTGTTAGAGCTGCACCTTTTTAATACTGAAGTCAGCTGATTGGTATACCAGCTTAAAGGAAGTGCCTCTAAGGTTCAAAAATGGTTCTAATGGCTCTGAGCACTATGCAAATTAACATATGGGGTCATCAGTCGCCTAGAACTTCGAACTAATTAAACCTAACTAACCTAAGGACGTCACACACATCCATGCCCGAGGCAGGATTCGAACCTGCGACCGTAGCAGTCGCGCGGTTCCGAACTGAGCGCTTAGAACCGCAAGACCACCGCGGCCGGCGTGCCTCTAAGGGCTCTCCTCCAGAGGATGTAATGTTTCCAAGTAGAGAAGGAATTGGCATATTTCATCAGAATATAAGAGTTATTAGAGATAAAGTTAGTGAACTGCTAACAGATGTTAACGCTGAAATTATTTGTATATCAGAGCACCACTTCAATAAATTGATAATTTATAGGCTTCCTTTACCAGGCTACATATTACCTGGCTGTTTCTCAAGGAGTTCCTTGCGGGGTGGGGAGGTGTCTCCGTACATAAAAAACAGTACGTTATTTGAGTCCATAGACTTATCACGACACTGCACTGAACAGATATTTGAAAGTTGTGCAGCATTTGTTGAATTTAGTGAAACTCAACTTCTAATTGCTGGTGTTTATAGGGCCTCTAACTCAAACTTCAGAGCATTTTTGCTTAAGCTAGAGAGGGTTCTTGATTCACTTTGTAGGAGGTACCAGAAAGTAGTTATATGTGGGGACTTCAATATTAATTTTGTATATGATTGTGCAAGAAAAAGGGGGGTTGGGTTGTTTGGGGAAGGAGACCAGACAGCGATGTCATTGGTCTCATCGGATTAGGGAAGGATGGGGAAGGAAGTCGGCCATGCCCTTTGAGAGGAACTAACCCAGAATTTGCCGGGAGTGATTTAGGGAAATCACGGAAAACCTGAATCAAGATGGCTGAACGCGGGACTGAACCGTCGTCCTCCCGAATGTGAGTCCAGTGCCTTAACCACTGCGCCACCTCGCTCGGTCCCAAGAAAAATGATGTTGGTAGATCTCCTAAATTCATATGATCTGATGCCAACTGTGTTTTTTTTTTTTTTTTTTCAAACTAGGGTGCAGGCGAATAGTAGCACAATTATAGACAATATTTTTATCCGTTCTTCAATACTAGATGGGCATCCTGTTAGTAAAAAAGGGAATGGCCTTTCAGACCATAATGCACAAATTTTAACACTAAAAGGTTTTTGTACTCAACCCAATGTCATATTTAGTTACAAAGAACGTAGGAAAGTCAATCCAACAGCAATAGAGTGTTTTTAAAACTTGTCAAGGAACAAGAGTGGCAAGATGTTTATAGTGCCAATAATACAGATGATAAATACAATGCTTTCCATGGCACATTTCTCATGCTCTTTGAGAGTTGTTTTCCATTAGAACATTCTGAATGGGGTACTAGCAGTAATAGACAGCACAGTTGGCTGACTAGTGGGATAATGATTTCATGTAGAACATAGGGCGAATTATATCAAAATGTTAGAAGTAGTCACAATCAAGCTAAATAAAAATTTAGTTTCAACAGGAAATCATACAAATTTCTTCGCAAATACCTTTCTGAGATTGACGTCTGAAATACTCCTCTGTGATACAAACAAGAGAGAGATTGAGTCAATAACTATATCACTGAAGACTAAGGACTCTCATGGATATGATGGAGTGCCTAGAAGCATATTAAAGTACTGTGCTGCACATGTTAGCCCTGTATTTAGCCATATTTGCAATTTTTCCTTTAGAGTTGGTCAGTTTCCTGACCGATTAAAGTACTCATCAGTAAAGCCGCTTTATGAAAAGGGAGAAAGGGATAATATATATAATTTTAGACCTACTTCTATGCCATCAGTGTTTGCAAAAGTTACCGAAAAGGCTGTGCATGTAAGGTTAATTGATCACTTGATATCACACAATTTCCTGTCAAATGAACAGTTCGGTTTTAGAAGCCGTCTGACAACTGAAAATGCTGTATTCTGGCGTACAGACGTACTTTTATGCAAAATCGTAAGGTCCTAGCTCTTGTCCAATGCACCAAAGCCGACAAATAAGGGAATAACCGATAACTAAAACTTGAATAGTACTGCTTCTTACTGGCTACTACATCTTCTTAGAAGATATTTCTGTGTTATAATATGATGTTTTCAGTTTTTTCTGCATACCGCAACACGCGACATACTTTTGCAGCCGCTAAATGTAACCGTTTCAGAGAGAAAAGCGGCCAATATTACGATCTGACATTAAGTCGATTCGATGGAAAATGTCGAAAACGGGCGGATTTCTCATGTTGTTACTACATATGAATATTTTTTATATTCTCCCGTGCAACGTGGCGTACAGACGTACTCTCATGCATAATCTTAAGGTCCTAGCTCATGTCCAATGCACCAAGGCGGCAAATAAGTGAATAACCGATAACTAAAGCATGTATATTACTGCTTCCTACTTTCGATTATATCTTCTTTGAAGCTTTTTCTGTGTTCTAATATAATGTTTTCAGTTTTTTCCGCATACCCCAACACGCAACATAACTTTACAGACGATAAATGTAACCGTTTCAGAGAGAAAAGTAGCCAATGTGACGATCTGGCATCAAGTCGATTCGATGGCAAATGTCGAAAACGGGCGGATTTCTCATGTTGTTAGTACATATGAACACTGTTCACATTCTCCCGTGCAACGTGGCCTACATACGTACTTTCATGCAAAATCTTAAGGTCGTAGCTCATGTCCAACAGTGCGACTGCTAAGGTCGCAGGTTCGAATCCTGCCTGGGGCATGGATGTGTGTGATCTCCTTGGGTGAGTTAGGTTTAAGTAGTTCTAAGTTCTAGGGGACTAACGACCTCAGCAGTTGAGTCCCATTGTGCTCAGAGCCATTTGAACTGATGTTTAATGCACCAAAGCCGGCAAATAAGTCAATAGTATAGTTCTGCTTGCTACTTTCGATTACATCTTCTTAGAAGCTTTTTTTGTGTTCTAATATGATGTTTTCAGTTTCTTCCGCATATTGCAATACGCGACATACATTTCCAGACGATAAATGTAACTGTTTCAGAGAGAAAAGCGGCCAATGTGACGATCTGGCATCAAGTCGATTCGATGGCAAATGACGAAAGCGAGCGGATCTCTCAAATTTTTACTACATATGAACAGTTTTCACATTCCCCCGCGCAATGTGATTTCCAGACGTCGTTTCATGCGAAATCTATAGGTCGTCGGTCATGTCCAATATACCAAAATCGGCAAATAAGTGAATTACCGATAACTAAATCTAGAATAGTACTGCTTCTTATTGGCGATTACATCTTCTTCGAAGCTTTTTCTGTGTTCTAATATAATGTTTTCAGTTTTTTTCCATACCGCAACACGCGACATAATTTTGCAGACGATGGATGTAACCTGTTCTGAGAGAAAAGCGGCCAATGGGACGATCTGGCAATACATTCGACTCTATAGCAAATGACGAAAGCGATCGGGTTTCTCAGGTTTTTACTACATATGAACGCTTTCCACATTCTCCCGTGCAACGTGTCGTACAGACGTACTTTCTTGCAAAATCTTAAGGTCCTAGCTCATGTCCAATGCACAAAAGCCGGAAAATAAGTGAGTAACCGATAATTAGAACTTGACTAGTACTGCTTGTTACTGGCCAATTACATCTTCTTAGAAGCTTCTTCTGTGACTACTATAGTGATTTTAGTATCTGCGCATACCGCGGCAAGCGACATAACTTTGCATACGATGAATGTAACCGTTTCAGAGAGAAAAGCCACCAGTGTGACGATCTGTCATTAAGTCGATTCGACGGCAAATGACGAAAACGGGCGGACTTCTCATGGTGTTACTACATATGAAAACTTTTCTCATTCTCCCGTGCAACGTGGCGTACAGACGTACTTTCATGCAAAATCTTAAGGTCGTCGCTCATGTCCAATGCACCAAAGCCGGCAAATAAGTGAATAAACCGATAACTGAAACTTGAATAGTACTGCTTCTTACTGGCAATTACATCTTCTTTGAAGCTTTTTCTGTATTCTAATATAATGTTTTCAGTTTTTTCCGCATACCGCAAGACGCGACATAATTTTGCATACGATAAATGTAACCGTTTCAGAGAGAAAAGCGGCCAATGTTACGATCTGGCATTAAGTCGATTCGAACGCAAATGACGAAAACGGGCGGATATCTCATGTTGTTACTATTATGTACAACTTTGTCATTCTCCCGTGCAACGTGGCGTACAGACGTAATTTCATGCAAAATCTTAAGGTTATAGCTCACGTCCAATGCACCAAAGCTTGCAAATAAGTGAATAACCGATAGCAAAAACTTGAAAGTACTGCTTCCTACTTTCGATTACATCTTCTTAGAAGCTTTTTTGTGTTCTGATATGATGTTTTCAGTTTTTTCCACATATTGCAAACACGTGGCACAAATTTCCAGACGATAAATGTAACCGTTTCAGAGAAAAAAGCGGCCAATGGGACGATCTGGCAATACATTCGATTCGTTAGCAAATGACGAAAGCGATGGATTTCTCAGGTTTTTACTACATATGAACACTTTCTACATTCTCCCGTGCAACGTGGCGTACAGACGTACTTTCATGCAAAATCCTAAGGTCCTAGCTCATGTCCAATGCAATAAAGCCGCAAATAAGTGAATAACCGATCGCTTAAACTTGAATAGTACTGCTTCCTACTTTCGATTACATCTTCTTAGAAGCTTTTTTTGTGTTCTAATAAGATGTTTTCAGTTTTTTCCGCATATTGCAATACGCGACATACATTTCCAGACGATAAATGTAACTGTTTCAGAGAGAAAAGCAGCCAATGTGAAGATGTTGCAATAAAATAGATTCGGTAGCAAATGAAGAAAGCGGGCGGTTTTCTCCAGTTTTTACTACATATGAACAGTTTCCACATTCCCCCGTGCAATGTGGTTTCCAGACGTCGTTTCATGCAAAATCTTTACGTCGTCGGTCATGTCCAATGTACCAAAGGCGGCAAATAAGTGAATAACCGATAACTAAAACTTGAATAGTACTGCTTCTTATTGGCGATTACATCTTCTTAGAAGCTTTTTCTGTGTTCTAATATGATGTTTTCAGTTCTATTCCGCATATTGAAACACACGACATAAATTTCCAGACGGTAAATGTAACCTTTTCAGTGAGAAAAGCGGCCAATATGACGCTCTATCATTAATTCGATTCGATGGCAAATGTCGAAAACGGGCGGATTTTTCATGTGGTTACTACATGTGAACACTTTTCACATCCTCCTGTGCATCGTGGTTTCCAGACGTCGTTTCATGCAAAATCATTTCGTCGTCGGTCATGTCCAATGTACCAAAGCCGGCAAATATGTGAATAACTGATAACTAACACTTGAATAACACTGCTTGTTACTGGCCGATTACATTTTCTTAGAAGCATCCTCTGTGTTCTACTATTTTGCCTTTAGTGTCTGCGCATACCGCGGCAATTGACGTAACTTTGCAGACTATGAATGTAACAGTTTCAAAGAGAAAAGCGGCCAATGTGACGATCTGGCATTAAGTCGATTCGAAGGATAATGTCGAAAACGGTCGGATTTCTCATGTTGTTACTACATATGAACATCTTTTACATTGACCCGTGCAACGTGGCGTACAGACGTACTCTCATGCAAAATCTTAAGGTCCTTGCTCATGTCCAATGCACCAAGGCGGAAAATAAGTGAATAACCGATAACTAAAGCTTGTATATTACTGCTTCCTACTTTCGATTACATCTTCTTAGAAGCTTTTTCTGTGTTCTAATATAATGTTTTCAGTTTTTTCCGCATATTGCAATAAGCGACATAAATTTCCAGGCGATAAATGTAACTGTTTCAGAGAGAAAAGCGGCCAATGTGAAGATCTGGTAATACTTTCGATTCGATAGCAAACGACGAAAGCGATTGAATTCCTCAGGTTATTACTACGTATGAACACTTTCCACATTCTCCCGTGCAACGTGGCGTACAGACGTACTTTCATGCAAAATCTTAAGGTCCTAGTTCATGTCCAACCGTGCGACTGCTAAGGTCGCAGGTTCGAATCCTGCCTGGGGCATGGATGTGTGTGATCTCCTTAGGTGCGTTAGGTTTAAGTAGTTCTAAGTTGTAGGGGACTAATGATCTCAGCAGTTGAGTCCCATTGTGCTCAGAGCCATTTAAACTGATGTCCAATGCACCAAAGCCGGCAAATTAGTAAATAACCGATAGCTAAAACGTGAATAGTACTGCTTCCTACATTCGATTACATCTTCTTAGAAGCTTTTTTCGTGATCTAATATGATTTTTTCAGTTTTTTCCTCATATTGCAATACGCGACATACATTTCCAGACGATAAATGTAATTGTGTCAGAGAGAAAAGCTGCCAATGTGAAGATGTGGCAATATAATAGATTCGGTAGCAAATGACGAAAGCTGGCGGTTTTCTGTAGTTTTTACTACATATGAACAGTTTCCACATTCCCCCGTGCAAAGTGGTTTCCAGACGTCGTTTCATGCAAAACTTTAGGTCGTCGGTCATGTCCAATGTACCAAAGGCGGAAAATAAGTGAATAACCGATAGCTAAAACTTGAATAGTACTGCTTCTTACTTGCGATTACATCTTCTTAGAAGCTTTTACTGTGTTCTAATATGATGTTTTCAGTTTTTTCCTCATACCGGAAAACACGTCAAAATTTTGCAGATGATAAATGTAACCGTTTCAGAAACAAAAGCGGCCAATGTGAAGATGTTGCAATAAAATAGATTCAGTTGCAAATGACGAACGCAGGCATTTTTCTCTAGTTTTTACTACATATGAACAGTTTCCACATTCCCCCGTGCAATGTGGTTTCCAGACGTCGTTTCATGCAAAATCTTTAGGTCTTCGGTCATGTCCATTGTACCAAAGGTGGCAAATATGTGAATAACCGACAACTAAATCTTGAATAGTGCTGCTTCTTATTGGCGATTACATCTTCGTAGAATGTGCTTCTGTATTATACTATGTTGCTTTTGTGTCTCCACATACTGCGGCAAGCGACATATCTTTGCAGACGATGAATGTCTTTACTACATATGAACACTTTTCACATTTTCATATGCAACGCGTCTGCTAGACCTCCCCTCATGCAAAATCTTAAGGTACTAACTCATGTACAAGGCACCAAAGTCAGCTAAATATTCAATTTTCGGTAATTAAAACTTGAATTGTATTGCTTCTTGCCGGCTACTACATCAACTTAGAAGCTTCTTCTGTGTTCTACTATGGTGCTTTTAGTGTCTCCGCATACCTCAGAACGCAACATAGCTTTGCACACGATAAATGTAACCGTTTCAGAGAGAAGAGCAGCCAATGTGACGATCTGGCATAAAGTAGATTCGATAGCAAATGACGAAAACAAACGAATTTCTCTGGTTTTTACTACATATGAACACTCTTCACATTCTCCCATGCAACGTGGCTGCTAGTCCTCCCTTCATGCAAAATCTTAAAGTTCTAGCTCATGTCTAAGGCACCAAAGCCGGCTAAAATATCACAAGTCGATAACTGATTTTGAGTCGTACTGCTTCTTACTGGTTATTAATTCAACTTAAAAGCTTCTTCTGTGTTCTACTATGGTACTTTTAGTGTCTCCGCATTCCGCAGCACGCGACATAGTTTTGCACACGATAAATGTAACCGTTTCATACAGAAGAGCGGCAAATGTGACTATCTGACACTAAGTCGATTCGATAGCAAATGACGAAAACGGGCGGATCTCTTACGTTTTTACTACATATGAATTCTTTTCACATTCTCCCGTACAACGGGCTGATAGTCCTCCCTTCATGCAACATCTTAAGGTTCTTGCTCATGTCCAAGGCACCAAAACCGGCTAGAAAATCCAAAATCGATAACTAAAACTTAAATTGTACTGCTTCTTACTGTCTATTACATAAACTTAGAAGTTTCTTCTGTGTTCCACTACTGTGCTTTCAGTGTATCCGCATATCGCAGCACGCGACATAGCTTTGCACACGATACATGTAACCGTTTCAGAGAGAAGTGTGGCCAAAGTAAGGATCTGACATTAAGTCGATTCAATAGCAAATGACGAAAACGGGCGGATTTCTCAGGTTTTTACTACATATGAACACTCTTCACATTGTCCCGTGCAACGTGGCTGCTAGTCCTCCATTCATGAAAAATCTTAATGTCCAAGCTCATGTCCAAGGCACCAAAGCCGGCTAAAAAGTCAAAAATCGATAACTAAACTTGAGTTGTACTGCTTCTTACTTGCTATTACATCAACTTATAATCTTATTCTGTGTTCTACTATGGTGCTTTTAGTGTCTCCGCATATCGCAGCACGCAACATAGCTTTGCACACGATAAATGTAACCGTTTCAGAGAGAATAGCGGCCAATGTGACCATCTGACATTAACTCGATTCGATAGCAAATGACGAAACGGGCAGATTTATTAGGTTGTTTCTACATATGAACACTTTTCACATTCCCACGCGCAACGTGGCTGCTAGTCCTCCCTTCATGCAACATCTTAAGGTACTAACTCATGTCCAAGTCACCAAACCAGGCTAGTGAGTCAATAATCGGTAACTAAAACTAGAATTGTAGTACTCCTTACTACCCGATTATATCAACTTAGAAACTTTTTCTGTGTACGACCATGATTCATTTAGTGTCTCCGCATACTTCAAAACGCTACATAGTTTGGAAGACGATAAATGAAACCGTTTCAGAGATATGAGCCTCCAATGATTCGATCGTTCATTAAGTCGATTCGATAGCAAATGAAGAAAACGGGAGGATTTCTGAGGGTTTTACAACATATGAACACATTTCAAATTCACCCGTGCAACGCGGATGCTAGTCCTCCCTTCATGCAAAATCTTAAGGTCCTAGCTCATTTCCAAGGCACCGAAGAAGGGAAAAACGTCAGTAATCGATAACTAAAACTTGTATTTTACTGCTTCTTACTGGCTATTACATCAACTTAGAAGTTTCTTCTGTGTTCTACTATGGTGCTTTCATTGTCTCCGCATTCCGCATTTCCGAGAGAAGAGCGGCCACTGTGACGATGTGACATTAAGTCGTTTGGAAAGCTAATGACGAAAACTGGCAAATTTTTCAGGTTTTTACTACATATGAACACCTTTCACATTCTCCCTTGCAACGTGGCTGCTATTCCTCCATTCATACAAAATTTTAAGGTCCTAGCTAATGTCCAAGGCACCAAAGCCGGCTAAAAAGTCAAAAATCAATAACTAAAACTTGAATTGTAAAGCTTCTTACTGGCTATTACATCACCTTAGAAGCTTCTTCTGCGGTCTACTATGGTGCTTTTAGTGTCTCCGCATTCCGCAGCACGCGACATAGCTTTTCACACGTTAAATGTAACCGTTTTAGAGAGAATAGCGGCCAATGTGACCATCTGCCATTAAGTCGATTCGATAGCAAATGACGAAAACGGGCGGATTTCACAAGTTTTCACTACATATTAACACTTTTCACATTCTCCCATGCAACGCGGCTGCTAGACCTCCCTTCATGAAAAATCGTAAGGTCCTAGCTCATGTCCAAGGCACCAAAGCCGGCTAAAAAGTCAAAAATCGTTCACTAAAACTTGAATTGTACTGATTCTTATTGGCTATTACATCAACTTAGAAGCTTCTTCTGTGGTCTAGTATGGTGCTTTTAGCGTCTCCGCATTCCGTAGCACGCGACATAGCTTTGCACACGTTAAATGTAACTGTTTCAGAGATAAGAGCGGCCAACGTGGCCATCTGACATTAAGTCGATTCGATAGGAAATGACGAAAACAGGCAGATTTATTAGGTTGTTACTACATATGAACACTTTTCACATTTTCCCGTGCAACGTGGCAGCTAGGTGTCCCTTCATGCAAAATCTTAAGGTCCTAGCTCATGTCCAAGGCACCAAAGCCAGCTCAAAAGTCAAAAATCGATAACTAAACTTGAATTGTACTGCTTCTTACTGGCATTTACATCAAATTAGAAACTTCATCTGGGTTCTTTTATGGGGATTTTAGTGTCTCCGCAACCGCAGCAGGCGACATAGCTTTGCAGATGATTAATGTCACTGTTTCACAGGGAAGAGCGGCCAATGTGACGACCTGACATTAAGTCAATTCAATAGCAAATAACGAAAACGGACGAATTTCTCAGGTTTTTACTACATATGAACACTTTTCAGATTCTCCCGTGCAACGTGGCTGCTAGTCCTCCCTTCATGCAAAATCGTAAGGACCTAGCTCACGTCCAAGGCACCAAAGCCTGCTTAAAAGTCAAAAATCGATAAATAAAACTTGAATTGTACCGTTTCTTACTGGTTATTACATCAACTTAGGAGCTCCTTCTGTGTTCTACTATGGTGCTTTTAGTGTCTCCGAATTCCGCATCACGCCACATAGTTTTGCACACGATAAATGTAACCGTATCAGAGAGAAGAGCGGCCAATGTGACCATCTGACATTAAGACGATTCGATAGCAAATGACGAAAACGGGCGGATTTCCTAGGTTTTTACTACATATGAACACTCTCCACATTCTCCCGTGCAACGTGGCTGCTAGTCCTCCCTTCATGCAAAATCTTAAGGTCCTAGCTAATGTCCAAGGCACCAAAGCTGGCTAAAAAGTCAAAAATCGTTAACTAAAACTTGAAATGTACTGCTTCTTATTGGCTATTACATCAACATAGAAGCTTCTTCTGTGGTCTACTATGGTGCTTTTAGTGTCTCCGCTTTCCACAGCAAGCGACATAGCTTTGCACACGTTAAATGTAACCGTTTCAGAGAAAAGAGCGGCCAATGTGACCATCTGACATTAAGTCGATTCAATAGCAAATGACGAAAACGGGCGGATTTATTAGGTTGTTATTACATATGAAAACTTTTCACATTCACCCGTGCAACGTAGCTGCTAGTCCTCCGTTCCTAGAAATTCTAAAGGTCCTAGCTCATGTCCAAGTAACCAAAGCCGGCTAAAAATTCAATAATCGATAGCTGAAACTATTATTTTACTGCTTCTTACTGCCTATTACATCAACTTAGAAGCTTCTTCTGTGTTCTACTATGGTGCTTTTAGATTCTCCGCATTCCGCAGCACGCGACATAGCTTTGCACACGATAAATGTAACCGTCTCAGAGAGAAGAGCGGTTAACGTGACGATATGACATTGAGTCGATTTGATAGCAGATGACGAAAACAGGCGGATTTCTTAGGTTTTTACTACATATGAACGCTTTTTACATTCTCCCGTGCAACGTGGCAGCTAGGCGTCCCTTCATGCAAAATCTTAGGGTCCTAGCTCATGTCCAAGGCACCAAAGCCGGCTAAAAAGTCAAAAATCGTTAACTAAAACTTATAATTGTACTGCTTCTTATTGGCTATTACATAAACTTAGAAGCTTCTTCTGTGTTCTACTATGGTTCTTGTAGTGTCTCCGCATTCCGCAGCACGCGACATAGCTTTGCAGTCGTTAAATTTAACCGTTTCAGAGAGAAGAGTGGCCAGTGTGACGATCTGACATTAAGCCGATTCGATAGCAAATGACGAAAACGAGCGGATTTCTTAGGTTTTTACTACATGCGATCTCTTTTCACATTCTCCAGTGCAACGTGGCTGTTAGTCCTCCCTTCATGCGAAGATCCTACCTCATGTCCAAGGCACCAAAGCCGGCTAAAAATTCAAAAATCGATAGCTAAATTTGAGTTCTTCTGCTTCTTACTGGCTATTACATCAACTTAGAAGCTTTTTCTGTGTTCTACTATGGTGCTTTTAGTGTCTCCGCATATCGCAGCACGCAACATAGCTTTGCACACGATAAATGTAACCGTTTCAGAGAGAAGAGCGGCCAATGTGACGATCTGATATAAAGTCGAATCGATGGCAAATGACGAAAACAAGCGGATTACTTAGTTTTTTACTACATTCGATCACTTTTCACATTCTCCCGTGCAACGTGGCTGCTAGTCCTCCCTTTATAGACATTCTTAAGGTCCTAGCTCATGTTCAAGGCACCAAAGCCGGCTAAAAAGTTAATAATCGATAACTAAAACGATTATTTTACGGCTTCTTACTGGCTATTACGTCAACTTGGAAGCTTCTTCTGTGTTCTACTATGGTGCTTGTAGTGTCTCCGCATATCGCAGGACGCGACGTAGCTTTGCACACGATAAATGTAACCGTTTCATATAGAACAGCCTCCAATGTGACCATCTGACATTAAGTCGATTCGATAGCAAATGACGAAAGCGTTCAGATTTCTTAGGTTTTTACTACATATGAACACGTTTCACATTCTCCCGTGCAACGTGGCTGCTAGTCCTCCATTCATGAAAAATCTTAATGTCCAAGCTCATGTCCAAGGCACCAAAGCCGGCTAAAAAGTCAAAAATCGATAACTAAACTTGAGTTGTACTGCTTCTTACTTGCTATTACAACAACTTATAATATTATTCTGTGTTCTACTATGGTGCTTTTAGTGTCTCCGCATATCGCAGCACGCAACATAGCTTTGCACACGATAAATGTAACCGTTTCAGAGAGAATAGCGGCCAATATGACCATCTGACATTAACTCGATTCGATAGCAAATGACGAAAAGGACAGATTTATTAGGTTGTTTCTACATATGAACACTTTTCACATTCCCACGCGCAACGTGGCTGCTAGTCCTCCCTTCATGCAACATCTTAAGGTACTAACTCATGTCCAAGTCACCAAACCAGGCTAGTGAGTCAATAATCGGTAACTAAAACTAGATTTGTAATACTCCTTACTACCCGATTATATCAACTTAGAAACTTTTTCTGTGTACGACCATGATTCATTTAGTGTCTCCGCATACTTCAAAACGCTACATAGTTTGGAAGACGATAAATGAAACCGTTTCAGAGATATGAGCCTCCAATGATTCGATCGTTCATTAAGTCGATTCGATAGCAAATGAAGAAAACGGGAGGATTTCTGAGGGTTTTACAACATATGAACACATTTCACATTCACCCGTGCAACGCGGATGCTAGTCCTCCCTTCATGCAAAATCTTAAGGTCCTAGCTCATTTCCAAGGCACCGAAGAAGGGAAAAACGTCAGTAATCGATAACTAAAACTTGTATTTTACTGCTTCTTACTGGCTATTACATCAACTTAGAAGTTTCTTCTGTGTTCTACTATGGTGCTTTCATTGTCTCCGCATTCCGCATTTCCGAGAGAAGAGCGGCCACTGTGACGATGTGACATTAAGTCGATTGGAAAGCTAATGACGAAAACTGGCAAATTTTTCAGGTTTTTACTACATATGAACACCTTTCACATTCTCCCTTGCAACGTGGCTGCTATTCCTCCATTCATACAAAATTTTAAGGTCCTAGCTAATGTCCAAGGCACCAAAGCCGGCTAAAAAGTCAAAAATCAATAACTAAAACTTGAATTGTAAAGCTTCTTACTGGCTATTACATCACCTTAGAAGCTTCTTCTGTGTTCTACTATGGGGCTTTTAGTGTCTCCGCATTCCGCAGCACGCGACATAGCTTTGTACACGATAAATGTAACCGTTTCATGGAGAAGAGGAGCCAATGTGACGATCTGACATTAAGACGATTCGATAGCAAGTGAAGAAAACGGGCGGATTTCTTAGGTTTTTACTACATATGAACAATTTTCTCATTCTCCCGTGCAACGTTGCTGCTGGTCCTCCCTTCATGCATAATATTAAGGCCCTAGCTCATGTCCAAGGCACCAAAGCCGCCTTAAAAGTAAAAAATCGTTAACTAAAACTTGAATTGTACTGCTTCATATTGGCTATTACATCAACGTAGAAGCTTCTTCTGCGGTCTACTATGGTGCTTTTAGTGTCTCCGCATTCCGCAGCACGCGACATAGCTTTTCACACGTTAAATGTAACCGTTTTAGAGAGAATAGCGGCCAATGTGACCATCTGCCATTAAGTCGATTCGATAGCAAATGACGAAAACGGGCGGATTTCACAAGTTTTCACTACATATTAACACTTTTCACATTCTCCCATGCAACGCGGCTGCTAGACCTTCCTTCATGAAAAATCGTAAGGTCCTAGCTCATGTCCAAGGCACCAAAGCCGGCTAAAAAGTCAAAAATCGTTCACTAAAACTTGAATTGTACTGATTCTTATTGGCTATTTCATCAACTTAGAAGCTTCTTCTGTGGTCTAGTATGGTGCTTTTAGCGTCTCCGCATTCCGTAGCACGCGACATAACTTTGCACACGTTAAATGTAACTGTTTCAGAGATAAGAGCGGCCAACGTGGCCATCTGACATTAAGTCGATTCGATAGGAAATGACGAAAACAGGCAGATTTATTAGGTTGTTACTACATATGAACACTTTTTACATTTTCCCGAGCAACGTGGCAGCTAGGTGTCCCTTCATGCAAAATCTTAAGGTCCTAGCTCATGTCCAAGGCACCAAAGCCAGCTCAAAAGTCAAAAACCGATAACTAAACTTGAATTGTACTGCTTCTTACTGGCATTTACATCAAATTAGAAACTTCATCTGTGTTCTTTTATGGGGATTTTAGTGTCTCCGCAACCGCAGCAGGCGACATAGCTTTGCACATGATTAATGTCACTGTTTCACAGGGAAGAGCGGCCAATGTGACGACCTGACATTAAGTCAATTCAATAGCAAATGACGAAAACGGACGAATTTCTCAGGTTTTTACTACATATGAACACTTTTCAGATTCTCCCGTGCAACGTGGCTGCTAGTCCTCCCTTCATGCAAAATCGTAAGGACCTAGCTCACGTCCAAGGCACCAAAGCCTGCTTAAAAGTCAAAAATCGATAAATAAAACTTGAATTGTACCGTTTCTTACTGGTTATTACATCAACTTAGGAGATCCTTCTGTGTTCTACTATGGTGCTTTTAGTGTCTCCGAATTCCGCATCACGCCACATAGTTTTGCACACGATAAATGTAACCGTATCAGAGAGAAGAGCGGCCAATGTGACCATCTGACATTAAGACTATTCGATAGCAAATGACGAAAACGGGCGGATTTCCTAGGTTTTTACTACATATGAACACTCTCCACATTCTCCCGTGCAACGTGGCTGCTAGTCCTCCCTTCATGCAAAATCTTAAGGTCCTAGCTAATGTCCAAGGCACCAAAGCTGGCTAAAAAGTCAAAAATCGTTAACTAAAACTTGAAATGTACTGCTTCTTATTGGCTATTACATCAACATAGAAGCTTCTTCTGTGGTCTACTATGGTGCTTTTAGATTCTCCGCATTCCGCAGCACGCGACATAGCTTTGCACACGATAAATGTAACCGTCTCAGAGAGAAGAGCGGCCAATGTGACGATCTGATATAAAGTCGAATCGATGGCAAATAACGAAAACAAGCGGATTACTTAGTTTTTTACTACATTCGATCACTTTTCACATTCTCCCGTGCAACGTGGCTGCTAGTCCTCCCTTTATAGACATTATTAAGGTCCTAGCTCATGTTCAAGGCACCAAAGCCGGCTAAAAAGTTAATAATCGATAACTAAAACGATTATTTTACGGCTTCTTACTGGCTATTACGTCAACTTGGAAGCTTCTTCTGTGTTCTACTATGGTGCTTGTAGTGTCTCCGCATACCACAGCACGCGACGTAGCTTTGCACACGATAAATGTAACCGTTTCATATAGAACAGCCTCCAATGTGACCATCTGACATTAAGTCGATTCAATAGCAAATGACGAAAGCGTTCGGATTTCTTAGGTTTTTACTACATATGAACACGTTTCACATTCTCCCGTGCAACGTGGCTGCTAGTCCTCCCTGCATGTAAATTCTTAAGGTCCTACCTCATGTCCAAGGCACTAAAGCCGGCTAAAAATTCAAAAATCGATAACTAAATTTGAGTTCTACTGCTTCTTAATGTCTATTACATCAACTTGGAAGCTTTTTTGTGTTCTAGTATGGTGCTTTTAGAGTCTCCGCATATCGCAGCCCGCAACATAGCTTTGCACACGATATATGTAACCGTTTCGGAGAGAAGAGCGGCCAATGTGACGATCTGACATTAAGTCGAGTCGATAGCAAATGACGAAAACGGGCGGATTTCTTAGTTTCTTACTACATATGGACACGTTTCACATTCTCCGGTGCAACGTGGTTACGAGTCCTCCCTTCATGCAAAATCTCAAGGTACTAGTACATGTCCAAGGCACCAAAGCCGGCTAAAAATTTAAAAATCGATCGCTAAAACTTAAATTGTACTGCTCCTTGCTGGCTATTACATCAACTTAGAAGCTTCTTCTGTGTTCTACTATGGGGATTTTGGTGTCTCCGCATTCCGCAGCACGCGACATAGCTTTGCACCCGATAAATGTAACCGTTTCGGAGAGAAGAGCGGCCAATGTGACGATCTGACATTAAGTCGATTCGATAGCAAATGACGACAACGGGCGGATTCCTTAGGTTTTTACTACATATGAACACTTTTCACATTCTCCCGTGCAACGTGGCTGCTAGTCCTCCCTTCATGCAAAATCGTAAGGTCCTAGCTCATTTCCAAGGCACCAAAGCTGTCTAAAATGTCAAAAATCGATAACTAAACTTGAATTGTACTGCTTCTTACTGGCTATTACATCAACTTAGAAGTTTCATTTGTGTTCTACTGCGGCGCTTTTAGTGTCTCCGCATATCGCAGCACGCGACATAGCTTTGCACACGATAAATGTAACCATTTCCGAGAGAAGAGCAGCCAATGTGACGATTTGTTATTAAGTCAATTCGACAGCAAATGACGAAAACTTTCGGATTTCTTAGATTTTTACTACATTTGAACACATATCATATTCTCCGGTGCAAGGTGGCTTCTAGTCCTCCCTTCATACAAATTCTTAAGGTCCTAGCTCATGTCCAAGGCACCAAAGCCAGCTAAAAAGTCAATAATCGATAGCTAAAACTTTTATTTTACGTCTTCTTACTGGCTATTACGTCAACTTAGAAGCATCTTCTCTGTTCTACTATGGTGCTTTTAGTGTCTCCGAATTCCGCAGCATGCGACATAGTATTGCACTCGATAAATGTAACCGTTTCAGAGAGAAGAGCGGCCAATGTGACGATCTGACATTAAGTCGATTAGATAGTAAATGACGAAAACGGGCGGATTTCTATGTTTTTACTACATATGTACACTTTTCACATTCTCCCGTGTAACGTAGCTAATAGTCCTCCCTTCATGCAAAATCGTAAGGTCCTAACTCATGGCCAAGACACCAAAGCCGGCTAAAAAGTCAAAAATCGATAACTAAACTTGAATTGTACTGCTTCTTACTCGCTGTTACATCAACTTAGAAGCTTCTTCTGTGTTCTGCTATGGTGCTTTTAGTGTCTCCGCATATCGCAGCACGCAACATAGCTTTGTACACGATAAATGTAACCGTTTCAGAGAAAAGAGCGGCCAATGTGACGGTCTGACATTAAGACAAATCGACAGCAAATGACGAAGACTGGGGGATTTCTTAAGTTTTTTCTACATATGAACACTTTTCACATTCTCACGTGCAACGTGGCTGCTAGTCCTCCTTTTATACAAATTCTTAAGGTCCTAGCTCATGCCCAAGGCACCAAAGCCGGCTAAAAAGTTAATAATCGATAGCTAAAACTACATTCCTGGAAATGGAAAAAAGAACACATTGACACCGGTGTGTCAGACCCACCATACGTGCTCCTGACATTGCGAGACGGCTGTACAAGCAATGATCACACGCACGGCACAGCGGACACACCAGGAATTGCGGTGTTGGCCGTCGAATGGCGCTAGCTGCGCAGCATTTGTGCACCGCCGCCGTCAGTGTCAGCCAGTTTGCCGTGGCATACGGAGCTCCATCGCAGTCTTTAACACTGGTAGCATGCCGCGACAGCGTGGACGTGAACCGTATGTGCAGTTGACGGACTTTGAGGGAGGGCGTATAGTGGGCATGAGGGAGGCCGGGTGGCCGTACCGCCGAATTGCTCAACACGTGGGGCGTGAGGTCTCCACAGTACATCGATGTTGTCGCCAGTGGTCGGCGGAAGGTGCACGTGCCCGTAGACCTGGGACCGGACCGCAGCGACGCACGGATGCACGCCAAGACCGTAGGATCCTACGCAGTGCCGTAGGGGACCGCACCGCCACTTCCCAGCAAATTAGGGACACTGTTGCTCCTGGGGTATCGGCGAGCACCATTCGCAACCGTCTCCATGAAGCTGGGCTACGGTCCCGCACACCGTTAGGCCGTCTTCCGCTCACGCCCCAACATCGTGCACCCCGCCTCCAGTGGTGTCGCGACAGGCGTGAATAGAGGGACGAATGGAGACGTGTCGTCTTCAGCGATGAGAGTCGCTTCTGCCTTGGTGCCAATGATGGTCGTATACGTGTTTGGCGCCGTGCAGGTGAGCGCCACAATCAGGACTGCATATGACCGAGGCACACAGGGCCAACACCCGGCAACATGGTGTGGGGAGCGATCTCCTACACTGGCCGTACACCTCTGTGATCGTCGAGGGGACACTGAATAGTGCACGCTACATCCAAACCGTCATCGAACCCATCGTTCTACCACTCCTAGACCGGCAAGGGAACTAGCTGTTCCAACAGGACAATGCACGTCCGCATGAATCCCGTACCACCCTACGTGCTCTAGAAGGTGTAAGTCAACTACCCTGGCCAGCAAGATCTCCGGATCTGTCCCCCATTGAGCATGTTTGAGACTGGATGAAGCGTCGTCTCACGCGGTCTGCACGTCCAGCACGAACGCTGGTCCAACTGAGGCGCCAGGTGGAAATGGCATGGCAAGCCGTTCCACAGGACTACATCCAGCATCTCTACGATCGTCTCCATGGGAGAATAGCAGCCTGCATTGCTGCGAAAGGTGGATATACAATGTACTAGTGCCGACATTGTGCATGATCTGTTGCCTGTGTCTATGTGCCTGTGGTTTTGTCAGTGTGATCATGTGATGTACCTGACCCCCAGTAATGTGTCAATAAAGTTTCCCCTTCCTGGGACAATGAATTCACGGTGTTCTTATTTCAATTTCCAGGAGTGTATTATTTTACCGCTTCTTACTGGCTATTACTTCAACTTAGAAGCTTCTTCTTTGTTCTACTATGGTGCTTGTAGTGTTTCCACATATCGCAGCACGCGACATAGCTTTGCACACGATAAATGTAACCGTTTCAGAGAGAAGAGAATCCAATGTGACGATCTGACATTAAGTCGATTCGATAGCAACTGACGAAAACGGGCGGATTTCTTATGTTTTTACTACATTTGAACACATTTCACCTTCTCCCGAGCAACGTGGCTGCTAGTCCTCCCTTCATACAAATTCTTAAGGTCCTACCTCATGTCGAAGGCACCAAAGCCGCCTAAAAATTCAAAAATCGATATCTAAATTTGAGTTCTACTGCGACTTACTGGCTATTACATCAACTTAGAAGCTTTACTGTGTTCTACTATGGTGCTTTTTGTGTCTCCGCATATCGCAGCTCGCAACATAGCTTTGCACACGATAAATGTATCCGTTTCAGAGTGAAGTGCGGCCAATGTGACGATCTGACATTAAGTCGATTCGATAGCAAATGACGAAAACGTGCGGATTTCTTAGGTTTTTACTACATATGAACACTTTTCACATTCTCCTGTGCCACGTGGCTGCTAGTGCTCCCTTCATGCAAAATCGTAAAGTCCTAGCTCAGTCCAGATCACCAAAGCAGGCTAAAAAGTCAAAAATCGATAACTGAACTTGAATTGCACTGCTGCTTACTGGCTATTACATCAACTTAAAAGCTTCTTCTGTGTTCTACTGTGGTGCTTTTAGTGTCCCCGCATATGGCATCACGCGACATAGCTTTGCACACGATAAATGTAGCCGTTTCAAAGGGAAGAGCGGCCAATGTGACGATCTGACATTAAGTCAATTCGATAGCAAATGTTGAGAACGGACGATTTTCGTAGGTTTTTACTACATATGAACACTTTTCACATTCTCCCGTGCAACGTGGCTGCTAGTCCTCCCTTCATGCAAAATCGTAAGGTCCTAGCTCATGTCCAAGGCACCAAAGCTGGCTAAAAATTAAAAAATCGATCACTAAAACTTAAATTGTACTGCTATTTACTGGCTATTACATCAACTTAGAAGCTTATTCTGTGTACTACTATGGGGCTTTTAGTGTCTCCACATATCGCAGCACGCCGTATAGTTTTGCACACGATAAATGTATCCGTTTCAGAGAGAAGAGCGGCCAATGTGACCATCTGCCATTAAGTCGATTCGATAGCAAATGACGAAAACGGGCGGATTTCACAAGTTTTCACTACATATTAACACTTTTCACATTCTCCCATGCAACGCGGCTGCTAGACCTCCCTTCATGAAAAATCGTAAGGTCCTAGCTCATGTCCAAGGCACCAAAGCCGGCTAAAAAGTCAAAAATCGTTCACTAAAACTTGAATTGTACTGCTTCTTACAGGCAATTACATCAACTTCGAAGCTTCTTCTGTGCTCTACTAAGGTGCTTTTAGTGTCTCCGCATATCACAGCACGCGACAAAGATTTGCACACGATAAATGTAACTGTTTCAGAGAGAAAAGCTGCCAATTTGACGATCTGACATTAAGTCGATTCGATAGCAAATAACGAAAACGGGCAGATTTCTCAGGTTTTTACTACATATGAACAATTTTCACATTCTGCTGTGCAACGTTTCTGCTAGTCCTCCCTTCATGCAAAATCGTAAGGTCCTAGCTCATGTCCAAGGCACCGAAGCCGGCTAAAAAGTCAAAAATCGATAACTAAGTTTTATTTGTACTGCTTCTTACTGGCCATTACATCATCTTAGAAGCTTCTTCTGTGTTCTACTATGGTGCTTTTAGTGTCTCCGTATATCGCAGCACGCGACATAGCTTTGCACGCGATAAATGTAACCGTTTCACAGAGAAGAGCGGCCAATGTGACTATATGACATTAAGTTGATTCGATAGCAAATGACGAAAACGGGCGAATTTCTTAGGTTTTTACTACATATGAACACTTTTCACATTCTTTCGTGCAACGTTGGTGCTAGTCCTCCCTTCATGCAAAATCTTAAGGTCCTACCTCATTTGCAAGGCGCCAAAGCCGGCTAAAAAGCCAAAAATCGAAAACTAAACTTTAATTGTACTGCTTTATACTGGCTATTACTTCAACTTAGAAGCTTCTTCTCTGTTCTACTATGGTTCTTTTAGTGTCTCCGCATTTCGCAGCTCGCGACATAGCTTTGCACAAGATAAATGTAATCGTTTCAGAGCGAACTGCGGCCAATGTGACGATCTGACTTTAAGTCGATTCGATAGCAAATTTATTTATTTATTTATTTATTTTTTTATTTAACCAGACAAGATTAGGGCCATCAGTCCCTCTCTTACATCTAACCAGGCATTCTACTTATTTTACAGTCATATGTTGTAGTAGGCATGTTAAACTACATCTAATACAAAAAGCGAGATAAACAATTAGAAAGGTACACCTCGAAAAATACATTATTGAAGAGAAAGATTTCAGATAGGAGTGCTGGCAGCAGGAGTGTGGGGGGAACTCATGGTGAAGGGAGGAGAGGAATAGAGGGACATGATGAAACATAATTAAGGAAAATATAAAGGAAAAGATGACTGCGTGGCTAATAGAGATAGATGAAGAGGAAGGCATCTCAGAAGCAAGATAGGAGACGCTAGCTTTGCTATTTGACATATGAGAGGATTGGCCTTGCACATTAATTTTGTGGAGAATTTTCATGCGGATGATAGTAGGAAATGCTTCAACTTCTTCTTAAAAGCAACAGGAGATTGAATTTTCCTCAAGGTGAGGGGCAGTTTGTTCCAGAGGCGAACAGCGGCAACTGAGAAGGAGTTTGCAAAAGTTTTTGTTTTGTGAGTGGGCACAGCTAGGATACCAGATAAGAGCGACCTCGTGTTTCGATTATGATGGCATTACACGTCTTTAATCTCTGAAGCTAGGTACTGGGGTGCTTGCGCGACGAGGAGTCGGTGAAGTAGACATATAGTGTGGTAGTCACGCAGTTTGTCCGGCCGCAGCCACCCTAGCTCGGAGTATGAAGCACTAACGTGATCATATCGGCGAATGTTGCAGGTTTAACGCACACAGGCATTCATGGTTAGCTCTAGCCGTCTTTTGTTTTCACTACTCATGCCTTGTTGAATCACATCACAATAGTGGAGGTTCAGTAGAACGAGTGCTTGCACGAGCTGGCGTTTCAAGTTCTGTGGGAATATGTTCCGAAACTTTTGAGCGCATAGAGAGAAGCAGACGTCTTTCGGCACACTGCGACTGTATTCTCCGCCCAGTTGAGATGCTCGTCCAAAGTTACACCCAAGTTTTTCACTGTTTTCTGATATGGTATTGGAGTACCTTCGAGCAGAATAGGAGGTAGCCGTTCGCGGAAATCTGAACTTATTAATTTCTGATGGGCTATTAAGATTACTTGCGTCTTTTTTGCGTTTAATTTAAGCCCCTGGTTTTTCGCCCATGTCACTACTGAAGACAGATCATCATTCATCAGAGCGATTGCAGTGTTTACGTCTTCAGGTCTGACGCTTAGGTAGAGCTGGAGGTCGTCGGCATATGTTTACAGGAGGACAAAACCGACGAAAACAACAGTGGTCCTAAGACTGATCCTTGTGGCACTCCCGAAGAAACAAGTTTCGAGGAAGATTTTTCATTTGCGCAGACAACACATTGCTGTCTGTCTTTTAAGTAGCTTTCAAACCATCTCATTGCACTATCAGAGAAATTAAGCTGTTGCACTTTTCTGAGTAATATGTCAAAGTTAACAGTGTCAAAAGCTTTGCTGAAGTCCAGTAGCGTCAATATTGTTGCCTTTCGATTGTCGATGGCATATTTCAGGTCATCAGTTACTTTAATTAGAGCAGTGTTTGTGCTGTGATGTTTACGGAAACCAGATTGAAATTTGTCATATAGACTGAATTCATGCAAGTGTTCAGTGATTTGGTCATGAACAATATATTCAAGTGCTTTGGAAACAGCTGGCTGTATGCTAATTGGTCGGTAATCACTAGGCAGTTGCGGGTTTTCGATCTTAGGGATGGGTCGAATTATGCTTCTTTTCCATGCAGTGGGGTATATTCCGTTCACGAGGGAAAAATTAAATATGTCAGTTAAGACAGGTACTAAGATATCGGCAACATTCTTAATCATGGTTATACCGATAATGTCGTTGCCTATTGCATCAGAAGAGATTCTCATTATTGCTATTCTTGCCGTATTTGTTGTTACATGTTTTAGATGGAAGGTATCGTTGTTAGTTATCCTGTTTGGGGATTCTTGTGGACGGTAATTATCAGCCGTGCTGGTAATCAGAGGTGCAGAGAAGAATTCATTTAATTCGTTAGCTGACACATGAAAAGTAGTTTCCGATTTTGCCTTTCCGACCCCCAAGCTACGGAGATTCTTCCATAGAGTCGTGGGTTTCAGATCGCTGCATACAAGGGAGCGAGCGTGCCTGATTTTGGCATTGCGAATGCATTGTTTCACTCTGTTCCGTAGCTTTCTATATTCTTCGAAACGCTCGGTTTTCGGATCTGCCTTGAAACGCCTGTGGGCAGCATCATTATTAGTCATCCTTTGACGTAATTCAGCTGTCAGCCATGGAGCAGGAGATTTTCTTACACGGACTGTGTGCGCAGGTGCATGTTTGTCATAGAGGGCAAAGAGTTTATCACCAAGTTCATTAATTTTGCCGTCGATTGAAGGTTCTCTGTTTATTTGAGGCCATGAGATTTCAGAGCAATCGGCTGTTAGAGCGTCAAGGTCAATACTTTTCATGTTCCTACAAGTTATGTAACGCGTAAAGTCAAAAATCGATAAATAAATTTGAATTGTACTGCTCCTTACTGGCTGTTACATCAACGTAGAATCTTCTTCTGTATTCTACTATGGTGCTTTTTGTGTCTCCGCATATCGCAGCACGCGACATAGCGTTGCACACGATAAATGTAACCGTTTCAGAGTTTAGAGCAGCCAATGCGACGATCTGACATAAACTCGATTCGATAGCAAATGACGAAAACGGGCCGATTTCTTATGTTTTTACTACATATGAATATTTTTCACATACTACCGTGCAACGTGGCTGCTAGTCCTCCCTGCTTGCAAAATCTTAAGTTCCTAGCTCATGTCCAGTGCCCCAAAGCCGGCTAAAAAGTACAAAATCGATAACTTGAATTGCACTGCTTCTTACAGGCTAGTACATCAACTTAGAAGTTTCTTCTGTGTTCTACTATGGTGCTTTTAGTGTCTCCGCATTCCGCAGTACACGACATAGCTTTGCACACGATAAATGTAACCGTTTCAGAGAGAAGAGCGGCCAATGTGACCATTTGACATTAAGTCGATTCGATAGCAAATGACGAAAAGGGGCGGATTTGTTAGGTTTGTACTACATATGAACACTTTTCTCATTGTCCCCTGCAACGTGGCTGCTAGACACTGCATGCAAAATCTTAAGGTCCTAGCTCATGTCCAAGGCTCCAAAGAAGGCTAAAAAGTAAAAAATCGATAACTAATCTTGAATTGTCCTGCTTCTTACTGGCTATTACATCAACTTAGTAGCTTCTTCTGTGTTCCACTATGGTGTTTTTAGTGTCTCCGCATATCGCAGCAAGCGACATAGCCTTCCACATGATAAATGTAACCGTTTCAGAGAGTAGAGCGGCCAATGTGACGATGTGACATTAAGTCGATTCGGTAGCAAATGACGAAAACGGTCGGATTTGTTGGATTTTTACTACATATGAACACTTTTCACATTCCCCCGTGCAACGTGGCTGCTAGTCCTCGTTGCATGCAAAATCTTAAGGTCATAGCTTATGTCCAAGGCACCAAAGCCGCCTAAAAATTGAAAAATCGATAACTAAACTTAAATTGTACTGCTTCTTACTGGATATTACATCAACTAAGAATCTTCTTGTGTTCTACTATAGTGCTTTTAGTGTCTCCGAATATCGCAGCACGCGTCATAGCCTTCCACACGATAAATGTAACCGTTTCAGAGAGTAGAGCTGCCAATGTGAAGTTCTGTCATTAAATCGATTCGATAGCATATGACGAAAACGGGCGGATTTCTTAGGTTTTTTCTACATATAAATAGGTTTCAAATACTCCCGTGCGACGTGGCTGCTAGTCCTCCCTGCATGCAAAATCTTAAGTTCGTAGTTCATGTCCAAGCCCCAAAGCCGACTAAAGAGTCAAAATCGAAAACTTGAATTGTACTGCTTCTTACTGGATATTACATCAACTTAGAAGCTTCTTCTGTGTTCTACTATGGTGCTTTTAGTGTCTCCGCATATCGCAGTACGCGACATAGCTTTGCACTCGATAAATGTAACCGTTTCAGAGAGAAGAGCGGCCAATGTGACCATCTGACATTAAATCGATTCGATCGCAAATGACGAAAACGGTCGGATTTGTTAGGTTTTTACTACATATGAACTCTTTTCTCATTGTCCCCTGCAACGTGGCTGCTAGACCTCCCTGCATGCAAAATCTTAATGTCCTAGCTCATGTCCAAGGCTCCAGAGAAGGCTAAAAAGTAAAAAAATCGGTAACTATACTTGAATTTTACTGCTGCATACAGGCTATTACATCTACTTAGTAGCTTCTTCTGTGTTCTACTATGGTGCTATTAGTGTCTCCGCATATCGCAGCACGCGACATAGCCTTCCACACGATAAATGTAACCGTTTCAAAGTGTAGAGCGGCCAATGTGACGAACTGACATAAAGTCGATTCGATAGCAAATGACGAAACCTGGCGGACTTCTTAGGTTTTTACTACATATGATCACTTTTCACATTCTCCCGTGCAACGTGGCTGCTAGTCGTCCCTGCATGCAAAATGGTAAGGACCTAGCTGATATCCAAGGCACCTAAGAAGGCTAAAAAGTCAAAAATCGATAAATAAACTTAAATTGTACTGCTTCTTACTGGCTATTACATCAACTTAGAAGCTTCTTCTGTGTTCTACTATGGTGCTTTTAGTGTCTCCGCATATCGCAGCACACGTCATAGCTTTGCCCACGATAAATGTAACCGTTTCAGAGAGAAGAGCGGCCATTGTGGCGATCTGGTATTTCGTCGATTCGATAGTAGATGCCGAAAACGGGAGGATTTCTTAAGTTTTTACTACATATGATCAGTTTTCACACATTCTCGTGTAACGTGGCTCCCAGACCTCGTTTCATGCAAAATCGTAACGTCGTCAGTCATATCCCTGGCGCCATAGGCGGCTAATAAGTCAATAATCGATAGCTAAAACTTGAATTGTACTGCTTCTTACTGGCCGATTACATCAACTTAGAGCCGGCCGCGGTGGTCAAGAAGTTCAGGCGCTCAGTCCGGAACCGCGGGACTGCTACGCTCGGAGGTTCGAATCCTGCTCGGGCATGGATGTGTTTAATGTCCTTAGGTTAGTTAGGTTTAAGGAGTTCTACGCTCTAGGGGACTGATGAAAACAGATGTTAAGTCCCATAGTGCTCAGAGCCATTTGAACCAATAACTTAGAAGCTTCTTCTGTGTTCTATGGAGTTGCTATTAGTGCCTCCGCATGCCGCAGCCAGGGACATAAGTTTCCAGACGATAAATGTAACTGTTTTATAGAGAAAAGCATCCAATGTGACGATATGTCATTACGTCGATTCGACGGCAATTGACGAAAACGGGACACAGGAAAGTAATAACGTTCCATGAAATCACATTCTAGGGACGTTCAAGGGTAAATGTTCCAGACGGTTTATTTGCATTAAGACACGCATACTGGGCATCTACAATGTCACATCTGCCAGATCGTTTCTATTGTCAACAGTGGAAAACAAAACAGCGTACTGAAGAAGCCATAGTGAGACGCGGTTTTTGATAGACGAAATAATAGGAATACTCTAGCCATCGATAATGATGATCTAATGAGAATTCTGTTATTGTTTTGAAAGATGCATTTAAATATGCATTGAACGTAGCTCCAAATTATTTTGAGAATTATAATTGCGGTATTATGAATCTACATTGGAGATTTTTTAATGCAAAACATTTCGATCTGAGAATACCTTACGTGATAGTACGGCATTGACCTTGTGTGTCATTAGGGTTAAGTTAATTTGCCGCCATTCACATAAAATTTATCCGCCATTAACGTAAAATCTATTTTTCAGCGTACTGCAATAAGGACTCACTTCAGATGATTGGACAATTAAAGAGAACTCAAACCGTTATTTTAATAGTATTCGTAGGTCCATTGCAGCATTTACCGTGGACAGTCCCTGAGCCTAGACTGTCAGTTTTATGTAGGGAGTACTACTTTAAAAAAGCACTCCGTGTTCAGGTCACAAGTGGCCAATCAGGACCATCCGACCGCCATGTCATTCTCACTGAGGGTGGAGGAGGAGCTGGCTCTCCCACTCGTTGTGGTAGTTTCCTTTGACTGGAGCCGCTACTATTCGGTCGAGTAGTTCCTCAATTGGCATCGGAAGGCTGAGTGCAACCCGAAAAATGGAAACAGCGCATAGGGGGCCGGATGGTCACCCATCCAAGTGCCGACCACGCCCGAAAGTGCTAAACTTCAGTGATCTGACGGGAACCGGTGTATCCACTGCGGCAAGGCCATTGCCCCTACCACTTTTTATGATATTTTTGATCGTAGTTCAGGTCTGATGGCTGGGAAGAATGGACGTTTACCATGTTATGCACATTTATATTTTCACTACGTCGACACAGCTGGTCCAATTACGACCACAGGTAATGGTGGCCATAATGATCGTGCCAAGCATCCCGTGTACATTAGTTACACCCAAGTGTGTGGGCATCACAGCATTCGTGACATTTATATTTGTTACTTCTTTACTACTATATTCGCAATAAATTTTGCAGACAGTATCCGCATATGACGCTGAATGTACCTACAAAATTATATCATTGTACGACACATGTTTCGGGAGATACGTCATAAAAACTCAGGACAAGGCCAGACGCTGCATAGTACGGACGTGGACGCACAGCTCTAAATAAATGCATGGTCAACACCAAGCTTTTCCGCTAGTCATCTATAAAGATAAAAAATCCCCAATATTGTCTACCAGCGTATTTTTGAAAAACCTTTATTTTATCATCCATTTTTTCCTGTAAAAATCGTAAAAGCCGTGCATCATTGTGTTTTTAAAAAGCGTTTCTTATTTTCATCTCTTTTTATGTATTTTAAACCATCTATCGCTTGTGTAACCTGTGGCTACAAGTCCATTCCCTTTATGGTGTAATCGAAATAATAAACAACGCAAAAAAGTGTGGGTCAATTTCTTCCTCATTTTTCGGAACTTCTGATAATAGTAAATCGTTGGCTCTTTGAGGGCGTGGTAGGTACATACAAGAGATTAGTGTAAGATTAGAATTTGGGTTAGATGCAGTGCCAGGAGGTTCTGTTTCTATCTGGCTAGCTTCAGAGTACTTCACCATCTACTAAGTGATGCGTTTCATTGTGAATGGTGTGTTCTGTGCTAGGTCTACCCTTTTACTGCACAATGCTGTTCCTTCGATGCTATTAAAACCAGGATGTTATCAAAATATATGCACAGTGGCAGACTGGAGTCTGCAGAAATATTTCCAGTGGTGGGGAGGGGGGAAGGCGGGTCGGGGCTGGAGTGCATGATTCTGAAACTGGCACTCTGTGTACAAATCAGCTGGTCAGTTACGAGGTGCATCAAGCTACAAGACCCTAACTCTATAAGCGCTACAACTGGCCAAAGCTAAGGTTTATCAGTATTGTGGAGAATTCTTATCTGGAAGAGTATACTGTAACGAATAAAAACTCTTTACTCCAGATTCCAGGGAGGGTTGGGGGCGATGGGTGAAAGTGCCCTTTTGCCTATCCTCCCCTCCCGACCTCCTCCCCTCCCCCTCCCCTTCACCCTCGCAGACGCCAATGGCTGGCCCGTTCATTTTGAGAACATCAGAGCTCCAGTAACCTTTCTGAGAAACTGCTCTTGTTGTCCTTGTGCGTCAATCTTACCACTCAGAACACCAGTGGGAATGTTGGTTATCGCTGAAATAACTGGTTTTCGGCTCTTATCAGTTTCCCAACCCTTCTTTAAGCTAATTGTTAAAGCCCGTCACAATACCAGTTCTTGTAATAACCGATTTTCAGTCTTTTATTTACATTATTTTCTCTAGTAAACGTAGAAATCAAACAAAGATTAAACAATTTTTACTTTCTCAGTTTCTTGATAAATGGAATCAAAATGTCAAATTAAATACCCTTGTGATGACCTGCAGCCGTTCAGAACGAAATTAGAATTATATTAATACCGTCAGCTGCTCACGTGTGTCGATATATATCAACGGCGACAGGTGACAATGTGTGCACGTCTGGGACTCGAACCCGGGATCTCCTGCTTACATGGCAGGTGCTCTGCCCATCTGAGCCACCGAGGGCACAGACGATAGTGTGACTGCAGGTACTATCTCGCGCACACCTCCCGCGAGACTCACATTCTCACCTTGCATGTCCACACACTACATTCGTAGTGTCCCACACCGACACACTCATTACTCGTGGAACACATTCTTACCAAGTCCAGTTCGGGGAATACGTGTGCATCTTCACAGAAGAAGGTCATGGCTGGTATTGCCAGAACCATATACTTATATTGATATGGACATGTCTTCCACGAGGAATGAGTGTGTTGGAGTGGGACTCTACGACTGTAGTGTATGGACATTCAAGGTGAGAATGTGAGTCTCGCTGGAGGCGTGCGCGAGATAGTCCCTGCAGTCGAACCATACACTGTGTCCTCTGTGCCTCAGATGGATAGAGCGTCTGTCATTTTAGCAAGAGATCCCGGGTTCGAGTCCCGGTCGCGGCACACATTTTCACTTGTCCACGTTGATATTTATCAACGCCCGCGAGCAACTGACGGTATTAATATAATTCTAATTTCTTTAAATTAAATAGTCAAATAAAACTTTGTCCGATCTTCGCTGCTGGCGAGTGCTTCTATACTACAGAAAACTGGCAATATTATCCTACTGATTATAGTTTTTAGAAGCTCTGCTCAAAAATTATATTGTAATCGGTTATCACAGCACTATGCAGGCATTACGTATAGTCCAGCGATAAAGAGTGAAAACTGCGGCAGGAGAACTCTCTTTTTCGTTTTAATTTCTCTGTTTTTAAGGGCTAAAAGCAGATAACGGCATACTACGTAGACACAGCAGCAGATCAGGCACTTTCTACTTTTATCCAGAACTAAGAATGATTTGTTAAATTTTAACTTTTTTCCTTGTATGATGTCGCAAGTCGACCAAATCTAACTTTGTTCTTCACTCGTACCGCATATCGTAAAATACTTCCAGACTTCCAGATGGTGCCATTCTATGTTACAACTGACGTTCGACAACAGCGAGAAACTGTGTCCAGTCTCGCGCTCTGCTTGTATAACAGGCACAGTATTGTCTCGGCAATGTTGGACCAATCCATTTGTTGCTCGTTTCTATCAGCAGTGTTATTAAAGTGGCATACATAACTTTTCCCATTTTTTTCTGTAATAACGCCGTATTTCAGTGCTATGGAAATCTTACGAATAAAAATTACTCGTCTTTTTTTAAAAAGGTTTATTTGAAAACTAAAAATTTTACTACGACATCTGTGGCTAATTGATATATCTGTTTTTACGTGGTTATCAGGAAAAAATGAAAAGATACTTGTTATAACCGAGAGCAAACAAATACTGAAAGACATCGGTTATTCAGAACTAAAATACCCATGTCGTTTTAACTGATCGGTTTTTCTATCTATAAACTGCAGTGTCGCCATAGAAAAGTGTGTCGCTCCATCAATGTCCATAGCAACTTTGAGATATGTGTTTATGCGCAATATCGGCAAATGGAAACACGAAGAGGTAATAAGCACCTGAGCGATAGAACTTATTTCACAGTCAGAAAAGTCGAGTGACAGGCAAGACTGAATCACTGTAATAGAAATTATATGGAAAGCTGTGTAAAGGAAAATTTCCAGTTCTTTCGTGGATTCCAAAATTGAAGCAAATTCCGGGACACCAAGGTGACATAGTCTTATACGGATAGTATTCCATGACTAACGTAATTGGCCCATATACTGTACTGGTATACGGATAATATTACACGACTAACGTAATTTACCTGAAATAATTTACAAACATGTTACTGTAACATTCGCTACTACTCATTACGCTAATTCACCTTCAGCCATTAAGTGCAAATCTCAGTTATGACACGTGCGCCAAACAAAAATTTATCAACCTAGTAACTCAAGACAACTACAAACGATCATTGTGTGCAAAATAAATAGAACACTTCATAAGAAGAACATGACGGGTTTGAATCATTCCCACCGCAAAGGATGAAAAATTCAGGCTCGCACACAAGACCACTTGATAACTAACCAGAAATTCAGATTAGTTGTAGCTTCGGTGACAATCGCCTTTTTTACATTTTCCCCGTAAACTAGATAATTATGAAACGTAAGCAACTACTGTAAAATATCTGCGGCAACGGCCTTGCCGCGGAGGTTGCATCGGTTCACGTGGGATCACCGAAGTTAAGTGCGTTGTCGGGCGTTGAAGGCACTTGGATGGGTGATCATCCAGGCCGCCATGCGCTCTTGCCATTTCTCGGGGTGCACTCAGCCTCATGATGCCAATCGAGGAGCTACTCGACCCAATAGTAGCGGCTCCGGTCAAAAAATACCAACATAACGACCGGGAGAGCAGTGTGCTGACCCCCGCCCCTCCTGTTCGCATCCTCCACGGATGATGACACGGCGGTCGGATGGTCTGTCCCAGTAGGTCACTCGTTAGCTGACACATGAAAAGTAGTTTCCGATTTTGCCTTTCCGACCCCCAAGCTACGGAGATTCTTCCATAGAGTCGTGGGTTTCAGATCGCTGCATACAAGGGAGCGAGCGTGCCTGATTTTGGCATTGCGAATGCATTGTTTCACTCTGTTCCGTAGCTTTCTATATTCTTCGAAACGCTCGGTTTTCGGATCTGCCTTGAAACGCCTGTGGGCAGCATCATTATTAGTCATCCTTTGACGTAATTCAGCTGTCAGCCATGGAGCAGGAGATTTTCTTACACGGACTGTGTGCGCAGGTGCATGTTTGTCATAGAGGGCAAAGAGTTTATCACCAAGCTCATTAATTTTGCCGTCGATTGAAGGTTCTCTGTTTATTTGAGGCCATGAGATTTCTGAGCAATCGGCTGTTAGAGCGTCAAGGTCAATACTTTTCATGTTCCTACAAGTTATGTAACGCGTAAAGTCAAAAATCGATAAATAAATTTGAATTGTACTGCTCCTTACTGGCTGTTACATCAACGTAGAATCTTCTTCTGTATTCTACTATGGTGCTTTTTGTGTCTCCGCATATCGCAGCACGCGACATAGCGTTGCACACGATAAATGTAACCGTTTCAGAGTTTAGAGCAGCCAATGCGACGATCTGACATAAACTCGATTCGATAGCAAATGACGAAAACGGGCCGATTTCTTATGTTTTTACTACATATGAATATTTTTCACATACTACAGTGCAACGTGGCTGCTAGTCCTCCCTGCTTGCAAAATCTTAAGTTCCTAGCTCATGTCCAGTGCCCCAAAGCCGGCTAAAAAGTACAAAATCGATAACTTGAATTGCACTGCTTCTTACAGGCTAGTACATCAACTTAGAAGTTTCTTCTGTGTTCTACTATGGTGCTTTTAGTGTCTCCGCATTCCGCAGTACACGACATAGCTTTGCACACGATAAATGTAACCGTTTCAGAGAGAAGAGCGGCCAATGTGACCATTTGACATTAAGTCGATTCGATAGCAAATGACGAAAAGGGGCGGATTTGTTAGGTTTGTACTACATATGAACACTTTTCTCATTGTCCCCTGCAACGTGGCTGCTAGACACTGCATGCAAAATCTTAAGGTCCTAGCTCATGTCCAAGGCTCCAAAGAAGGCTAAAAAGTAAAAAATCGATAACTAATCTTGAATTGTCCTGCTTCTTACTGGCTATTACATCAACTTAGTAGCTTCTTCTGTGTTCCACTATGGTGTTTTTAGTGTCTCCGCATATCGCAGCAAGCGACATAGCCTTCCACATGATAAATGTAACCGTTTCAGAGAGTAGAGCGGCCAATGTGACGATGTGACATTAAGTCGATTCGGTAGCAAATGACGAAAACGGTCGGATTTGTTGGATTTTTACTACATATGAACACTTTTCACATTCCCCCGTGCAACGTGGCTGCTAGTCCTCGTCGCATGCAAAATCTTAAGGTCGTAGCTTATGTCCAAGGCACCAAAGCCGCCTAAAAATTGAAAAATCGATAACTAAACTTAAATTGTACTGCTTCTTACTGGATATTACATCAACTAAGAATCTTCTTGTGTTCTACTATAGTGCTTTTAGTGTCTCCGAATATCGCAGCACGCGTCATAGCCTTCCTCACGATAAATGTAACCGTTTCAGAGAGTAGAGCTGCCAATGTGAAGTTCTGTCATTAAATCGATTCGATAGCATATGACGAAAACGGGCGGATTTCTTAGGTTTTTTCTACATATAAATAGGTTTCAAATACTGCCGTGCGACGTGGCTGCTAGTCCTCCCTGCATGCAAAATCTTAAGTTCGTAGTTCATGTCCAAACCCCAAAGCCGACTAAAGAGTCAAAATCGAAAACTTGAATTGTACTGCTTCTTACTGGATATTACATCAACTTAGAAGCTTCTTCTGTGTTCTACTATGGTGCTTTTAGTGTCTCCGCATATCGCAGTACGCGACATAGCTTTGCACTCGATAAATGTAACCGTTTCAGAGAGAAGAGCGGCCAATGTGACCATCTGACATTAAATCGATTCGATCGCAAATGACGAAAACGGTCGGATTTGTTAGGTTTTTACTACATATGAACTCTTTTCTCATTGTCCCCTGCAACGTGGCTGCTAGACCTCCCTGCATGCAAAATCTTAATGTCCTAGCTCATGTCCAAGGCTCCAGAGAAGGCTAAAAAGTAAAAAAATCGGTAACTATACTTGAATTTTACTGCTGCATACAGGCTATTACATCTACTTAGTAGCTTCTTCTGTGTTCTACTATGGTGCTATTAGTGTCTCCGCATATCGCAGCACGCGACATAGCCTTCCACACGATAAATGTAACCGTTTCAAAGTGTAGAGCGGCCAATGTGACGAACTGACATAAAGTCGATTCGATAGCAAATGACGAAACCTGGCGGACTTCTTAGGTTTTTACTACATATGATCACTTTTCACATTCTCCCGTGCAACGTGGCTGCTAGTCGTCCCTGCATGCAAAATGGTAAGGACCTAGCTGATATCCAAGGCACCTAAGAAGGCTAAAAAGTCAAAAATCGATAAATAAACTTAAATTGTACTGCTTCTTACTGGCTATTACATCAACTTAGAAGCTTCTTCTGTGTTCTACTATGGTGCTTTTAGTGTCTCCGCATATCGCAGCACACGACATAGCTTTGCCCACGATAAATGTACCCGTTTCAGAGAGAAGAGCGGCCATTGTGGCGATCTGGTATTTCGTCGATTCGATAGTAGATGCCGAAAACGGGAGGATTTCTTAAGTTTTTACTACATATGATCAGTTTTCACACATTCTCGTGTAACGTGGCTCCCAGACCTCGTTTCATGCAAAATCGTAACGTCGTCAGTCATATCCCTGGCGCCATAGGCGGCTAATAAGTCAATAATCGATAGCTAAAACTTGAATTGTACTGCTTCTTACTGGCCGATTACATCAACTTAGAGCCGGCCGCGGTGGTCAAGAAGTTCAGGCGCTCAGTCCGGAACCGCGGGACTGCTACGCTCGGAGGTTCGAATCCTGCTCGGGCATGGATGTGTTTAATGTCCTTAGGTTAGTTAGGTTTAAGGAGTTCTACGCTCTAGGGGACTGATGAAAACAGATGTTAAGTCCCATAGTGCTCAGAGCCATTTGAACCAATAACTTAGAAGCTTCTTCTGTGTTCTATGGAGTTGCTATTAGTGCCTCCGCATGCCGCAGCCAGGGACATAAGTTTCCAGACGATAAATGTAACTGTTTTATAGAGAAAAGCATCCAATGTGACGATATGTCATTACGTCGATTCGACGGCAATTGACGAAAACGGGACACAGGAAAGTAATAACGTTCCATGAAATCACATTCTAGGGACGTTCAAGGGTAAATGTTCCAGACGGTTTATTTGCATTAAGACACGCATACTGGGCATCTACAATGTCACATCTGCCAGATCGTTTCTATTGTCAACAGTGGAAAACAAAACAGCGTACTGAAGAAGCCATAGTGAGACGCGGTTTTTGATAGACGAAATAATAGGAATACTCTAGCCATCGATAATGATGATCTAATGAGAATTCTGTTATTGTTTTGAAAGATGCATTTAAATATGCATTGAACGTAGCTCCAAATTATTTTGAGAATTATAATTGCGGTATTATGAATCTACATTGGAGATTTTTTAATGCAAAACATTTCGATCTGAGAATACCTTACGTGATAGTACGGCATTGACCTTGTGTGTCATTAGGGTTAAGTTAATTTGCCGCCATTCACATAAAATTTATCCGCCATTAACGTAAAATCTATTTTTCAGCGTACTGCAATAAGGACTCACTTCAGATGATTGGACAATTAAAGAGAACTCAAACCGTTATTTTAATAGTATTCGTAGGTCCATTGCAGCATTTACCGTGGACAGTCCCTGAGCCTAGACTGTCAGTTTTATGTAGGGAGTACTACTTTAAAAAAGCACTCCGTGTTAAGGTCACAAGTGGCCAATCAGGACCATCCGACCGCCATGTCATTCTCACTGAGGGTGGAGGAGGAGCTGGCTCTCCCACTCGTTGTGGTAGTTTCCTTTGACTGGAGCCGCTACTATTCGGTCGAGTAGTTCCTCAATTGGCATCGGAAGGCTGAGTGCAACCCGAAAAATGGAAACAGCGCATAGGGGGCCGGATGGTCACCCATCCAAGTGCCGACCACGCCCGAAAGTGCTAAACTTCAGTGATCTGACGGGAACCGGTGTATCCACTGCGGCAAGGCCATTGCCCCTACCACTTTTTATGATATTTTTGATCGTAGTTCAGGTCTGATGGCTGGGAAGAATGGACGTTTACCATGTTATGCACATTTATATTTTCACTACGTCGACACAGCTGGTCCAATTACGACCACAGGTAATGGTGGCCATAATGATCGTGCCAAGCATCCCGTGTACATTAGTTACACCCAAGTGTGTGGGCATCACAGCATTCGTGACATTTATATTTGTTACTTCTTTACTACTATATTCGCAATAAATTTTGCAGACAGTATCCGCATATGACGCTGAATGTACCTACAAAATTATATCATTGTACGACACATGTTTCGGGAGATACGTCATAAAAACTCAGGACAAGGCCAGACGCTGCATAGTACGGACGTGGACGCACAGCTCTAAATAAATGCATGGTCAACACCAAGCTTTTCCGCTAGTCATCTATAAAGATAAAAAATCCCCAATATTGTCTACCAGCGTATTTTTGAAAAACCTTTATTTTATCATCCATTTTTTCCTGTAAAAATCGTAAAAGCCGTGCATCATTGTGTTTTTAAAAAGCGTTTCTTATTTTCATCTCTTTTTATGTATTTTAAACCATCTATCGCTTGTGTAACCTGTGGCTACAAGTCCATTCCCTTTATGGTGTAATCGAAATAATAAACAACGCAAAAAAGTGTGGGTCAATTTCTTCCTCATTTTTCGGAACTTCTGATAATAGTAAATCGTTGGCTCTTTGAGGGCGTGGTAGGTACATACAAGAGATTAGTGTAAGATTAGAATTTGGGTTAGATGCAGTGCCAGGAGGTTCTGTTTCTATCTGGCTAGCTTCAGAGTACTTCACCATCTACTAAGTGATGCGTTTCATTGTGAATGGTGTGTTCTGTGCTAGGTCTACCCTTTTACTGCACAATGCTGTTCCTTCGATGCTATTAAAACCAGGATGTTATCAAAATATATGCACAGTGGCAGACTGGAGTCTGCAGAAATATTTCCAGTGGTGGGGAGGGGGGAAGGCGGGTCGGGGCTGGAGTGCATGATTCTGAAACTGGCACTCTGTGTACAAATCAGCTGGTCAGTTACGAGGTGCATCAAGCTACAAGACCCTAACTCTATAAGCGCTACAACTGGCCAAAGCTAAGGTTTATCAGTATTGTGGAGAATTCTTATCTGGAAGAGTATACTGTAACGAATAAAAACTCTTTACTCCAGATTCCAGGGAGGGTTGGGGGCGATGGGTGAAAGTGCCCTTTTGCCTATCCTCCCCTCCCGACCTCCTCCCCTCCCCCTCCCCTTCACCCTCGCAGACGCCAATGGCTGGCCCGTTCATTTTGAGAACATCAGAGCTCCAGTAACCTTTCTGAGAAACTGCTCTTGTTCTCCTTGTGCGTCAATCTTACCACTCAGAACACCAGTGGGAATGTTGGTTATCGCTGAAATAACTGGTTTTCGGCTCTTATCAGTTTCCCAACCCTTCTTTAAGCTAATTGTTAAAGCCCGTCACAATACCAGTTCTTGTAATAACCGATTTTCAGTCTTTTATTTACATTATTTTCTCTAGTAAACGTAGAAATCAAACAAAGATTAAACAATTTTTACTTTCTCAGTTTCTTGATAAATGGAATCAAAATGTCAAATTAAATACCCTTGTGATGACCTGCAGCCGTTCAGAACGAAATTAGAATTATATTAATACCGTCAGCTGCTCACGTGTGTCGATATATATCAACGGCGACAGGTGACAATGTGTGCACGTCTGGGACTCGAACCCGGGATCTCCTGCTTACATGGCAGGTGCTCTGCCCATCTGAGCCACCGAGGGCACAGACGATAGTGTGACTGCAGGTACTATCTCGCGCACACCTCCCGCGAGACTCACATTCTCACCTTGCATGTCCACACACTACATTCGTAGTGTCCCACACCGACACACTCATTACTCGTGGAACACATTCTTACCAAGTCCAGTTCGGGGAATACGTGTGCATCTTCACAGAAGAAGGTCATGGCTGGTATTGCCAGAACCATATACTTATATTGATATGGACATGTCTTCCACGAGGAATGAGTGTGTTGGAGTGGGACTCTACGACTGTAGTGTATGGACATTCAAGGTGAGAATGTGAGTCTCGCTGGAGGCGTGCGCGAGATAGTCCCTGCAGTCGAACCATACACTGTGTCCTCTGTGCCTCAGATGGATAGAGCGTCTGTCATTTTAGCAAGAGATCCCGGGTTCGAGTCCCGGTCGCGGCACACATTTTCACTTGTCCACGTTGATATTTATCAACGCCCGCGAGCAACTGACGGTATTAATATAATTCTAATTTCTTTAAATTAAATAGTCAAATAAAACTTTGTCCGATCTTCGCTGCTGGCGAGTGCTTCTATACTACAGAAAACTGGCAATATTATCCTACTGATTATAGTTTTTAGAAGCTCTGCTCAAAAATTATATTGTAATCGGTTATCACAGCACTATGCAGGCATTACGTATAGTCCAGCGATAAAGAGTGAAAACTGCGGCAGGAGAACTCTCTTTTTCGTTTTAATTTCTCTGTTTTTAAGGGCTAAAAGCAGATAACGGCATACTACGTAGACACAGCAGCAGATCAGGCACTTTCTACTTTTATCCAGAACTAAGAATGATTTGTTAAATTTTAACTTTTTTCCTTGTATGATGTCGCAAGTCGACCAAATCTAACTTTGTTCTTCACTCGTACCGCATATCGTAAAATACTTCCAGACTTCCAGATGGTGCCATTCTATGTTACAACTGACGTTCGACAACAGCGAGAAACTGTGTCCAGTCTCGCGCTCTGCTTGTATAACAGGCACAGTATTATCTCGGCAATGTTGGACCAATCCATTTGTTGCTCGTTTCTATCAGCAGTGTTATTAAAGTGGCATACATAACTTTTCCCATTTTTTTCTGTAATAACGCCGTATTTCAGTGCTATGGAAATCTTACGAATAAAAATTACTCGTCTTTTTTTAAAAAGGTTTATTTGAAAACTAAAAATTTTACTACGACATCTGTGGCTAATTGATATATCTGTTTTTACGTGGTTATCAGGAAAAAATGAAAAGATACTTGTTATAACCGAGAGCAAACAAATACTGAAAGACATCGGTTATTCAGAACTAAAATACCCATGTCGTTTTAACTGATCGGTTTTTCTATCTATAAACTGCAGTGTCGCCATAGAAAAGTGTGTCGCTCCATCAATGTCCATAGCAACTTTGAGATATGTGTTTATGCGCAATATCGGCAAATGGAAACACGAAGAGGTAATAAGCACCTGAGCGATAGAACTTATTTCACAGTCAGAAAAGTCGAGTGACAGGCAAGACTGAATCACTGTAATAGAAATTATATGGAAAGCTGTGTAAAGGAAAATTTCCAGTTCTTTCGTGGATTCCAAAATTGAAGCAAATTCCGGGACACCAAGGTGACATAGTCTTATACGGATAGTATTCCATGACTAACGTAATTGGCCCATATACTGTACTGGTATACGGATAATATTACACGACTAACGTAATTTACCTGAAATAATTTACAAACATGTTACTGTAACATTCGCTACTACTCATTACGCTAATTCACCTTCAGCCATTAAGTGCAAATCTCAGTTATGACACGTGCGCCAAACAAAAATTTATCAACCTAGTAACTCAAGACAACTACAAACGATCATTGTGTGCAAAATAAATAGAACACTTCATAAGAAGAACATGACGGGTTTGAATCATTCCCACCGCAAAGGATGAAAAATTCAGGCTCGCACACAAGACCACTTGATAACTAACCAGAAATTCAGATTAGTTGTAGCTTCGGTGACAATCGCCTTTTTTACATTTTCCCCGTAAACTAGATAATTATGAAACGTAAGCAACTACTGTAAAATATCTGCGGCAACGGCCTTGCCGCGGAGGTTGCATCGGTTCACGTGGGATCACCGAAGTTAAGTGCGTTGTCGGGCGTTGAAGGCACTTGGATGGGTGATCATCCAGGCCGCCATGCGCTCTTGCCATTTCTCGGGGTGCACTCAGCCTCATGATGCCAATCGAGGAGCTACTCGACCCAATAGTAGCGGCTCCGGTCAAAAAATACCAACATAACGACCGGGAGAGCAGTGTGCTGACCCCCGCCCCTCCTGTTCGCATCCTCCACGGATGATGACACGGCGGTCGGATGGTCTGTCCCAGTAGGTCACTCGTTAGCTGACACATGAAAAGTAGTTTCCGATTTTGCCTTTCCGACCCCCAAGCTACGGAGATTCTTCCATAGAGTCGTGGGTTTCAGATCGCTGCATACAAGGGAGCGAGCGTGCCTGATTTTGGCATTGCGAATGCATTGTTTCACTCTGTTCCGTAGCTTTCTATATTCTTCGAAACGCTCGGTTTTCGGATCTGCCTTGAAACGCCTGTGGGCAGCATCATTATTAGTCATCCTTTGACGTAATTCAGCTGTCAGCCATGGAGCAGGAGATTTTCTTACACGGACTGTGTGCGCAGGTGCATGTTTGTCATAGAGGGCAAAGAGTTTATCACCAAGTTCATTAATTTTGCCGTCGATTGAAGGTTCTCTGTTTATTTGAGGCCATGAGATTTCTGAGCAATCGGCTGTTAGAGCGTCAAGGTCAATACTTTTCATGTTCCTACAAGTTATGTAACGCGTAAAGTCAAAAATCGATAAATAAATTTGAATTGTACTGCTCCTTACTGGCTGTTACATCAACGTAGAATCTTCTTCTGTATTCTACTATGGTGCTTTTTGTGTCTCCGCATATCGCAGCACGCGACATAGCGTTGCACACGATAAATGTAACCGTTTCAGAGTTTAGAGCAGCCAATGCGACGATCTGACATAAACTCGATTCGATAGCAAATGACGAAAACGGGCCGATTTCTTATGTTTTTACTACATATGAATATTTTTCACATACTACCGTGCAACGTGGCTGCTAGTCCTCCCTGCTTGCAAAATCTTAAGTTCCTAGCTCATGTCCAGTGCCCCAAAGCCGGCTAAAAAGTACAAAATCGATAACTTGAATTGCACTGCTTCTTACAGGCTAGTACATCAACTTAGAAGTTTCTTCTGTGTTCTACTATGGTGCTTTTAGTGTCTCCGCATTCCGCAGTACACGACATAGCTTTGCACACGATAAATGTAACCGTTTCAGAGAGAAGAGCGGCCAATGTGACCATTTGACATTAAGTCGATTCGATAGCAAATGACGAAAAGGGGCGGATTTGTTAGGTTTGTACTACATATGAACACTTTTCTCATTGTCCCCTGCAACGTGGCTGCTAGACACTGCATGCAAAATCTTAAGGTCCTAGCTCATGTCCAAGGCTCCAAAGAAGGCTAAAAAGTAAAAAATCGATAACTAATCTTGAATTGTCCTGCTTCTTACTGGCTATTACATCAACTTAGTAGCTTCTTCTGTGTTCCACTATGGTGTTTTTAGTGTCTCCGCATATCGCAGCAAGCGACATAGCCTTCCACATGATAAATGTAACCGTTTCAGAGAGTAGAGCGGCCAATGTGACGATGTGACATTAAGTCGATTCGGTAGCAAATGACGAAAACGGTCGGATTTGTTGGATTTTTACTACATATGAACACTTTTCACATTCCCCCGTGCAACGTGGCTGCTAGTCCTCGTCGCATGCAAAATCTTAAGGTCATAGCTTATGTCCAAGGCACCAAAGCCGCCTAAAAATTGAAAAATCGATAACTAAACTTAAATTGTACTGCTTCTTACTGGATATTACATCAACTAAGAATCTTCTTGTGTTCTACTATAGTGCTTTTAGTGTCTCCGAATATCGCAGCACGCGTCATAGCCTTCCTCACGATAAATGTAACCGTTTCAGAGAGTAGAGCTGCCAATGTGAAGTTCTGTCATTAAATCGATTCGATAGCATATGACGAAAACGGGCGGATTTCTTAGGTTTTTTCTACATATAAATAGGTTTCAAATACTGCCGTGCGACGTGGCTGCTAGTCCTCCCTGCATGCAAAATCTTAAGTTCGTAGTTCATGTCCAAACCCCAAAGCCGACTAAAGAGTCAAAATCGAAAACTTGAATTGTACTGCTTCTTACTGGATATTACATCAACTTAGAAGCTTCTTCTGTGTTCTACTATGGTGCTTTTAGTGTCTCCGCATATCGCAGTACGCGACATAGCTTTGCACTCGATAAATGTAACCGTTTCAGAGAGAAGAGCGGCCAATGTGACCATCTGACATTAAATCGATTCGATCGCAAATGACGAAAACGGTCGGATTTGTTAGGTTTTTACTACATATGAACTCTTTTCTCATTGTCCCCTGCAACGTGGCTGCTAGACCTCCCTGCATGCAAAATCTTAATGTCCTAGCTCATGTCCAAGGCTCCAGAGAAGGCTAAAAAGTAAAAAAATCGGTAACTATACTTGAATTTTACTGCTGCATACAGGCTATTACATCTACTTAGTAGCTTCTTCTGTGTTCTACTATGGTGCTATTAGTGTCTCCGCATATCGCAGCACGCGACATAGCCTTCCACACGATAAATGTAACCGTTTCAAAGTGTAGAGCGGCCAATGTGACGAACTGACATAAAGTCGATTCGATAGCAAATGACGAAACCTGGCGGACTTCTTAGGTTTTTACTACATATGATCACTTTTCACATTCTCCCGTGCAACGTGGCTGCTAGTCGTCCCTGCATGCAAAATGGTAAGGACCTAGCTGATATCCAAGGCACCTAAGAAGGCTAAAAAGTCAAAAATCGATAAATAAACTTAAATTGTACTGCTTCTTACTGGCTATTACATCAACTTAGAAGCTTCTTCTGTGTTCTACTATGGTGCTTTTAGTGTCTCCGCATATCGCAGCACACGACATAGCTTTGCCCACGATAAATGTAACCGTTTCAGAGAGAAGAGCGGCCATTGTGGCGATCTGGTATTTCGTCGATTCGATAGTAGATGCCGAAAACGGGAGGATTTCTTAAGTTTTTACTACATATGATCAGTTTTCACACATTCTCGTGTAACGTGGCTCCCAGACCTCGTTTCATGCAAAATCGTAACGTCGTCAGTCATATCCCTGGCGCCATAGGCGGCTAATAAGTCAATAATCGATAGCTAAAACTTGAATTGTACTGCTTCTTACTGGCCGATTACATCAACTTAGAGCCGGCCGCGGTGGTCAAGAAGTTCAGGCGCTCAGTCCGGAACCGCGGGACTGCTACGCTCGGAGGTTCGAATCCTGCTCGGGCATGGATGTGTTTAATGTCCTTAGGTTAGTTAGGTTTAAGGAGTTCTACGCTCTAGGGGACTGATGAAAACAGATGTTAAGTCCCATAGTGCTCAGAGCCATTTGAACCAATAACTTAGAAGCTTCTTCTGTGTTCTATGGAGTTGCTATTAGTGCCTCCGCATGCCGCAGCCAGGGACATAAGTTTCCAGACGATAAATGTAACTGTTTTATAGAGAAAAGCATCCAATGTGACGATATGTCATTACGTCGATTCGACGGCAATTGACGAAAACGGGACACAGGAAAGTAATAACGTTCCATGAAATCACATTCTAGGGACGTTCAAGGGTAAATGTTCCAGACGGTTTATTTGCATTAAGACACGCATACTGGGCATCTACAATGTCACATCTGCCAGATCGTTTCTATTGTCAACAGTGGAAAACAAAACAGCGTACTGAAGAAGCCATAGTGAGACGCGGTTTTTGATAGACGAAATAATAGGAATACTCTAGCCATCGATAATGATGATCTAATGAGAATTCTGTTATTGTTTTGAAAGATGCATTTAAATATGCATTGAACGTAGCTCCAAATTATTTTGAGAATTATAATTGCGGTATTATGAATCTACATTGGAGATTTTTTAATGCAAAACATTTCGATCTGAGAATACCTTACGTGATAGTACGGCATTGACCTTGTGTGTCATTAGGGTTAAGTTAATTTGCCGCCATTCACATAAAATTTATCCGCCATTAACGTAAAATCTGTTTTTCAGCGTACTGCAATAAGGACTCACTTCAGATGATTGGACAATTAAAGAGAACTCAAACCGTTATTTTAATAGTATTCGTAGGTCCATTGCAGCATTTACCGTGGACAGTCCCTGAGCCTAGACTGTCAGTTTTATGTAGGGAGTACTACTTTAAAAAAGCACTCCGTGTTAAGGTCACAAGTGGCCAATCAGGACCATCCGACCGCCATGTCATTCTCACTGAGGGTGGAGGAGGAGCTGGCTCTCCCACTCGTTGTGGTAGTTTCCTTTGACTGGAGCCGCTACTATTCGGTCGAGTAGTTCCTCAATTGGCATCGGAAGGCTGAGTGCAACCCGAAAAATGGAAACAGCGCATAGGGGGCCGGATGGTCACCCATCCAAGTGCCGACCACGCCCGAAAGTGCTAAACTTCAGTGATCTGACGGGAACCGGTGTATCCACTGCGGCAAGGCCATTGCCCCTACCACTTTTTATGATATTTTTGATCGTAGTTCAGGTCTGATGGCTGGGAAGAATGGACGTTTACCATGTTATGCACATTTATATTTTCACTACGTCGACACAGCTGGTCCAATTACGACCACAGGTAATGGTGGCCATAATGATCGTGCCAAGCATCCCGTGTACATTAGTTACACCCAAGTGTGTGGGCATCACAGCATTCGTGACATTTATATTTGTTACTTCTTTACTACTATATTCGCAATAAATTTTGCAGACAGTATCCGCATATGACGCTGAATGTACCTACAAAATTATATCATTGTACGACACATGTTTCGGGAGATACGTCATAAAAACTCAGGACAAGGCCAGACGCTGCATAGTACGAACGTGGACGCACAGCTCTAAATAAATGCATGGTCAACACCAAGCTTTTCCGCTAGTCATCTATAAAGATAAAAAATCCCCAATATTGTCTACCAGCGTATTTTTGAAAAACCTTTATTTTGTCATCCATTTTTTCCTGTAAAAATCGTAAAAGCCGTGCATCATTGTGTTTTTAAAAAGCGTTTCTTATTTTCATCTCTTTTTATGTATTTTAAACCATCTATCGCTTGTGTAACCTGTGGCTACAAGTCCATTCCCTTTATGGTGTAATCGAAATAATAAACAACGCAAAAAAGTGTGGGTCAATTTCTTCCTCATTTTTCGGAACTTCTGATAATAGTAAATCGTTGGCTCTTTGAGGGCGTGGTAGGTACATACAAGAGATTAGTGTAAGATTAGAATTTGGGTTAGATGCAGTGCCAGGAGGTTCTGTTTCTATCTGGCTAGCTTCAGAGTACTTCACCATCTACTAAGTGATGCGTTTCATTGTGAATGGTGTGTTCTGTGCTAGGTCTACCCTTTTACTGCACAATGCTGTTCCTTCGATGCTATTAAAACCAGGATGTTATCAAAATATATGCACAGTGGCAGACTGGAGTCTGCAGAAATATTTCCAGTGGTGGGGAGGGGGGAAGGCGGGTCGGGGCTGGAGTGCATGATTCTGAAACTGGCACTCTGTGTACAAATCAGCTGGTCAGTTACGAGGTGCATCAAGCTACAAGACCCTAACTCTATAAGCGCTACAACTGGCCAAAGCTAAGGTTTATCAGTATTGTGGAGAATTCTTATCTGGAAGAGTATACTGTAACGAATAAAAACTCTTTACTCCAGATTCCAGGGAGGGTTGGGGGCGATGGGTGAAAGTGCCCTTTTGCCTATCCTCCCCTCCCGACCTCCTCCCCTCCCCCTCCCCTTCACCCTCGCAGACGCCAATGGCTGGCCCGTTCATTTTGAGAACATCAGAGCTCCAGTAACCTTTCTGAGAAACTGCTCTTGTTCTCCTTGTGCGTCAATCTTACCACTCAGAACACCAGTGGGAATGTTGGTTATCGCTGAAATAACTGGTTTTCGGCTCTTATCAGTTTCCCAACCCTTCTTTAAGCTAATTGTTAAAGCCCGTCACAATACCAGTTCTTGTAATAACCGATTTTCAGTCTTTTATTTACATTATTTTCTCTAGTAAACGTAGAAATCAAACAAAGATTAAACAATTTTTACTTTCTCAGTTTCTTGATAAATGGAATCAAAATGTCAAATTAAATACCCTTGTGATGACCTGCAGCCGTTCAGAACGAAATTAGAATTATATTAATACCGTCAGCTGCTCACGTGTGTCGATATATATCAACGGCGACAGGTGACAATGTGTGCACGTCTGGGACTCGAACCCGGGATCTCCTGCTTACATGGCAGGTGCTCTGCCCATCTGAGCCACCGAGGGCACAGACGATAGTGTGACTGCAGGTACTATCTCGCGCACACCTCCCGCGAGACTCACATTCTCACCTTGCATGTCCACACACTACATTCGTAGTGTCCCACACCGACACACTCATTACTCGTGGAACACATTCTTACCAAGTCCAGTTCGGGGAATACGTGTGCATCTTCACAGAAGAAGGTCATGGCTGGTATTGCCAGAACCATATACTTATATTGATATGGACATGTCTTCCACGAGGAATGAGTGTGTTGGAGTGGGACTCTACGACTGTAGTGTATGGACATTCAAGGTGAGAATGTGAGTCTCGCTGGAGGCGTGCGCGAGATAGTCCCTGCAGTCGAACCATACACTGTGTCCTCTGTGCCTCAGATGGATAGAGCGTCTGTCATTTTAGCAAGAGATCCCGGGTTCGAGTCCCGGTCGCGGCACACATTTTCACTTGTCCACGTTGATATTTATCAACGCCCGCGAGCAACTGACGGTATTAATATAATTCTAATTTCTTTAAATTAAATAGTCAAATAAAACTTTGTCCGATCTTCGCTGCTGGCGAGTGCTTCTATACTACAGAAAACTGGCAATATTATCCTACTGATTATAGTTTTTAGAAGCTCTGCTCAAAAATTATATTGTAATCGGTTATCACAGCACTATGCAGGCATTACGTATAGTCCAGCGATAAAGAGTGAAAACTGCGGCAGGAGAACTCTCTTTTTCGTTTTAATTTCTCTGTTTTTAAGGGCTAAAAGCAGATAACGGCATACTACGTAGACACAGCAGCAGATCAGGCACTTTCTACTTTTATCCAGAACTAAGAATGATTTGTTAAATTTTAACTTTTTTCCTTGTATGATGTCGCAAGTCGACCAAATCTAACTTTGTTCTTCACTCGTACCGCATATCGTAAAATACTTCCAGACTTCCAGATGGTGCCATTCTATGTTACAACTGACGTTCGACAACAGCGAGAAACTGTGTCCAGTCTCGCGCTCTGCTTGTATAACAGGCACAGTATTGTCTCGGCAATGTTGGACCAATCCATTTGTTGCTCGTTTCTATCAGCAGTGTTATTAAAGTGGCATACATAACTTTTCCCATTTTTTTCTGTAATAACGCCGTATTTCAGTGCTATGGAAATCTTACGAATAAAAATTACTCGTCTTTTTTTAAAAAGGTTTATTTGAAAACTAAAAATTTTACTACGACATCTGTGGCTAATTGATATATCTGTTTTTACGTGGTTATCAGGAAAAAATGAAAAGATACTTGTTATAACCGAGAGCAAACAAATACTGAAAGACATCGGTTATTCAGAACTAAAATACCCATGTCGTTTTAACTGATCGGTTTTTCTATCTATAAACTGCAGTGTCGCCATAGAAAAGTGTGTCGCTCCATCAATGTCCATAGCAACTTTGAGATATGTGTTTATGCGCAATATCGGCAAATGGAAACACGAAGAGGTAATAAGCACCTGAGCGATAGAACTTATTTCACAGTCAGAAAAGTCGAGTGACAGGCAAGACTGAATCACTGTAATAGAAATTATATGGAAAGCTGTGTAAAGGAAAATTTCCAGTTCTTTCGTGGATTCCAAAATTGAAGCAAATTCCGGGACACCAAGGTGACATAGTCTTATACGGATAGTATTCCATGACTAACGTAATTGGCCCATATACTGTACTGGTATACGGATAATATTACACGACTAACGTAATTTACCTGAAATAATTTACAAACATGTTACTGTAACATTCGCTACTACTCATTACGCTAATTCACCTTCAGCCATTAAGCGCAAATCTCAGTTATGACACGTGCGCCAAACAAAAATTTATCAACCTAGTAACTCAAGACAACTACAAACGATCATTGTGTGCAAAATAAATAGAACACTTCATAAGAAGAACATGACGGGTTTGAATCATTCCCACCGCAAAGGATGAAAAATTCAGGCTCGCACACAAGACCACTTGATAACTAACCAGAAATTCAGATTAGTTGTAGCTTCGGTGACAATCGCCTTTTTTACATTTTCCCCGTAAACTAGATAATTATGAAACGTAAGCAACTACTGTAAAATATCTGCGGCAACGGCCTTGCCGCGGAGGTTGCATCGGTTCACGTGGGATCACCGAAGTTAAGTGCGTTGTCGGGCGTTGAAGGCACTTGGATGGGTGATCATCCAGGCCGCCATGCGCTCTTGCCATTTCTCGGGGTGCACTCAGCCTCATGATGCCAATCGAGGAGCTACTCGACCCAATAGTAGCGGCTCCGGTCAAAAAATACCAACATAACGACCGGGAGAGCAGTGTGCTGACCCCCGCCCCTCCTGTTCGCATCCTCCACGGATGATGACACGGCGGTCGGATGGTGCTGTCCCAGTAGGTCACTCGTGGCCTGAAGACGGAGTGCTTACAAAGCAAACTACTCTCCAGTGGATGGTCGTACTACTGAGACCTTGATGCCTGGCATCAATAACAGATGGCAGCACAAGAGGTTGGCTTACGCCTACTGCCGAATTTTGCGATCTGTCGTAAGCCTGCGTAAGCACGTAGGGCCTTCCGTCTTAAGTGCAAGCATATCCATTGCGTTTTCTGTCAAGCGACTTGAGTGGAATATTTCATTATTTCTGAAATTTTATAGAAATGTTTTTCGTTGTATATCCTCACCATCGGTACTGAATTTACTGTAAAATTACTTGCTCACTTTTCGGAACTTCCGTTCATAGTAAATCGATACTATTTGAAGCCGTGGTAGACACGAGTCTAGTGTGCTTCACCTTCAGCACCTTCTGTGTAGGTCTCGGTTAATATGTCGCTGATTTCACAACGAACAGTTCGTTGTCTACTGAGTATACTGTCTGTTGCACGACACTATCCCTCCCACGCTGCTAAATGTAGGTCGTCGCCAAAATATGACTGCAGTGGAACAAGGGCGTCTGCAGAAATTTCCCCAGGAGGTGGTGGTGGCATTGGTAGTGGTGTGTGTGTGTGTGTGTGTGTGTGTGTGTGTGTGTGTGTGTGTGTGTGTGTGTGGAGGACTATTACTATGAAACTCACACAGTCCAGACCGCCAAGGAAAATAAACCTTGAGATTTGGAAAGAGTGTTGATCTTATACCGCTTATACTGCATATTTCAAAATTCCACCTCTAAGGGGGAGACGCAGGACATGAAAGGTTTTTCTGAATCATGTAGCTATTAAGGTAATTTTGAAGCTAGGCATACGAACATTTGTATCTGGTTTCTAGGTCAGAAATAAAGAAATATGTGTTCCAGTATCTTTGGGAATTTAACCTCTATGAGGTGAAATAGTGGATGAACATTTTATTTTGAGATAAATAATTATGGAAGAACTATGAAAGTATTTTTAAGGCTACATCTACGAAAATTGGTATTTGACTTCAAGGCTACAAATAAGAAAATACGTGTTTCGGTGTTTTTGGAAGTTCAACCCCTAAGGGGATGAAATAGAGTGAGCTGGTGCGTATCTGGCGCCAGTTTCCGTCGATCGTTGTTTCGATCTTTGAGTCGCGGTCCAGAGGACACTGCTCCCTAAGCGACTGTAGTAGTTCTCTGTGCAGCCCAACATCGGGCTTACCACGCTTACACTGGACACAGTTGCCAACAAATCGCCTGCCATCGCGATATAGGTTGGGCCAAAACATGTATTCCTGAACTCGGTTCAAGGTCTTGAAGAACCCCAAATGACCCCCGTCCGCCGACTCGTGGAAATATCTGAGTGCCATGCTAACTCGTTCCTGTGGAATACAGACCTTCACTTGGCCACGGTTGGCTCCCCCTTTACACAAGAGGCCCGCACGAAGGCAACAGCTAGTGACGACGTCGCCATCCACCAACTGCTGCATATTCGGTCCCCACCCGGCGTCCTCGGCCTGTTTGCCGGCTAAGTCGAAGAAGAAGCCGGGTGTCTCGGAGAGAAGGAAATTCACCCCCAGATCTGGCTCCACGTTTCTGAAAATGGTTCATTATGAAAGCATTATGAAAGCATATCTGACAATTCGTATTCGGCTAATCTGTTACAATTTTTAAAAACTACGTGTTTCACTGGTTTTTAACTTCGAGCATAAGGGGATGAAAATTTTAATGAAATATTTATTGCGTTATATTAAAATATTTTAAATCTGCATCTACGAAAACCGGTATTTCACTTCTCAATTAGATATAAAGAAATATGCGTTAGGGAATGAAAGACTCTACGGAGATATCACCACAAGAATACAAACGGCTTGATTAACAAAAACCTTGGACTCCAGCTGTCAGCATTGCTTTTTGGTCATTCAGCAAAAGACCATGCTTCAACGGCGTTAAGTTTAGAAAAGTTTAGAAAGTGTTGCAGTTTATAAAAGACATAAAAAAACGATTAAAGAAAAAATGCTTTGCAGACCATGAACGGTCTAAGTAAGTAAAGAAGCGGATGATAAGCTAGCTCTTCATGCAAATAAGTTGGTCAGTTTAAGTTCCGAGACATGTCATGCAGCAGGAACGGAATCCTATAGTTGCTATGATTGGCTAAAGGAAAAGTTTTGCAGAATCACGCGAAAGCACTTCTGCAAGTGGCTGAGAATCTCGTAATGAATAAAAATTCTGTACTGAGAATTCCAAGGTGGGAGAGGCAAGATTCCTCCCCCCCCTTCCCCCTCCTCACAATCCTATCCTTCTTTACCTACACCAAAAAATAAATAAATAAATAAAACTAGAGAAATTTCTACTGTGAAACTATTTGCATACAAGAGAACGGCCATTAAAATTTAACTCTTAAAAGTTTTAAGCCCTGCCCCGTTCGAAAATTGCATTTCTTTGTAGTTGCATTTTTTAAAGGTGTACTTGTCTAGACTCCTGGAACGGAAAGGTTTTTTTTTTTTTAATCCGTGCTTTACAAAAGTTTCTACAGTCCATTGTTTGAAGCAGTGTCACGGCTGCCATGAGCCGCGCGGGGTACCCGCCATGTGTCCAACGCCTTGTCACGGTTCGCGCGGCTCCCCCCGTTGGAGGTTCGAGTCCTCCCTCGGGCATGGTTGTGTGTGTGTTGTCCTTAGCATAAGTTACTGTAAGTAGTGTGCAAACATAGGGACTGATGGTTCAAATGGCTCTGAGCACTTTGGGACTTAAGATCTGAGGTCATCAGTTTCCTAGAACTTAGAACGACTTAAACCTAACTAACCTAAGGACATCACACACATCCATGCTCGAGGCAGGATTTGAACCTGCGACCGTAGCGGTCGCGTGGCTCCCGACTGAAGCGCCTAGAACCGCTCGGCCACATCGGCCGGTCTATCATGTATTATAGAAGAGCTGCACGGTCGTCAGTGGCGCCTGTTATTTCGAGAACAGTTACTATCTTCATATCTATGGTTAAACGTTACCCAGCCATTGACCTTCGTCTGTGCGAATGCGCACAGGTTGCCCGAACTCTTACGGGAATCGTCACATTAGTGTGAGCCAGTAATGAGTGGATAGGCAAATACCTATTACGTACATTACGTATGCGGATTGTGGACGGTTGGGGATGTGTCTCACGGGAAGCGTGCAAGGGATAAATTCCTGCAGTCGTGCTGTTCATTTGTGCCCTCGATGGCTCAGATGGATTGAGCGTCTGCCATGTAAGCAGGAGATTCTGGGTTCGAGTCCCAGTAGGGGCACACTTTTCAGCTGTCCCCATCAAAAGTATATCAACAACACCTGTCGGCAGCTGAGGGTTTCAATTAATTATCAGTTGTGAAGGTGATTCGATGAACCCTTTGCCAGGCACTTAAATGTGTTTTGCAGGGTATCCATATAGATGTAGATGATAACTCGTCCCGTGTCGCACGTGCTCAAAATGATTCATACTGCAGAATGCATGCAAACATACTCACCGAAAATACGGACGAATATCAAGTGCAGGCTGCCGAGTGCTGCATATCCAGCTTAGGCAGATCGGCTTTTCCTGCCAAGAAGAACAGGAAGTTGCTGTCTAGGAACAATCAGAGGTAGAGGAAGGGTTGATAAATACTCCTTGAATTGCAGACTAAACGTAAATAACGAAAATACAATTTTGATAAAAATTGGTCAAAACATAATCGTTTGCCCTCCGTATTGGATTAGCTGTTTCGAATATTGAAAATCTGACTTCAGATTCGTTTTCAGCGACATTAAAAATATATATGTAACACTCAGTTCATGCAAATCGAAGTAATAATATAACCAAATGTTTTCCCTAAACTTTGAACACTTTTTTTTCGAGTAACGATTTTCTCAGAACGGCATGCAGCATAAATTAAAAGTGGTTCGATCTCTTAACTTCTACCTCTGACCCCTAAAAGTAAACACTTTTCTTAGGAACTTATAGCTATAATATGACATCTGTTAATATTAACTAATTTTTGTGTAGGCATAAGGAGTGACACAAACCCCCAAAAATCTAACTCAAAGTTCGAATTAGCACTGTATCGTTAAATTTAAGGTTGTTTCATTGCGGTTAGGTATGCGCTCCCATAAATTTTATGTATTATCGACTGATGTTATCCATTTTCAATTTCAGAGAAATAATGTAGTATCAACTGAGGTTACCCATTTTTGAATTCAGGTAACATCTGAGGTGCCACACTGCACGCACTCTGCGTACTCCAGTCTCGCAGGGCCTTGATCAAATCATAATTACCGGCGCCATTTTTTTATTGAAAATCTAAAATTAAGCTCATAGTATTATCACTCGTAATTCCCAAACAGATCCTTCGAATGTATTTTCATTGTCTCAAAAAAAATTCAAATGTACCCTTTTTTGCTCATTTGTATGAGAACCTGGCCGTAACGCCGGAATATAGTCACGAGATTTTTTTTTCATAAACGCTGTACGTTCGCGATAAGACTTTCGTTCTGCGCGTGTCGAAGGACATTCCTCAGATATTACTGTGTGTGTGCTACTCAGTCGTGCCATTTAAGTGTACATCTTTGCATAGTTTTCCTTTCACGATGTAAACAGTGTTCCGCTCAGTTGCTAACTGGCCAGTGAGTGGTTCCGAAGGTGTCGGATGTGCGGTGCGTTCGGTCTGCTAGGACAACAGCAGACTGGCGTGGTGCGATGGCAGAAGCAGACACTGAGGGAGCTAGCTGCTGGGACGCCAGCGAACAATTTATGCCAAGTAAGACGAAGAGGACTATTCTAAAATTACTAGCCGTCTCAAAAGTGTTTACCATTGGTAAATCTTGCTGTTGAGTCTGACAAAACTGGCAGTTGTGCCTAGAGATACATTAGAGAGAGATACAGGAAATCCCCCCACCCCCCCTCAATGAATATTTGGTTGTGATGACAGGCCGATTGGTAGTGTAGCCCGAGATCTAAGTTAGGTTGGAAGGTGGTAATTTGATTGAGAGTTGTTTACGCCAACGATTATGAATGCCGACTAAACGTTGTGCGAGCAGATTGCCCTGTAGCGTAGCCTAGCGTTTCCGTCCGCGCCACATTTAACACACTTTCTCTAACTGTGTACAAAAGTCTCACAACAGCCACGATAACTACGTTTCTGGTGGGGGGATGGTAGAGTCCACTATGTAACTTTCACTGCAAATTTTAGTAACCGCCGAAACTAACCGAAATAGATGCGTCATTTTAACTATATTCCCTTTTGTGGGAAAATAATGGTTCTCCTCTTTCTGCAGCAACTGTAATATGTAGGCGACTTATTAGTTGTTTTTTTTTAACTCTGAATCATGATCTCAATAGACGCAGTGCTTTTTTTACGTTACTTGATTTGTGGTCTATAGTAAACAATGCAACGAATTGGTAAATTCTTTGAACTTTGACGTGTGTTACATAGACGACGTCTGCAATGTTCGTAAGGCCAAGTTTGCATATATTCGGTGTCTGTTTTTTTGGCCATGTACTGTATAATTAAGGGGAGGAGGATTACGTTCAAGGAGCAGTGCATTAGCAGTCTATGGAGAAATTGAGAATTTGGATCTAACGAACGGCATTCTCGGGCAGTTCGTGCTATTCTGTTGACCACTGTGTAATTCGGACACAGTGATCAATGCCTCTCCCTTGTAACCAGGGGACTCGGGTGCTAATCCTGGTCTGGCACAAATTTTCAACAGTGCCCATTGACTAAAGTCTGTTCCCATTGTCAGCTAATGTCATTGTTTCGGTGTTAAATTGTATTTTGTTCACGATACGTCGTTTAGCTTTTTCATGGATAACAGCCTTGAAAAGCGTACAGGTTATATTGATATTTGCTCGTTGTTAGTCCAAGGCAACTATAGCGATTTATGAACACAGTTGTAGTTCGTATTAAGCCTACATACGTAATTGTGTCCTGTGTTTCTTTACCAAGAACTACTTCGTAAGTAATTCCCCGGTAGTGGTATTTTGTTTCAGTATTTTGTTTAAATATTTATAGACTGCAGGCTTGGATGAAATATGAAACACATGTCCGAAGTTCCTGTTGATACTGCAGATACTGTTTCATCCGTACTAGGGGCCAAAACATTTAATCTAATACAAAAGGACACAATTTGTCTCGAGATTTAGCAATTTTTCGTAATAGAGGCCTTGCTTCGATATGTTTTTCTCTAATTCTTGTTTGGATTTAATCTTAAAAGACACTAACTCTTCCACCACTTATTCGATATGTGGTTTCATCCCTTTCGTAGCCTAGAGTTCCTAAACGGTCGATAATATTAATGATTTCCTTTCTCAATTTTATTTTTTGTAAAATCTCCTGTTTATGGTTATTGCTAACATGTTTCACATTCTCACTTTTATTATTTTTATTTTTCTAGTTTTTGGCTGGTAGCCAAATTTTTTTTGAATCTAGTTTTTAATTCTGAAATAGTAAAAGTTGAAGGTCAGGAGAAGATTGCGATCTATTTGAGGAGAGTGGCTTGGAGATTTTTTATAATAGACGTACACAGGTCATGGGGATCCTTACCTATATAAATTTACTTCGAGTGTGATGTAGCCCATTCTCTTGTCATGATCTCGGCTGTATCGTAGCACATTGTCTCGGTTAGGTTGGAGATTTCTGTTGAGAGTTGCCGAAGTCAACGAAAGTGATTACAAAGTAAAGACTGTGCTAACAGAACGATCTGTAGCGTAGTCCAACACGTTCTTTCTGTCCTTTTAAAGCCTCTTTTAATTAAAAATAACTAAAGCTGCAAGATACAATCACAAAAACTGTTACGTAATAGAGTAATCCCAGACTATTGTTGTGTAAGTTGTGTGCGTACACTTTTTTTTGTCAGTGAATATACATTTTTTTACTCATTTGCTGGGTTTCAGATTCCCCGTTTTCCGGCGAAAAACCTTTTCCTGTGAAGGGCCCATTAGCTTGTCGGTTATATTTGTGACTTTCTCGACGGTCAGTAATTTCGTGATAGTCCATCCACCGGCGTCATTCTTAACATCGAATATAGATTTAAGTATTAGGAAGGCTAATATGAAGCTAATGCATGAGTAGGTCTAATAATTAATAAAAATAGGAATGCGGGTAAGCTACTACAAACAGCATAGTGAACGCATTGTTGTGGCCAAGATAGCCACGAATCCCACGCCTACCACAGTCGTAAAAGTAGTCCGCAGATGATGAAGAAATTGATGGAATGTGTGATGAGATAAAAGAAATCATTCAGATAGTGATGGGAGATGAAAATTTAATATTAATGGGTGACTGGAATTCGACAGTAGGAAATGGAATAAAAGGAAACGCAGTAGGTGAATATGGAATGTGGGTAAAAATTGAAAGAGGAAGCCGCCTGGTAGGTTTTTGCCCAGAGCATAATTTAATCATAGCTAACACTTGGTTCAAATATCATGAAAGAAGGTTGTATACGTGGAAGAGACCTGGAGATACTGCAATATTTCATATAGATTATATAATGGTAAGACAGAGATTTAGGAACCAGATTTTAAATTGTCAGACATTTCCAGGGGCAAATGTGGACTCTGTTTACAATATATTGATTATGAACTGTAGATTAAAACTGAAGAAACTGGAAAAAGGTGGGAATTTAAGGAGATGGGACCTGAAAGAACTGACAGAATCAGAAGTTGTAGAGTGTTTCAGGAAGTGCATTAGGGAACGATCTACAGGAATGGGGGAAAGTAATACAGTGTGATGGGGGATCTGAGTGGTGTACTGTCAAGGGGAGGGGGTTCCTCAGGGATCAGTGTTGGGGCCGCTCCAGTTCCTTATTTATATAAATGATATGCCCTCAAGTATTATGGGTAACTCTAAAATATCTCTGTTTGCTGATGACACTAGCTTGGTAGTAAAGGATGTTGTGTGCAACATTGACTCCGTTTCAAGTAGTGCAGTACATGACGTCAGTCCATGGCTTGTAGAAAATAAACTAACGTTAAATCACAGTAAGATTCAGTTTTTACAGTTTCTAACACACAATTCAACAAACCTGACGTTTTAATCTCACAGCATGGGCAAATGATTGGTGAAACTGAGCGGCTCAAATTCCTAGGTGTTCAAATAAATAGTAAGGTGTCATGGAAAGCCCACATTCAGGATCTTGTTCAAAGACTTAATACTGCAATTTTCACTATTCGAACGGTACAGAAAGTGAGTGATACTTCGCCAAGTAAATTAGTCTACTTTGATTATTTCCATTGACTTATGTCGTATGGTATTATGTTTTTGGGTAACTCTTCCCATTCTAGAAGGATATTTTTGGCTCAGAAACGGGAGGTTCGGGCAAAAAGTGGTATGAGTTCACGAACCTCTTGTCGACCTCTGTTCAGGGAGACTGGGTATTTTGACATTGGCCTCTCAATATGTGTATTCGTTATTGTCGTTTCTCGTTACCGATATTAGTTTATTTCCAACAATAAGCAGCTTTCACTCGGTTAATACTCGGCAGAAATCAAACCTCCATTTGGATCGGACTTCCTTAACTCTTGTGCAAAAATGTGTGCAGTATACAGCTGCATCCATTTTCAATAAGCTGCCACTCGAATTCAAAAATCTTAGCAGTAATCCACGCGCTTTCAAATCGAAACTGGAGTGTTTCCTCATGGGTCACTCCTTCTATTCTGTCGAGGAGTTAATTGAAAAATTAAGCTGATTCTCATTGTACTGCTGATAGCGTTTGCTTAAACTTATGGACTGATTTTCTCTCAGGATCATGAACATGTACTTCATCTGTTATTACTTTTATGTTGTAAGTTCATGTGTCGCCCTAACCGCCGTCTGCTTCACGTCTGCTGTGCAGCGAGCTACCTTAATTTAAGTATTAACTGTAGTTTTCTTACTTGTCACTTCTTCTTCCGTGTGTTTTTGCTTTTAGGAAGCTTTAATTGTCGAGTGCTAGTAATTGAGTTAAATAGTTTTCGTGTTTGTTTTGAATACAGTCAGAGAGAGTCCTTGTAGTCAGCCATAGTGCCAGTAGTGCTAGTGTTTGTTTTGAATACAGTCCAGAGACAGGTAGTGCTATTTTCATTGTTTTCTACAAGAAGTGGTTAGCAATCACAGTTTAGTCAGTAATCAGCCGCCTTTAGTGAATTAGCAGTCTACTTAAAAGTTGATTAAGTCTCTTCAGTATATTGATTCCTTAGGATGGATAGGATGTGTGACTGCTGTGTACGGACGCTGGCCACTCTTCGCGAACAGCTGAGCGTGTTGATGGCCGCGGTCAGCCGTCTTCAGGCTGCTGCCTCGGAGTGTAGCGGCAGTGGGGAGTCTAGTGCGTCGCATGGTGCACCCCAGGTGTTAGATGCTTCACCCTCTGTCCCTGCTGTCGAGACATCTTCGCGGGTACCGGGCGCGGTTGGGCCACCCTCTCCCCAAGGGGAGTGGCGGGTTCAGCGGCGTTCGCGGCGCACGAGGCGGAGGGTCAATGTGGAGGCTGGTCGTGTGGCATCGCCCGCTCTGCCTGTGAATGGACATGTGGCTGCTCCTTCAGCAAGGTCCGAGCAGGCACACGGGGGGAGGGGTTTATTAGTTATTGGGAGCTCCAACGTTAGGCTGGTGATGGAGCACCTTAGGGAAATAGCGGATAGGTCGGGGAAGAAGGCCAGTGTTCACTCTGTCTGCTTGCCGGGGGTCTCATCCGAGATGTGGAGGAGGCCCTACCGGCGGCGATAGAGAGCACTGGGTGCACCCGACTGCTAATTGTTGCTGATGTCGGCACCAATGACTCCTGCCGTCTGGATTCTGAGGTCATCCTCAGTTCGTACAAGCGGTTGGCGGAGTTGGTGAAGACGGAAAGCCTCGCTCGCGGGGTGGAATCAGAGCTAACTATTTGTAGTATCGTTCCCAGAACCGATCGCGGTCCTCTGGTTTGGATCCGAGTGGAAGGCTTAAACCAGAGGCTCAGACGATTCTGCGGAGAGCTGGGGTGCAAATTTCTCGACCTCCGCAATGGGGTGGAGAAATGTAGGGTCCCCTGAATATGTCAGGCGTGCACTACACGCCGGAAGCGGCTACGAGGGTAGCGGAGTACGTGTGGAGTGCACATGGTTTTTCTTTTTTTTTAGGTTAGAGAATTCCCTCCCTAGGCCCGACAAGACCCCTCCTGAGAAGCGGCAAGGCAGGAGTAGGCAAAATGCAACAGGGAATAACAATATTAATGTGCTAATAGTAAACTGCAGGAGCGTCTATAGAAAGGTCCCAGAACTGCTCTCATTAATAAACGGTCACAACGCCCATATAGTTCGCAGACAAAGGCTGGACAGTAAAGGGGGAGGCGTGTTTATAGCGATAAGAAGTGCAATAGTATCGAAGGAAATTGACGGAGATTCTAATTGTGAAATGATTTGGGTGAAGGTCACGGTTAAAGCAGGCTCAGACATGGTAATGGGATGTCTCTATAGGCCCCCAGGCTCAGCAGCTGTTGTGGCTCTGCACCAGAAGAATAATTTGGAAAATATTTCGAGTAGATTTCCCCACCATGTTATAGTTCTGGGTGGAGATTTTAATTTGCTGGATATAGACTGGGAGACTCAAACGTTCATAACGGGTGGCAGGGACAAAGAATCTAGTGAAATATTTTTAAGTGCTTTATCTGAAAACTACCTTGAGCAGTTAAACAGAGAACCGACTCGTGGCGATAATATATTACACGTTCTGGTGACAAACAGACCCGAACTATTAGAATCAGTTAATGCAGAACAGGGAATCAGCGATCATGAAGCGGTTACTGCATCGACGATTTCAGCCGTAAATAGAAATATTAAAAGAGGTGATAAGATTTTTCTGTTTAGCAAAAGTGACAAAAAGCAGATTACAGTGTACCTGACGGCTCAACACAAAAGTTTTGTCTCAAGTACAGATAGTGTTGAGGATCAGTGGACAAAGTTCAAAACCATCGTACAATATGCGTTAGATGAGTATGTGCCAAGCAAGATCGTAAGAAATGCAAAGGAGCCACCGTGGTACAACAACCGAGTTAGAAAACTGCTGCGGAAGCAAAGGGAACTTCACAGCAAACATAAACATATCCAAAGCCTTGCAGACAAACAAAAATTACGCGAAGCGAAATGTAGTGTGAGGTGGTCTATGCGAGAGGCTTTCAATGAATTCGAAAGTAAAGTTCTATGTACTGACTTGGCAGAAAATCCTAAGAAATTTTGGTCCTATGTCAAAGCGGTAGGTGGATCGAAAAAAAAGTCCAGACACTCTGTGACCAAAATGGTACTAAAACAGAGGATGACAGACTAAAGGCAGAAATACTAAATGTCTTCTTCCAAAGCTGTTTCACAGAGTAAGACTGCACTGTGCTTCCTGCTCTTGAAGTCGCACAGTTGACAAAATGGTAGATATCGAAATAGAATAGACGACAGAGGGATAGAGAAACAATTAAAATTGCTCAATAGAGGAAAGGCCTCTGGTCCTGATGGGATACCAATTCGATTTTACACAGAGTACGCGAAGGAACTTGCCCTCCTTCTTGCAGCGGTGTACCGTAGGTCTCTAGAAGAGCGAAGCGTTCCAAAGGATTGGAAAAGGGCACAGGTCATCCCCGTTTTCAAGAAGGGACGTCGAACGGATGTGCAGAACTATAGACCTATATCTCTAACGTCAATCAGTTGTAGAATTTTCTAACACGTATTATGTTCGAGTATAATGACTTTTCTGGAGACTAGAAATCTACTCTGTAGGAATCAGCGTGGGTTTCGAAAAAGACGGCCGTGTGAAACCCAGCTCGCGCTATTCGTCCACGAGACTCAGAGGGCCTTAGACACGGGTTCACAGGTAGATGCCGTGCTTCTTGACTTCCGCAAGGCGTTTGACACAGTTCCCCACAGTCGTTTAATGAACAAAGTAAGAGCATACGGACTATCAGATCAGTTGTGTGCTTGGATCGAGGAGTTCCTAGATAACAGAACGCAGCATGTCATTCTCAATGGAGAGAAGTCTTCCGAAGTAAGAGTGATTTCAGGTGTGCCGCAGGGGAGTGTCATAGGTCCGTTGCTATTCACGATATTCATAAATGACCTGGTGGATGACATTGGAAAGTCTCTCAGGCTTTTTGCAGATGATGCTGTGGTGTATCGAGAGGTTGCAACAATGGAAAATTGTACTGAAATGCAGGAGGATCTGCAGCGAATTGACGCATGGTGCACGGAATGGCTATTGAATCTCAATGTAGACAAGTGTAATGGGATGCGAATACATAGACAGATAGGTCCCTTATCATTTAGCTACAAAATAGCAGGTCAGCAACTGGAAGCAGTTAATTCCATAAATTATCTGGGAGTACGCATTAGGAGTGATTTAAAATGGAATGATCATATAAAGTTCATCGTCGGTAAAGCAGATGCCAGACTGAGATTCATTGGAAGAATCCTAAGGAAATGCAATCCGACAACAAAGGAAGTAGGTTACAGTACACTTGTTCGCCCACTGCTTGAATACTGCTCAGCAGTGTGGGATCCGCACCAGATAGGGTTGATAGAAGAGATAGAGAAGATCCAACGCAGAGCAGCGCGCTTGGTTGCAGGATCATTTAGTAATCGCGAAAGCGTTACGGAGATAATAGATAACCTCCAGTGGAAGACTCTGCAGGAGAGTCGCTCCGTAGCCCCGTATGGGCTTTTGTTGAAGTTTCGAGAACATACCTTCACCGAAGAGTCAAGCAGTGTATTGCTCCCTCCTACGTATATCTCGCAAAGAGACCATGAGGATAAAATCAGAGAGATTAGAGCCCACACAGAAGCATACCGAGAATCCTTCTTTCCACGTACAATACGAGACTGGAATAGAAGGGAGAACCGATAGAGGTACTCAGGGTACCCTCCGCCACACACCGTCAGGTGGCTTGCGGAGTACGGATGTAGATGTAGATGTAGATACTGACACGTTCCATGACCTAGAAGATTTGCTCCTCAATTTGGGCCTACGGAACTTGACATGCGCAACGAAAGAGGGTAACAGAAGATATATTGAATTTAATTTATGAAAGGAGAAAATACAAAAATGCAGTAAATTAAGCCGACAAAAAGAAATACAAACGTCTCAAAAATGAGATCGACAGGAAGTGCAAAATGGCTAAGCAGGGATATCTAGAGGACAAACGTAAGGTTGTAGAGGCGCATATCACTAGGGGCATGATAGATACTGCCTAAAGGAAAACTAAAGAGACTTTTAGAGAAAAGAGATTCACTTGTATGCATATCAAGACCTCAGATGGAAACCCTGTTATCAGCAAAGAAGATATTGCAGAAAGGTGGAAGGTGTATATAGAGGATCTATACAAGGGCAATGTAATTGAGGACAATATAATGGAAATGGAAGAGGATGTAGATGAAGATGAAATGGGAGATGACGTACTGCGTGAAGAGTTTGACAGGGCACTGAAAGACCTTAGTGGAAATAAGGTTCCGGGAGTAGGCAACATTCCATTAGAACTACTGACAGGCTTGGGAGACCCAGCTCTGACAGAACGTGACCGTCTGATGAGCAAGATGCACGAGACAGCCGAAATACCGTCAGACTTCAAGAAGAATGAAATAATTCCAATTTCAAAGAAAGCAGGTGTTGACAGGTGTGAAAATTAGCTAACTATCAGTTTAATAAGTCACAGCTGCAAAATACTAACGCAAATTCTTTACAGACGAATGGAAAAAATGGTAGAAGCCGACCTCAAGGAAGACCAGTTAGGATTCCGTAGAAATACTGGATCATGTGAGGCAATACTGACCCTACGACTTACCTTATTAAGTAGATTAAGGAAAGGCAAACCTACGTTTCTAACATTTGTAGACTTAGAGAAATCTTTTGACAATGTTGACTGGAATACTCTCTTTCAAATTCTGAAGGTGGCAGGGGTAAAATACAGGGAGCGAATTGAATTTAAAATTTGTACAGAAAGCAGGTGGCAGTTATAAGAGTCGAGGGATATGAAAGGGAAGCAGTGGTTGGGAAGGGAATGAGACAGGGTTGTAGACTATCCCCAATGTTATTCAATCTGTTTATTGAGCAAGCAGTAAAGGAAACAAAAGAAAAATTCTGAGTAGAAATTTAAATCCATGGATAAGAAACTAAAACCTTGAGGTTTGCCGATGACGTTGTAATTCAGAGACAGCAAAGAACCTAGAAGAGTAGCTGAACAGAATGAAATGTCCTGAAAGGATGATATAAGATCAGCATCAATAAAAGCAAAACGAGGATAATGGAATGTAGTCGAATTAAGGTGGGTGATGCTGAGGGAATTAGATTAGGAAATGAGACATTTAAAGTAGTAAAGGAGTTTCGCTATTTAGGGAGCAAAATAACTGATGACGGTCGAAGTAGAGAGGATATAAAATGTCGACTGTTAATGGTAAGAAAAGTGTTTCTAAAGAAGAAAAATTTGTTAACATCGAGTATAGCTTTAGGTATCAGGAAGTCCTTTCTCCGAGTATTTGTATGGAGTGTAGCCACATATGGAAGTGAATAATGGACAGTAAATAGTTTGAACAAGAATAGAATAGAAGCTTTCGAAATGTGGTGCTACAGAAGAATGCTGAAGATTAAATGGGTAGATTACATAACTAATGTGGAGGTATTGAATAGGATGCTGGAGAAGAGAACTTTGTGGCAAAACTTGACTAGAAGATGGAGTCGGATGGTAGGAGACGTTCTGAGGCATTAAGGGATCACCAATTTAATATTGGAGGGCAGCGTGGAGGGTAAAAATCGAGGAGGGAGACCAGGAGATGAATACACTAAACAGATTCACAAGGATGTAGGTTGCAGTGGGTACTGGGAGATGAAGCTTCCACACGATACAGTAGCATGGAGAGCTGCATCAAACCAGTCTGTGGACTGAAGACAAGAGCAACAACAACAACAACAACAACAACAACAACAACAACAACAAGGTATTTGTCTGATGTGTAACCTTCAACAGAAGTGGGGCAGACAAGAGGGTTAGATTATATGTACTTTCCATTGAAATTGATCCATAATGGGGAGATACTCAATGGGAAAATAATATGCTAATTTACTATCCACAGACCGCAAATGAACTGACCATGAACGAGGAATGAAAATTTAGTCACACTTCTGATTATACACGTATTATTTGATCCCCGCTCTCTCTCTCTCTCTCTCTCTCTCTCTCTCTCTCTCTCTCTCTCTCTCTCTCTCTCTCTCTCTCACACACACACACACACACACACACACACACACACACACACACACACACACACACACACACACTCAATCGCGCGCGTGCGCTAGTTCTACTAAATAATTCAATTCATTAATGGTGTCGGAAGAGATGGTTAGCAAGAAATCCTTTAGGCGTGGTGCGTGATGCGGCGCTCCCCATCCCCATATACCGATCAAATCAGTCACGACTTGAACCGAGCGTGCCCGAACATTGTCCTACAAAATGATGGCCGCCTTCTGCAGAAACCGACGCCGCTTCTTTCTCCCAGTTGCTTTTCTACTTTGTAACACAGTCTGTTTCGTTTTCGAGTCCAAACCGCTTAACATATATTGTTCAAATTTGGCATGGAGACAGTTTGTACCCTGAGAAAGAACATAGCCCACTTTAAAAAGCAAGAAAATTTTTTTTGCATCAGTGAACGTAAACTACATTAAAACTTACTTATTTTGGTTGTACAACTTAAGAATTCTATAATGTATAAGTACTTCAGTAGTCGCCGTGCGGGATAGTCTCTCAAACGAAATTGCTCCCACGTCCGAGGCCTTTCAATATCACGTCTTCCATTCCGCTTGTAGTTCAGAATATTTTGGGGAAGTCTGGGACGTAGCATTCTCACCAGTCTTCACGATATTTTTGAATTTTTTAGTTTCTGTTGAAAATACTTAATTTTTCTCTAGTATCTTCATTCCTAATCATTTCTTGTTGTGCAGCTCTTCGAATTTCTTAGGAACCTCATCTCTGCCGTGTGATTTTTTTTGCTTTTTTTTTTTAACCATGTTTTCGCTTTCATAGCATAATACAGGAACCGCGACCACGTTATAGAATTTCGGGACAATATTTTTGTACTTTATTGCCCAATGTTCAGATAATAGTGTCACACACAGCTTAGAATTTGTGTAATTTATTTTAAGTATCAGAGTAAAAATCAGATCTTACAGCGTAGCCTAAATGAAAGATTAAGAGACCAGTTCTAATGCAGGATTATCCAAAACTAGTTTTAAACTGACTATTTTCCTCGGAGTGCACTTATTTTCGTTTTATTACTAGAAATTTTAAAGTTGCATTCATTGCATATTTCGTTCAGGTGGTATATAGATCTTTGGAGGTCATTTCGTGAACGTGAATCATGTCATCTACAAACAGAAGCACAATCAGGTATTTCTCATTCGTTATCCCAATTCCTTTGTCTTGTCGTAGTTCCTGCTTTCATTTATGAAGAACGAAGTCAGTGTAAATACTAAAAATGCTGACTTAATCTGCTCATTTAAATTTATATTAAGTGAGCTGTCGCAGTGGTTAGTACATGGTATTATGATGATGATGATGATGATGATGATGATGATGATGATGATGATGATCATGATGTTTGGTTTGTGGGGCGCTCAACTGCACGGTTATCAGCGCCTGTACAAAGCCCCAACCTTTACACAGTCCAGTCTCGCCACCTTCACGAATGATGATGAAATGATGACACCACAGACACCTACTTCCCGGGCGGAGAAAGCAACCCAGCCGTGAATCGAACCCGGAATCCCATCACCAGCAACGCTAGCTACACGACGAGCTGTCAACTAGTACACTAGACTCGCATTCGGGAGGATGACGTTTAAATCCGCATCCGGCAATCCTGATACGTTTTCCGTAACTTTCCTGAATCGTTCCAAGCAAATGCTGGGATGGTTCCTTTGAAAGGGAATGGCGGACTACTTTTACCCTTCCCTGACGCAGTGCCAACTCCTGCTCCGTCTCTAATGACCTCGACATCGATAGCACATTAAATGCAATCCTCCTTCCGTCCTTCATTTAAAGGCATAGGTTTACGCAATAAGTCGGGCGTTAAAAGTTAAAAACTGAGTACTCGTCTAAAGCAGCATAATTTCATGCCGCGCAAATTATCGAGACTATATTCACCGAACATATGTGAAAGGCAGCACGTGGCGACTTCCAACAAACTTCACACATAATTTCGAAACTTTGCGAAACTTTTTTTTCCCTCTGACATCCCTGACAGAATGATGAAAGGAAAAAGACTTTTATCCCTTCTACATTTTCGCTGTTCGTGTAGTAAGGTGTCAGCATCAGGCTTGATGTTTCACTTTATTACTTCTTTACTACTCACTTTATTCGCAACACATTTGTCAGACAGTATCCACATACGTCGCCGAATGTACCTGAAAATTATAGAATTGTACAACACCTAGTTCAGTACATAAATATTGAGACGTTTTCGAAAAACTAGCTTCTCTTACAACAGAGTGTCTTCAACTGCAAAGGGTTATGTTTCTTCAGGTCAAGTTTTTAACACATTAACTGATACGGAATGTGAACGAACTTCTGAAGGTGGTTTACATATGGGACTTCCCGTTTTCAGACAGCAATTTGGAGGGGAGAAGGGTCTACTTGGAATATTTCCGGAGAAATCCTTAACTGTTGAATATAGGCGAATGGTAGTCAATGGAGGGAATGACTGCGAATGCTCGTTCGATTTGCGTTCTCTTCCGTAGGCTGCGATGCAAACTAATCCTGGTAATATTCCCGGTGTGAGATGTAGTTGGCAGCTCTGTAAATGCTGACCGGTGAGTCGCTTAAAGCCCAGGTGAAATTAATCTCGGAGGGACACATCACGCTCTCAACCGATGAAGCATATCCCCTAAGGATCGCCCAGTGCCTGTGACTAGTGCATTGAATGTAAATACGGAAAACTGCAAAAACTCACTTTTTGAACTATTTGTAATTCCATTAACTAGTTTTGTAACCTTTACAGACTCATCTTCAAATGTGGCACACAGAATTTCTGTCTCTCTGACGTGGAGACAGAGCGACAGTTACATGGCGACATGTGTCGGAAAACCAATTATTCCACTTACTGACTAACGGACAGTTCATGGTAGACACAGACTATCCCGTGGAAGAGTAAAGTATCTCGAGGAGACCTAATTAGAAAGTTTCTAGAACTGACGTTACACGATGAATTTAGGAATGGAATATACTGAAACTGCCTACGTATTGTAACTGTAGGAAGCGTGAAGACCAGAAGAGACTAAGCACAGCACGCACAGAGGCTTTTATGCAGCCACAGTTCGCACGCTCCATACGTCAGTGGAGTGGGAATAAGTCCTAATAACTGGTATACTGGCAAGTTCCATCTGTCACGCAATTCACGGTCGTTTATAGACTACAAATTATAAGCTGCCTATGTTTTGTTTAAATTTGGATTACAAGAAAATGGGCGTTTTGCAAAATGTCCTACATAAGTCTCCTCTTCATCAACACCACCACCATGAGTGTTCTGCCCTAGGGCAGGTCTTCACATGTAGCTCTCCATGCAGTCCCATCATTTGTTACCCTCTTGTTTTCTCACAACTATTTTCTGTTCTTACGCTGTCCACCACCTGGTAAGTTCTGCGTCTTCTTCTTCTTCTTCTTCTTCTTCTTCTTCTTCTTGCATTCACCAATTCCTCCATACCATCAATAAACAATCTCTTCTCATTCAGTGTCCATGCCAATTGTGTTTGCTCATCCTGCTACCTTCAAAATTTCTCTCTGTTCTCCCACTCAACACCACCTCATTTCTCACTGTGCCTGCCTATTTTATCCCCTATCAACGCACCCACATAAAAGCCTCCTGTTATGAAACGTCTCTTTGGCAATTGCTATACGTATTTTCACCTCCTTATTACTTCCAATGTCGTCCATAATAGCACGTCGCAGTTACCTAAAAATACTAAATTGTTGTGTCTTCCTGCCTAACATTATAGTTGTTCTTGATTTTCTTGCACCTATCATCGGACATTTTGCGTTTTTCTTATTATTTCTCATTCCAATTTAATCACGTCTCTTGTTCAATTCTTTTAACATTTCAGTCATACTTCTTTCGCTCTCTGCCAATAACACCACATGATCCGCGAGTCTAATACATTCTGCTCTCCTAACAACAACCCGCTCCCGTCTATGTCGTTTCAAACGTTTTAGAATGACATGCTCCAAATATATTTACACACTAAGGAGAATAAACGTATCCCGGAGGACTTACCCCAGCGCGATGGAAATCGATACACGTGATGTCCATTCATGCCCAATAGTATCCGAACGACCTGAACTGAATTTCGCCTGATTCACATGCAACCCAGATAGCGCAACTGTCTAGCAGGTCTCCTTGTCGCTCCTTGGTACAGTCGTTTGACTATTGAAAGTGGTTCCAACAAGTCACCACGAGAAAAAAAACTGTTCTGTATCGCAATAACTCAAAATGTAAAGTAATACCACGATACTACAAATATCACGGAACACCTTATCACAGATAAGACTGCCCTTAAGGCTTGTAGCTCACATTTATTACAATAAATGACATATCTGACATTTTACCACTCTCATTATTACGTCAGATAGGTAATGCACGTAGTAAATTCGTCGAAATCATGATTTACTCTTCAAAGTAACATACCGTACTTATTATTTAACATAAAATAAGATTAAAAATTAAAGGTATTCACGAGCAGCTAATTGAGAATATTTATGAACTTCAAATTACACGACGAACCGTCTCGTTCTGCATATGGATGCAAACTCAGGTCATGCAGACTAAGCAATGATTTCGTGCCTGACGGATACTAACTGTCACTCCTGATTAGGCATACAGAGAGTGATATACCTCGATTTTAGACAGAGCCAGTTCGCAAATTCCAACTTTAAATTTCATAGCGCAAGCATTTTTGCCGGACGCGAATTCCTACTCAGCACCTATTGTCCCTGTTAACGAACGACGAGAGATGTTGTATCTAGGTTCTTAACAAGTAACTTACTTGAATTTTCCGTGAGGTAAGGCTTTGTATAGGGCAGGGATTCGAACTCAGAACTTAATCGGATAGATATCGACGCACAATCAACTGTGACATTTCGGATTTTCTCTGCAGTAGCTAGATGTTTTAACTGAAATGACGAGACGAAACATTATTTTTTTTCCTTCCCAAGACTCCAACTCGGCATCTGTCGCTGTTACATTCTAGAGAAAACTAACGTTAAATATGGGTTTGTTGCACCAGCAGCGACATGTGAGCGTATTTGAACTAGAAATAATATGACGAAGAGTTCAGTGCTCACTGGAAATACAGCTCCACACATCATATCGCTTTTGACTACACACAAAGACACGTCAGCTTCCGAATTTTTGTCCAGCTCGGACTAACACCTTGAACTTACAGTGGTCTCGTAAATAGTTCTGTGTCTCACTGAGTCAAAAACGTCACACATCGTTAGTGTTGACAACGAACGAAAATACATTAAACATTAAAATAAGTATCCACCAGCAGATAGGTGTTCTCATGCTAGAGCTTGATAATACATAATGAAATCTATAGTGCCGGGCCAGGATTCGAACCCATTCACGCGCAGTATGTAGAGATGTTGAGGAATCTGCAGTTCTGAACAAACAACAAATTGTAGCCGTGCTGTATTCTCACGAAGGGATCAAATTCAGCGTTAAGTACGGTCTAAGTTGCATTCCCAGTTCAGAACCGATTTTATCGACATACAGAAGCTCAGATAAAATATGGACTAAATGTCCTGTGAGCCTACATAGCGTTTGTTTCGTCACTAGAAATAAATAACAAGTATAAGAAAGGTTTCTACGTGTCGCCGCTCCAGTCTTTATTGTGATTCATCCTAACGTCTACTTTGTAGAAAAGGAATATCATTTTTCATGTTAATTTCAGACCACAATGTCATTATATCTTCTTCACTTGCTGTAGCCAGAAGAGAATGGAATCTGTCTCTCCTTATCTAAAATCATTGACAGAAGTTGGAATCGAACCCAGTTCATAGATATACAAGCATATCATAAGTATGTGGCTCATATTTCTATCGTAACGCCGTTGCACCACACTGGATGAGAATTCTGACACACAGGCTTCCTGTAGTAATTTGCAGCAGGTTCAGTAATTTCATTTACTTGGTTGACCGAATCACAATGAACTAGCTGCCTTGACTACCCAGTGCATACATTCGACTTTATTTTGTAATCACCGAAATAAAATCACGTACCTGCCACCTACACAGAACAGCCAACAGTCTAGGATGCGCAAATTTAAGTAGGAAGTGTTTCTTTCCACTTGGTCTACTGTATTGCGCCATCTCTTTGTTGAAAACGTCGTGCAGTGCAAATGTCGCATTTCATAAGTAAAGTTTTGTATTCCTAGAAACCCAAAATTTGCTTGTCAGCGGCGGGAAGAGGAGTTACCTGTTGTGCAGCATTGTAAGTTTTCACCATTGCACTATGAGCCGAAAGTATTTTTTTGCGATTTCCTTATCGATGTTTTATCTGACTGCTTGTAGCTCTTTCACAGAAGGGATAAAAACGTTACACTCAGTGAGACTGGAAGTGCGAACCATAACAGATGCTTTTTCTCAGGTCAGCGCATTACCATAGAGCTGGCGTAGAAGTACGTGTCTTAGCTTACTCTTACGAGATCGATAATGTCTAGCACTCGTAAACCGCTATTTAAAGGACGAGATTAGTTGCGATTTCCACGTGCAACGACTTTTCTGGGCTGAAAACCGTAAATTTACAATCTTTTGTTACACCTAACGTGATAATAAATCAGATTATTCAATGGAAATGACAGGTAAAATCAAGTGAACTTTGAGGATAAATTCCGTGCACACCAGGAAGCAACTGGTCGATCACAGAGGTGCCAAACATACGTTGCCTTGTTGTCAAATCTCAGTTACAGTACCAGCAGAAAGAAGACGAACCGATGTGATCGTACAGCGGGCTGGGAAGTGACCATAGCTGGTGTCTCCAAGTCGCGGCTGCTACGGCCTGGAATGCGTAATGCGTCTGATTCGCATTTCTGTAACTAGGTTTAGGGACTGGAGCGTAGTTACTAATAATACTCGGAACTGACTGAAAACTAAGCATCATATATCAGTAACTCTCACAGTTGTTTTTATATTTATTTCGTAAGTGTACTAAAAACTAAGCAGCTCATTCAGAGACGTTTTCATGCCTCGCCGATAGTCGAGCAAAACAAACAAATAAAGAAAAAAAGAATGTGTGTGTGTGTGTGTGTGTGTGTGTGTGTGTGTGTGTGTGTGTGTGTGTGTGTGTGTGTGTGTGTGTGTATGAGAGAGAGAGAGAGAGAGAGAGATCAAAAAGAATGAGAGAGAGTAAGAAATTGTTGTAAAGAAATTGAATCATGGTATGTAAAGAAATCTTTCATTAAAATGACACGTTACACATAATTACGAAGTATCGTATTCATGATCTATGAAACAAGAATTGATCTAATGTAATCTAATCATATCATATTGATGGCTATCCATGAAGAGTCATGAATTACCGAAATTTTTGCCAATACCAGTAATGAAATCTAAACTTGAAAATAAAAGACGACAATTTTTGTAATAAACCGGGAGTCCTAACAAGACCCTTTCGTCCCTGTTAACTAACCACGAAAGATGTCTGTTATACCTCCATGCTCAAGTAACAAAGTGCGCATGCATTTAAAGATTAAGTGCATGATGTGAAGTTATATGACGGAGATACGAACCCAACACGTAATCGTATTGTTAACTAAGTAAAATCAAATGTTACGTATCGGTTTTTCTTACCAGCTGCTAGGTGTTTGAATCTAAACTAAGGATACAAAATTTTGTACCTAAGCGACAATCTAACTGCACGCCTACCGTGCATTCACAAATATAGCTTAAATATCAGTTGCTTACTCACCAACGGTAAGGTGTGTGCGTGTTTGACCAGAAATAATGACACCTATTGCGATTGCTGGCAACACATTAAAACATTTCAACTCCTCAACACCAAATTAAAACGTTGCATTAGGAGGTGTCTGCTTCGTGCAAAAGGTCTTGAGTTCATATTGACGACATCAAGTAATTCTTCATTATAGACGTTTATTTACAAACAGAACTGACAGACTCAACAACAGACTCTCCCAGCCAACCGCACTGCACATCCGAACTGCCCACTGACATCTCCTAGGTGTACTAATATCCTTCCAAACAATGAGAGTCTTTGACAATGCTTTGTTCACAATACGGTAGCAATTCACGACTTAAAACCAAATCAGACATTACAGAACTTTAGCACAGATTAAAGCAAGTAAAAGGATCAGCACATATAAATTCTTACAAGCATAATTTCCAAATAGAGTTTATAAAATTTTTCTACCAGCCTTCGGATAACCTTCACCAGACTTGCACCGACGTTTCCAGAAATATCTTGACATTTGATTCTGGATATTTCTTGTGTGATTTAGAACTATTATTTATATGTAAAATGATTTAAATCCTGTTTCAAAACGTAAATAAATCTTTTTAGCAATATTTCTTGATACAAATCGTCTTTCGAAATTAGGTTATGAAACAGTTTTCACAAGTTTTCGTATTTTTGGGATGATAATATAGAATTTCTCCATAGAAAGTTCCAGAAGTGTGCATTAAACGTTCATTTACAGACTTTCTCTTTAGCTGGTGAGTTTTTTAAAAGTATTTTGTCCATATTATACGAAATAATTTAGCTCAAAACTGATAATTTATACAATTAGTCAGAGCTACAGCAAACAGTGGGTCTTTCTTTTACAAAATGAAATATAATTACAAAATTGAATGAAAATAGGTTACTAACACTAATATAAACTTATATTAATTCTATTTTTGTTCTTTCTGTGCAAAATGTCCTAATATTGACACAGTACAATATTTAAACATCACCAAAGTTTCCCTTTTCATTTTGCATATCTGTATCAACATCCCCTAAAAGTCTACAGTATCGAATACTTCAATATGTCCCAATATGTCCTGTAATGTTACTACATGAATAGACATTCAAAGCGCACGTTGGTTTTCACTAGCGGGACGGTGTGCACGTTATAGGGCTTGAACTGAAACTATGAATATTTTTGTATTGGATCAGGATGCGGACCCACATACTTACCTTTGGAGGAGACCTAGAGAAGGTTGCAGTCTTGCGAAAAGGAACGAAATGGTTGAACTATAATGTTCCGAGTGATTCAGATCCTCGAAAGAGGAGAAACGAATTCGAATCACAGTCCAGCACCAAATTTTTCAACGTATCTAGTTCAATCAATTACAAGTAAAATAAGAGCCCCATCCTTTAAATGTCTATCGCTTCATAAAATAAAATAAAATTTTCTAATGTAAGTAAGTTTACTGGCGACTGTATTTCTGTTTACGATGACTTCCGCTATGTCATTTCCCAACGTAACCTGGCTCTGCCCAGTTGGTAATGATGGAACGTGATTTGTATTGCGAAATCTGGATTATAACGTCTTTCTCTTGAAGTTACCAGAGGCAAAGTAAATCTGTTTGTGCTTCTTAAAAGTAAATGTCTGAACCCACGCATTGCTCCTGTGATAGTTCCACCAGACCACTGTGCCCACATTTCCCAGCCCCAGGAGTGAGCTGCAACGGATGATGTGCTGAGCTTACAAAAGTAGTCACGGTGGAAAAAACGCGAGTCTATTAAATGGTTAAGTAGAAACAAGCTTCTGACGCGGAGATTATGTTATTCTCATGTCAGCAGGATGTAAAGACCCTTGTAGGCATCATAGGCTCGATGTGAAGCTATTTTGAAATGTTCACAAATTCAGAAATTTTCTTAGTTCGTGAAGATCCACTGGGAAGTGTGAAGTTACCGGATAATTGGATTATTACCGTCATTATTACTATCATTTTCTTCATGCCGCTGCTGGAACACTGTACTTGAATATCAGTTCGTGCCTTTTGGTCACTATACAAGTAGTTTCCCAAGAAGAGGTTCTTTCTCTGTCAACAGAATTCTTTCCACGTTAATATCGAACACCAGCAATTACTCATTGATTACATTAAAACTAAAGTAATCGATGAAGACGTTACTTGATAACAAAAACGCGCTGCCTTTCTTCTATTACTTGCGCCTAGAAATGGCTGTCGAGTACTGCCAAACCAAAAGCCAAGAGATCTTACTGCCTGCCGATATACGCCGCTGGCAATTTTTCCATATGATTTGGTCGACGTGACCCGTTTCAAGTTGTGTATGACAGAGAATGTTTTAGAAAATCAATTGTTTTCCTTTGCAATAAAGAAAAAGATTTTCATTCAAAGCTATCCAAGTTCAAAATTTTTGGAATATTAGTTCCAGTTTAATATTCGCTTCTATAATTTAGGAAAGTATTTCGCACATGCAAAACTCGGATCCGGCCCACTGACCTTACGCTCAGCCGCCGGCCATAAATTCTGGCTCAGAGTGACACCAGATTAAGTAACCTAATATAGCGAAGACTATTTGCCAGTGCTCTCTCTCACCGGAAAATACGCAGTTCTCTCATTAATTGGGCTCCATTAGTACACTGTAACAGTAATTTCTGTGTGTCTGCAATGCATACGGATTGTGGAATTTAGCGGTGCTCTCTCTTCCACTTCTTTATACAATATGACTTACCTAAACGGGCCCTTTATCGTTACAGGCCGTGGGCTGTGCTACATCATACTGACAACAGTAATGTTCTTATACTGACAATCTGACTGGACGTTTTACCTGATTTTGTAATCATTTAAATAAGACAACATGACCTTCCAGTGGGAGACATTTCGTTCTCCCTTTTCCTTCTGTGACATTTTTCCGTAATCTATTTGCCTTCCAATCAGCGAAATGCGGTAGAGTACGGCTGGTAAACGATTTAAAAACCACGATTTAGTCCCGTTAAGACGATTTCTTCAAACATTGTCGTTGCTAAAGGAATTTACTTTCGTCTTAAATCGTCTCAAGCAGCAACGTTCACAGACATCCCAAATACGTAAAAGCTCATTATCCTGGTACGAAGTTTGTAAAACAAACTTCCCACAGTTTGTGTCAGGTTGATCTTTTCGTCTGATAGCACTGCCTAAGTATCACAAGTAGTGTCCCTGTAGCTGTGGGAATCATTGGTTAATAACGAGTTTAACACAAATGGGTATAGTATTGCTAAATATTCAAATTAATTATCAACCTAAGTCTGAGTCCATCCGCAGACTGTAGCGAATTTATAATACTGAAACTAGACTTTGCATCCTTGCCCTCCTTGAGTGGGCATTGGAAGGCGTTTGCACACACGTACACAACACTATGAATACTTCGAACGCCATAGTTAACGTTGCTCTCATAAACTACTTTTGTTTTTTAATTCTTCTAGGTGTTCAGGATGCAATATGTGTTGTAGATACAGCCTTAGAGCAAAACATTGACCGCCGAGCCGTCCACATAAGGTGGACAACACAGTCGTGCTCCTCTCTGGATCCTGTGTCCGGCAGTAAGCTCGATCTGCAACATTGCAGACTGCGGCACCTCCCAGAGGAAGTCTTGAGTTCAGTCTTAGTACATTATTCTTGACTAAGGCCGTAGTCTTGAGGTAAAACGCGAGACTAGCTAATATGACGTCTGGCGACCGGAAGCAGACAACGACAAAATTTTTATCGCCCCTTTCCTCTCGGTGCTGAAGCTATGCGTGTATTTCAAGCGAATCTACAATATATTTCGCTTTGTGTCACACTGGTAATAATAGTTTGGTTCAACAATGTTTTAGCGAAAGATTTATTTACCGAGCATCTGCCTCTGAACACCGCATGCGTCTGAGTTCTCTGGGACCCGTTTGCTGCCTACCGGCGGGGGCTGAGGCACTGCGCTGCCTTCTGCCGACATCATCTGCTCCACTCCACACTCTCAACCATGTAAAATGCTTTAATGTTGTTGAGTAGTGACCCATAAAATCTGTCTACGATTTCTGTTTCACTCTTGATAGCAAAGGAGGCACAAAACCGTTTTTATTTGATGATTATTTTATTACATTAGAATGCAGTACATCAATGTGACACAGAATTAATTTCATTGTTTCTGATCAAGTGCGCTATAATTAAAGCGTCACATTCTGTTCTTTTCCTTGCACAGGAGATTCTTCAAATAATTTATTATTGTCATGGATTCATATGTGTTACTCAAGGCACAGGGAGTAAATGCAATGTAATGTTTGGTTTCTTTCTTTGATTTTCTATGGTAAATGGATGAAAAAGATTGCGTCAATTCCTATCAGAACCTGCTCTATAGCTACTAAGGCAAATTGCTTCTTTTGAGGTCCATAAATTAATTAATGGAGAAGTGAACGCTGTTCACAAATGATATTTAGAATATTCAATTGGATTTAAGGCGACAAAACTGCCCACATTTGAAGCTACCCAGAGAAAAAGTAAGTTGCTAGAGACACTGTCAGCACATGTCTGCAGGAAAGTTTAGCATAGAGTAATCAAGAGGCTCATTTCCTTCATACTTATCACCCTGGAATGTGAGTCTTAAGTGAAGAACAATATTGAAATTCGTATCGTTGATGGTCGATTCGAATTTCTTCAGAGACGCTGGTATTGCGAAGTAGCTTGGAAGTCAGAACGCCATGATCTATGACGATTAACACAACTTACTGAGTCGAGCTACCAAGAAGATTTGATGTGTAAAGGTTTTCTTCCGATTTCGATACAGAATTTTTTCTGGAAATTCGCAGCTCCTTAAAAAAAAAAGCTCGCACACGATGGTCCCTACCTCAGTTGGAACTGACGACTGATTGAGCCGTTCTGACACGAGACATGGGCGGTACCACCGGGTTACAGACACACTGCTACCTTTGCACCACTCTCATCATGGTATTGGACGCTCAGCCTCATAACGCATCGTGAAAGATAATAAAAGTTGCCACTTATGTGAAGAATAGCATTTCTTTAGCCAAAAAATTGAATTTTCTGCCTCAGTATCTTAGTTTACGTAAGGATTATACAGCATGAGCCATTCAAATGGAAAGGTAATATCAAGTAAATTTAGTGAGCCAATTCAGTACCATAGGCGGAAGTGATTGCACTGTCACAGTGTTGCCTAATGTTTGTGACGATGTTGCCAAATCTCAGGTGTGCTAGGAACAGCTGTGTAGCGGTATGCGTGGAGAATCCCCTGATCGTGTCTTACGGGGATATGGAGAGGAACCGCAGGGTTTGGTTAGGATGCAGCGTTTTCTCCTAGCAGTTGTGTCAAACAGTAAGGTGTATAATCTTCCATCACGATTACAGTTTCCTACAAAATATATACAAATAAAACACTTACCTTGTTTCTTTCCGACAAAAGATTATTTTGGAAATCTCTTATGCCCACCTGTCACCAAAGTAAGATAAACACTTTGCACCTCGAAATCGATTGCATGTGTGTGCAGTCTTGTGATGCTTAAATAACGCTCAAAGGACATTTAGTCCATATTTTATCTGAGCTTCTGTATGTCGATGAAATCGGTTCTGAACTGGGAATGCAACTTAGACCGTACTTAACGCTGAATTTGATCACTTCGTGAGAATACAGCACGGCTACAATTTGTTGTTTGTTCAGAACTGCAGATTCCTCAACATCTCCACATACTGCGCGTGAATGGGTTCGAATCCTGGCCCGGCACTATAGATTTCATTATGTATTATCAAGCTCTAGCATGAGAACACCTATCTGCTGGTGGATACTTATTTTAATGTTTAATGTATTTTCGTTCGTTGTCAACACTAACGATGTGTGACGTTTTTGACTCAGTGAGACACAGAACTATTTACGAGACCACTGTAAGTTCAAGGTGTTAGTCCGAGCTGGACAAAAATTCGGAAGCTGACGTGTCTTTGTGTGTAGTCAAAAGCGATATGATGTGTGGAGCTGTATTTCCAGTGAGCACTGAACTCTTCGTCATATTATTTCTAGTTCAAATACGCTCACATGTCGCTGCTGGTGCAACAAACCCATATTTAACGTTCGTTTTCTCTAGAATGTAACAGCGATAGATGCCGAGTTGGAGTCTTGGGAAGGAAAAAAAATAATGTTTCGTCTCGTCATTTCAGTTAAAACATCTAGCTACTGCAGAGAAAATCCGAAATGTCACAGTTGATTGTGCATCGATATCTATCCGATTAAGTTCTGAGTTCGAATCCCTGCCCTATACAAAGCCTTACCTCACGGCAAATTCAAGTAAGTTACTTGTTAAGAACCAAGATCCAACATCTCTCGTCGTTCGTTAACAGGGACAATAGGTGCTGGGTAGGAATTCGCGTCCGGCAAAAAATACTTGCGCTATGTAATTTAAAGTTGGTATTTGCAAACTGGCTCTGTTTAAAATCGAGGTATATCACTCTCTGTATGCCTAATCACGAGTGACTGTTAGTTTCCGTCAGGCACGAAATCTTTGCTTAGTCTGCATGACCTGAGTTTGCATCCATATGCAGAACGAGACGGTTCGTCGTGTCATTTGAAGTTCATAAATATTCTCAATTAGCTGCTCGTGAATACCTTTAATTTTTAATCTTATTTTGTGTTAAATAATAAGTACGGTATGTTACTTTGAAGAGGAAATCATGAATTCGACGAATTTACAATGTGCATTACCTATCTGACGTAATAATAATGAGAGTGGTAAAATGTCAGGTATGTCATTTATTGTAATAAATGTGAGCTACAAGCCTTAAGGGCAGTCTTATCTGTGATAAGGTGTTCCGTGATATTTGTAGTATCGTGGTATTACTTTACATTTTGAGTTATTGCGATACAGAACAGTGTTTTCTCGTGGTGACTTGTTGGAACCACTTTCAATAGTCAAACGACTGTACCAAGGAGCGATAAGAGGACCTGCTAGACAGTTGCGTTATGTGGGTTGCATGTGAATCAGGCGAAATTCAATTCGGTCGTTAGGATAGTTTTGAGCATGACTGTACGTGTAGGGGCAAATGAATGATTAGAGTTGAAGAAAAACTGGATGATTAATTCAAGACAAAGAGCTTCACAAATTGATAAGTCGATAACGTGTTGGGCCACCTCTGGCAGTTACTAGGCTTGACATTGACTGATAAAGTTAGTGGATACCCTCCTGATGGATATGGTACCAAATTCAGTTCAGTTGGTTCATTACATCGCCAAAATCGCGACCTGCTTTAAAGAACCTGCCCATTGTGCTCCAAATGTTCAAAATTGGTGAGAGATATGGCTATCTTGCTGAGCAATGTATTGCCTTGCATGTACAAACACGTAGATACGATCTCCGTGTGTGGTGCGTAAATTGTCGGCAGGCACCTCACTTAGTGTCCCGAGCAGAGTTCAAGCCGCCATAGAGACAAAGGTTGGACACACTGCATATTAATGTCCACTAATAGGTGTCTGTACACTCATTGATAGGATAGTGTATTTCGAAATGTTAGCAGATAAAGCTTACGTGGGGCGAGTCGTAGAATCTCTAAAAAGAGACACCTCTGGCAACACTAGTTGAAAGTGGCCTTCAAACTAGCCGTGCTGCGCTCTCTACCTCCGGCTATTCTCGTGGCCGTCAGAGCTGCCGTAGCCGAGACGCCCCCTGGGTAAACGCTACGGACGTCTACAGTCGCGCCTCACGATCTGTCACAAATTATGGAATGTATTCGCAGATACCAATTGTAACACGACAACGGCTATACAGTTTGCTGGAAACGTAAAGGATGTTCTGAAATTCCCATCACTACCTGCTAGAATTTGTAGAGGGGACTGAGTATATAATACTCATATTTTAAATTGTAACCCGTCTCCCGAGACGTACCGTATACTAGAACCATTTGAAAACATGTTGGTAAGGCTGTCACATTGACAAGTAATTTGTTACACTGTGGAATCAAAGAAATATCGTTTATGGCCCCCGCGAGCACGCAGAAGTGCCTCAACACGCCGTGGCATGGACTCTACTGATGGCTGAAGTCGCGCAGCAGGGAACTGACACCATGAAACCTGCAGAGCTGCCCATAAATCCGTAACAGTAAGAGGGAGCAGAGATCTCCTCTGATCAACACTTTGCAAGGCATTCCAGATATGCTAGTTAATGCTATAAAATTTACTAGAGACGTACAGTATGTTTGGGGAGTTTGGTGGCCAGCGAAAGTGTTTAAGCTCGGAAGAGTGTTCCTGCAGCCACTCTGTAGCAATTGTGGTTGTGTGGGCCGCTCCTTTGTCCTGCTGGAATTACCCACTTCCGTCGGAATCCACAATGGACACGAATGGATGCAGGTGATTAGACAGAATGTATCTAGACGTGTCAGGGATCCCACATAACTCCGAATGCGCACGCTCTACAACGTCACAGAGCCTCCACCAGCTTGAACAGTTTCCAGCTGACATGCAGGGTCCATGGAGTCATGATGTCGTATTCATACCTATACACTTCCATACTGTATATACATTTTGAAATGAGACACGTCCAACCAGGCAATATGTTTCGAGTCATCAACAGTCCAATGTTCGTACCGATGGGCCCAAATGAGGCGTAAAGCTTTGTGCTGTGCAGCGAGCAAGGGTACACGAGTGGGCCTTCGGCTCTGAAAGCCCATGTAGATATATTGAACATTTCGCAAGCTGATACTTGTTGATGGTCAAGCATTGAAATTTTCAGTAATTTGTGGAAGCGTTGCACTTTCGCCACGCTGAACGGTTCTTTTCAGATTCCATTCTTGCAGGATTTTTTTCCGGCCGCAGAGATGTCGGAGATTTGTTGTTTTACTGGATTGCTGATATTCACGGTGCCCTCATGAAATGGTCGTACAGGAAAAACCCCACTTCATCGCTACCTCGTTGATGCTGTGTCCCATCGGCCTTGCGCCGAGTATAAAACCACGTTCAAAGTCATTTAAATCTTGATAACCTGCCATTGTAGCAGCAGTAACCGGTCTAACAACTGCGCCAGACACACGTCTTACACAGGCGTTGCCCCCCCTGCGGGTTCGGGGGTACGAATAGGCCCGCGGTATTCCTGCCTGTCGTAAGAGGCGACTAAAAGGAGTCTTCACAGTTTCGGCCTTATGTGATGGTCCCCACTTGGGTTTGACCTGCCATTTTCAAAATTTCCGTTTTTAGTGCGTGCCATTTGGGGAAGGACGCCTTACGTGGTGTTTTTCTATTGGTCCATCGTGCACCTCCATATTGCATGCTATCTATTGTCGTGTGGAGGGATTTACACCCCATGTCTTCTGGGTTGCCTCCTCGTCTTGTGCGCAATCCCCTTCTTAGCGCCCACGGCAACTGTGGACCCTTTCAACACCTAAAATCCAACACGGTAGCCAGTCCGTTGTGGTGGGGTCGTCATGTACCCTCTTGGTGGTAGCCCCCTGACCACGCAGGGATCGCACTACAGATGCCAGAGTTGTTTCCTCCCCATGCATGCCAAGGAGTATGTGCCCATCTTGTCTGGGGCACGGGGACTCCGGGCAATGGGATATCGGCCAGGTACCCGTTGCTTTGGCTGGGTGGCGTCCTTGGGGAGAGCCCTCGTTCGGAGTAGGTGGCATCTGGGCGGATGTGGCGCAATGAAGCGCAATAAATCTCACCAAGCTGGTGGTCGCACTGCCACCAGCGTCTCTAAGCGAGGCAAAATTGAATTCGATGCTGCACAATATGATCCTCAGTCGTTCCCCTCGTTGGCTGCGCCATGGGAGGGACGCAGATCTAGTGCCAAGCAGGAGCCTTATGTACCACAATACCTTGTCTGCAGCAGGACTGACGGTGACTCCTTTCTTTCGACAAAGCCTATGTTTTATTGTGGAACACCTGGAGGATAAGTTTGGGGAAGTGGCGGGTTTGTCTAAAATGAGGAATGGGTCCATCCTCCTCAAGACGGCCCCCCAGGGGGCTCGCGGTCCTTTCGTGAGTACGTGCGTGGCGAGCACGGAGCCCCGAGCTATTGCAGCCTTCCTTCTTTTTCTGGGCTGCATTTCCTTTCCCTTCCCCTCCTTTCCTGTCCTTCATCCTTCCCTCCGACCTCTCCTCTCCCTCTCTTGGTGTCCCTACTTATGGTGTCCCTCTTTATGTTGGCCCTGCTATTCTCCTGGTTCTGCTGACCTTGCAATTCGGTCTTGTTCTGTAATTCCTTCATCCTTTTGGTATTCTCTGGTCCCCTCTGGGGTTTGACCTCCATCACTAAATTTTCTTCCGTAGTGTGAGCCATTTGGGGAAGAGCACCTTACCTAGTGTCTCCGGCGTGTGCCATCATCATTGATTCCATCGTTTCCTTTACGTCGTTGTTTGACGCTAGGGTCCATAGCCAGCACGGTAGCCAGCCCGTGTGGTGGGGTCGCTATGTACCCTTTTGGTTGAGCCCCCTGAAAACACAGGGATCACACGTCTGATACCTGAGCTGTGACCTCCTCAAGTAAGCCTAGGAGTGGTTGCTTGTCGTCCTGGAGCATCGGAACTCCCAGCAATGGCCGCCGTGCCAGACGGCCCTTGCTGTGGCTGGGTGGCGCCCATGAGGAGAGCCCCTGATCGGAGTGGGTGGTATCAGGGCGGACACTATGCTCATGAAACGCATAAGAGTCCACAACTCTGCCCGTTCTCTGGCCGTCTCTTTGACTGGAAAAGATTCTTCACGTGCTGCTTCCTCTGCCCCTTCCGCCTTCCCTTCCGTGGCTACCCCCTGGGAGGAGGGCCAGGCTCGTCGGCTGGGGAGGAAACCTTTCCCTCGCTATCTGGTTTGCGCCAGAACTGATGGGGATACTTTTACTCATACGAAACCTATGTTTTTTGTTGAACACATCGAAGACAAGTTTGGCGAGGTGGACTCTATCAGCAAGATGCGGTCTGGGTCGCTGTTGATTAAAACCGCTTCAGCTACCCAGTCTGCAGCTCTCCGTGCCTGTACCCATCTTGGTACGATTCCTGTGTCAATTACCCCACACCAGTCCTTGAACATGGTGCAAGGTGTAATTTTCCATAGAGACCTCCTCCTTCAATCTGATGAGGAACTTCGGGACAATGTAAGCCGGCGGGGGGTTCACTTTGATCGGCGGGTTCAGAGATGTCCGAAGGACAACCGCGTTGACACTGGTGCCTTTATCTTGGCCTTTGAAGGGGACACCCTCCCTGAGAAGGTCAAGATTATGGTCTATCGGTGTGACGTGAAGCCATACATCCCACCACCTATGCGATGTTTCAAGTGTTTGCGTTTTGGCCACATGTCTTCGCGCTGTTCACAGGCCCCCCTCTGTGATGACTGTGGACATCCGTTCCCTGAGGGAAGTTCCTGTGTTCCCCCTCCTGTGTGCGTAAATTGTCGTGGGAATCATTCTTCACGGTCACTGGATTGCCCAGTGTATCAGAAAGAGAAAAAGATACAGGAGTATAACACTCTTGATCGTCTCACCTATACCGAGGCCTGTAAAAAGTATACACGCCTTCATCCAGTGACCCTGACAACTAGTTATGCTTCAGTAGTATCTTCACCCCCTCCTCCTCATTCCTTACCCCAGTCCCGAACCCCTTTCCTCCCCCCTCCCCCTGCGGTTCCCACACCATCCCCTCTGGGCACCGCTTCCTCTCCCTGGCTGGAGAAGTGTCCTGCTTCTTCGGCGTCTGCCGGTCATGGGCGCCCCTCGCGCGATCCCCCTTCCTGGCACCTTCTAGGCCAAAGGTCTGCTGCCACGCGGCCACCACGAGAACCACGGTCTGCGGGCCCCCAGATCGCCCGCTCTCTTCCTGTTCCCGATCTTGCTGTGGCTGGCTCCATTTTGTTGCACAGCCCTCCACGATCCCAAACAGAAAGAAAGAAGCAGCACAAGTCCTGGGACAAGGAGTCTCTGGTGTCGCCAGAGGTCTCGTCCCCATCTTCACAACCTGACTCTGACCTGTTATTCATGGATGTAGCCCCCTCCTTGTCGGTGACGGGTGGTGACCCACCGGCATGACTGACATTAGCCTGTTCACCCCCCAATTGACTCATCGTTCTTTGGCTATCCAATGGAACTGTAATGGCTATTACCGTCACCTACCGGAGTTGCAATCCCTTCTTTCGTTTTACTCTGCGGCTTGTGTGGTTCTACAAGAAACTCATTTTACTGGTGGTCACTCACCAACCCTCCGTGGCTTCCGTGCTTTCTGTCGAAATCGGGTCGGCCCCCTACGGGCGTCTGGCGGAGTTTGCACGTTGGTCCGAACGGACATTGCCAGCACGTGGATTCTTCTCCAAACTACATTGGAAGCAGTTGCTGTTAGGATCCACCTGGACTCTGGGGTCACAATTTGCAATCTGTATCTCCCTCCTGACAGAACTCCTACACCTGCCTCCTTAAGTGCCCTCCTTCAGCAACTTCCTCCTCCCTTCCTTGGCGATTTTAATGCACATCATCCCTTGTGGGGCAGTGCATTTCCATCTAGTCGGGGTCATCTCATTGACCAGTTTATTACCGACCACGACGTGTGCCTTCTTAACGATGGCTCCCCTACCCATTTCAGTGCCGGTCATGGTAGCTTTTCTGCCATTGATCTTTCTCTCTCTTCTCCCTCCCTCCTCCCTTCCCTACAATGGTCACCGCACGACGACCTTTGCGATAGTGACCACTTCCCGTTGATTCTCTCGCTCCCTTCCCGCTCCCCTATGGACAGATCACCTCGTTGCTCCTTCAAACGTGCCAATTGGCCTCTGTATACTGCACAGGTCGTTTTTTCTCCCTCATTGTCGGATGGTATTGATGATGTCATACGTGACATGTCTGACGCGATTGTTCACGCTGCTAGCCTTGCTATCCCGCGCTTATCTGGACGATTTCGCCGCCGGCAGGTCCCTTGGTGGAGTTCGGACATTGGCGTTGCCATCCGTGATCGCCGTCGAGCTTTGCAACACCTTAAGAGGCATCCATCCGTTGCCAATCTTATTACCTTTAAACGCCTTCGCGCAAAAGCCCGTTACTTAATCAAACGGAGCAAACGGATGTGTTGTGAATGCTTTGTTTCTTCCCTTGGTTCTGCTGTCCCTCTGTCGCGGGTATGGGCTACGCTTCGCTCTCTCCAAGGTTGCCATCGGCAGTCTACCCTCCCGGGTCTTCACCTCCCGGATGGCCTTTGCACGGACCCGTTGATTCTCGCGGAACACCTTGCGACCCATTTTGCAACAGCGTCGGCATCAGCCTCCTATCCGGCTGCTTTCCTTCCCCAGAAACAGCGGGCCGAAGCTTCCGCCTTATGTTTTACCCCAGCCAGTCAGAATCATACAACGATGCTTTTACTGAATGGGAACTTCTTTCCGCACTCTCCTCTTCTGATGATACGGCCCCTGGCCCAGACTCCATTCATAACCAACTGCTTCAACATCTCAGTGCTCCACAACAGCGACATCTTCTCCGGGTATTTAACCGTATTTGGCTCCAGGGTGACTTCCCTTCTCAATGGAGGGATAGCATCGTGGTTCCCGTCATTAAGCCCGGTAAGAACCCCCTGTTCGTCGACAGCTATCGGCCAATTTGTCTGAAGAACGTTGTTTGTAAGTTACTTGAACGGATGGTAGCCCGTCGGCTCACTTGGGTCCTCGAATCTCGGCGTCTGTTGTCCCCTTACCAGTGTGGCTTCCGAGAGGGACGGTCTCCGATCGATCATTTACTTCGCTTGGAATCCACAGTTCGGCAGGCCTTTTCCCAGCGCCGCCATTTGGTTGCTGTATTTTTCGACCTTCGCAAGGCCTATGATACGGCTTGGCGCCATCATATCTTACTTACACTTCATGAGTGGGGTCTTCGGGGCCCACTCCCGATTTTTATCCGCCAGTTCTTGTTTCATCGTTCGTTTAGGGTTAGGGTTGGTACAGTTTTAAGTTCTCCGCGAACCCAGGAGAATGGCATCCCTCAGGGTTCCGTATTGAGTGTACTTCTGTTCCTCATTGCTATAGATGGACTTGTGGCCTCCGTCGGTCCTTTGGTCACTCCTGCTCTGTATGTGGATGATTTCTGCATTTGGGTTAGTTCCTCTTCGATGGCCGCTGCAGAGCGGCAGCTCCAGGGTGCTATACGACGTGCCTCTGCATGGACCATCTCACACGGATTTCAGTTTTCTCCTTTAAAATCGCGAGTGGTCCACTTTTGTCGCTGTGTGACAGTCCACCCCGATCCAGAGCTCTATCTCAATGCACAACGATTACCTGTGGTCCCACAGTTTCGTTTCCTTGGCCTTCTTTTCGACAACAAGCTCACTTGGCTGCCTCATATCAGACGCCTGAAGATAGGATGTTTCCGTAAACTAAACATCCTTCGCTTCCTTGCCCACACCTCTTGGGGTGCTGACCGTTCCACTCTCCTCCACCTTTATCGGGCCTTAGTGTTGTCTCGCTTGGACTATGGTTGTCAAGTTTACGGTTCAGCTGCCCCTTCTACATTGCGCCTCTTGGATCCGGTCCACCATCGTGGTATCCGTTTGGCCATCGGTGCCTTCCCGACTAGCCCTGTTGATAGTTTCCTGGTTGAGGCTGGGATCCCCCCCCTTTCCGTTCGGCGCTCCCAGCTTCTGGTTTCGTATGCAATCGCTGTCTCTTCCTCTCCCACTCATCCTTCCTATTCTATCCTGTTCCCTGCCCAAGGAAGTCGCCCACCTGACTCCCGCCCTTGGGCGGGTTTACCGGTTGGGCTCCGCCTAGCGTCTCTTCGCCGTGATTTTCAGCTTCCTTCCTTTTCCTGTATCCCACGTTCCCTCCCCAACACACCTCCTTGGTTAGTTCCTCGGCCCCGAGTTCGGATGGATCTCTGCCGAGGTCCGAAAGATTCCGTTCCCCCGATGGTGTTCCGTTGTTTTTTCTGCCGCATTTTATCTGAGTTTCGGGATGCTGTTGCTTTTTACACTGATGGCTCTAAATCTGCTGATCGTGTGGGCTATGCCTTCACCTCCTCTGTAGGCATGGAATCATCATCTCCTGCCAAATGGATGTGGGGTGTTCACTGCGGAATTGATGGCGGTCTCCCGGGCCCTGGCCTTTATTAAACAGTCCAAGCTCAATCGCGTTTTGTTATGTACAGACTCAATGAGTGGCCTTCAGGCACTTGACCAGTGTTTCTCCCGTCATCCCTTGGTCTCCTCCATCCATGACCATCTCGCTGATCTCCACCATGCTGCTTGTTCTGTTAGCTTCCTTTGGGTCCCTGGCCATGTGGGCATCCAAGGAAATGAGCTTGCTGATCGTTTGGCTGGGGGAGCAGTCACTTACCCCCCATTCCCTGTCACCCCTCCTGTGGCGGATTTACGGCTTCATCTCAAATCCCACTTTGCGCAATCATGGGCCACATCCTGGGAGGCTACCTCCTGTCTAATAAACTTCATGCGATTAAGGTGACACCTGTCCCATGGAGTTCTTCCTTACGCCTCTCGCGAAAGGACTCAACCACCCTCTGTCGTCTTCGCATCAGCCATACCAGGCTGACCCATGGTTTTCTTTTGCGTGGTGAGCCACCCCCACTTTGTGGTTGTGGAGCTTTCCAGTCAGTGGCCCACATTTTGGTGGAATGCCCCCTTCTTTTAGCTCTGCGTACTAAGTACAGACTTCCCTACACTTTACCCTTAATATTAGCAGACGATTCCCGGATGGTTGAACTGGTTCTCAGTTTCCTCCGTGAAAGTGGTTTTTATTCTCAGTTTTAAGGATTTTCATCTCCCTCTGGAGTAGGGGCAGGGCGGTGAGGGTTGGGATGTCTCCCACTGTAGGCTGTGCTTGGAGATTCCTGACTCCCCTCCCTGGCCATGTTCCTTCCTTTTTCCCTTTTACTGTTTTTATCGCCTTTTAGGTTTGTTTAATCCCTTTTACAATCCGCCCTTTTACACTCTGGCGGTTGAACGCTTTTAAATAGCATGTGGTCTTGCTTGTACTGCATCACAGGTGGGATATTTCCTCTCTTGAGGTTGCCCATTTACTGACTTCCCTCCTTGTGTTTTTATCATTGACGACACAACTGCACTTTTTTAGCCTTTTACCTTTTACCTTTTATCGTTTTAGACTCTTCTGAGCTGTCCCTCTGTCGGAACTGACCGCCTTTGTAACAAGGGACTGATGACGTTGCTGTTTGGTCCCTTCAACCCCAATCAACCAACCAACCATCCTCAAGACAGCCTCCCCAGCCCAGTCACGGGCGTTGCTCTTGGGTGATAAGCTGGGAGACGTCCCTGTTACCGTCACTCCCCACAGTAGCTTAAATATGGTCCAGGGAATTATTTACCATCGCGACCTCTTGTTACAGTCCGATGACGAGCTGAGAGCTGACTTGGAACGACGTGGTGTGCATTTTGTCCGTCGTGTTCACAGAGGACCCAAGACCAACAGGGTGGCCACCGGTGCCTTTATCTTGGCCTTCGAGGGTGCTGTATTGCCTGAGGTCAAGGTAATGGTTTACTGTTGTGACGTCAAGCCATACGTCCCTCCCCCGATGCGGTGCTTCCAGTGCTGGAAGTTTGGGCATATGTCCTCCCGTTGCCCATCCAGTGCCACATGTCGAGATTGCGGACGCCCCTCTCATCCCGATTCTCCATGTGCGCATCTGCCTGTCTGTGTCAACTGTGGGGAACACCACTCTCCATGCTCGCCGGACTGCCCCGTTCTTCATAAGGAGCGGAAGATTATGGAATTTAAGACCCTGGACCGGCTTACTTATCGCGAGGCAAAACTGAAATTTGAAAGGTTGCATCCTGTCCCTCTTCAAACTTCTTATGCTGCAGCTACGTTATCGTCGCCCTCGCGGGCGGCAGTTGTCGCCTCCTCTGTGCCGCCTTCAGTTGGCCCTCGGGGCTGTCCATCTCTGTCTGCCCCCCTTGTGTCTGGGGGCAAGCCTTCCTCTGTTGCCCCCTTAGCAGTTGGGGGCAAACCCCCTTCTGTCACTCCCCCCGCACATGCTTCAGAAGTGACATCTGCTCCAAAACCAGGGGGCTCGATCCCTCCCCCTCTCTCTCCCCCTCCCCCTCCCCCTTCTATGCCGGCGTCGTCTCCGCCGGCGTCGTCTCCGCCGGCGTCGTCTCCGCCGGCGTCGTCTCCGCCGGCGTCGTCTCCGCCAGCGTCGTCTCCGCCAGCGTCGTCTCTGCCGGCTCCTCTCTCGCGGAAGGGGTCCCTCGGGGCCCTCCCTTCTTCCGTTTCTTCTGCTACCCCGCCGGATGTCAGCCAGTGGCTGAAGGTTCATCCACCTGCTGGTCGTAGGGCTTCTGCGTCGTCAGCCTCCGACGCTCCTTCAGAGAAACTCTCCCAGCCCTCTAAGCCAAAGGACAGACGCGAGGAGGAGGACCGGAACGTGTCCAACAAGAAGGACGCTCCGGCAGTTTCAGTACCGCCTGCTGTCAATAGCTCTGGCTCTGGGGATGCGGTGGAGATCCTCGCCTCTGCCGCGGATCTCGCCCTCCCGGAACCCTCGGGGACCTCTCCTATGGACACAGCTGACTCTCGCTCGGTGGCGGCCGTTGACTCTGCGGCGCCGTCTGCCTCTTAGTGGACTTAACGCCCTCCCAGGCCCTTCCTGCTTCCATTCTCCAGTGGAATTGCGGCGGTTATTTCCGCCACCTGCCTGAGCTCCGGATGCTTTTGAGTGTTTCCCCTGTTCTGTGCATTGCTCTTCAGGAAACTTGGTTTCCAGCAATGCGGACCCCTGCCCTTCGCAGTTATCGGGGATACTATAAGAACTGCGCTGACTGTCAACGAGCTTCAGGTGGAGTTTGCCTCTTTGTTCACCACTCTGTCTGTAGCTCACCAGTACCCCTTCTGACGCCTTTAGAGGCAGTCGCTGTCAGGATTGAGCTCTCGCCGGCTATTACTGTTTGCTCTGTTTACGTTCCTCCGTATGGGGAACTCCCCCGACATGTCTTGGCTGCGCTGCTGGCTCAACTCCCGCCGCCATTGCTGCTTCTGGGCGATTTCAATGCCCACAACCCTCTATGGGGTGGGACTGTCTCCGATGACCGTGGTCGCGCTGTGGAGCATGTGTTGGCTCAGCTCGACCTTAGCCTCTTGAACACCGGTGCTCCCACACATTTCAGTGTGGCCCATGGCTCGTTCTCGGCCATCGATCTCTCTCTTTGCAGCCCTGGACTTGTCCCATCCCTTCACTGGAGAGTTCATCCTGATCTGTGTGGTAGTGACCATTTTCCCATCTATTTGTCACTGCCCCAGTGTCATTCTTCTGGGCGCCTGCCCCGCTGGGCTCTCAACAGGGCTGACTGGCCGGCTTTTACTTCCGCTGCTTCTCTCCCACAGGGTGACATTGACGAGGTGGTCTGTGTCTTGACCTCGTCAATTATTTCTGCGGCCCAGACTGCCATCCCTCGCTCTTCTGGACTCCCTTGGAGGAAGTCTGTCCCCTGGTGGTCGCCGGAGATTGCTGAGGCTATTCGCGACTGTAGGCGGGCTCTCCAGCGTCATAAGCGGCACCCGTCTCTGGAGACCCTCATCACCTTTAAGAAGCTCCGTGCCTTGGCCCGTCGTCTTATTGCACGGCGTAAGCAGGAATGCTGGGAGAGGTACATTTCATCCTTGGGCTCCCGTGTCTCCCCGTCGCTCGTGTGGTCCCGCATCCGGCGGATTTATGGATACCAGACCCCTATGGGTTTCCCTGGAAAATCCCTGGACGGCGCTGTCTGCACGGACGCCGCCACCATTGCTGACCACCTTGCCACGCACTTTGCTACGAGCTCTGCGACTGCAACTTACCCTCCTGCCTTTCGCTCTCTAAAGGAGCACGCCGAGCGGACGCCGTTATCATTCCACACACGTCGTTCTGAAAAATACAATGCTCCTTTCAGCGAGAGGGAATTCCTCGCTGCCCTCGCCAATTGCCCTGATACAGCGCCAGGACCGGACTGCATCCACGCACAGATGCTGAAGCATCTCTCCAGGGACTGCCAGAGACACATCCTCACCATCTTTAACCGCATTTGGAGCGAGGGCGTGTTCCCGTCGCAATGGCGAGAGGGTGTTATCGTTCCCATCTTGAAGCCCGGTGCGGACCCTCTGGCGGTGGACGGCTATCGTCCCATTACACTAACCAACGTTTTGTGCAAATTGCTCGAACGCATGGTGGGGCGGCGTTTGTGTTGGGTCCTTGAGTCGCGCGGTCTCCTCGCTCCATCCCAGGGTGGCTTCCGTCAGGGCCGGTCTGCTGCGGACAATTTGGTGCGGCTGGAATCTGCTATCCGTACGGCCTTTTCCCGCCGTCAGCATCTCGTTGCTGTATTTTTTGATCTGCAGAAGGCATATGACACAACATGGAGGCATCACATCCTTGCTACGTTGCGCGAGTGGGGTCTTCGTGGTCAGCTTCCAGCTTTTCTTCAAAACTTTTTATTGCGCCGCTCTTTCTGGGTGCAAGTCGGTGCCGCCTCTAGTTCATCTTATATACAGGAAAATGGGCTCGGTATTGAGCGTTTCCTTATTTCTAGTGGCCATTAATGGTCTGGCTGCAGCTGTGGGGTCGTCGGTGTCTCCTTCTTTTTATGCCGACGACTTCTGCATCTCATTTAGCTCAACGACTACGGGAGTCGCCGAACGCAGGCTGCAAGCAGCCGTTCGCAAGGCGGCATCATGGGCTCTGACTCATGGATTTCAGTTCTCTGCGGCCAAGACTCGAGTTATGCACTTCTGCAGGCGTCGGACGGTCCACCCTCATCCGGAACTTTACCTCGACGGTCACCTACTTGAAGTGGTGGACACTAGCCGCTTCTTAGGACTCGTCTTTGGTTCCCCGGCTCACATGGGTTCCTCATATTACTCAGCTGAAGCAAAAGTGCTGGCAGCACCTCAACGCCCTCCGCTGCCTGAGCCATGCGTCTTGGGGTGCAGATCGCAGCACGCTGTTGCGATTGTACAGAGCCCTTGTGCAGTCCAGGCTTGATTATGGGAGCCTGGCCTACGGGTCTGCATCGCCCTCAGTGTTGACGTTGTTGGACCCCATACACCACTGTGGGGTTCGGCTTGCAACTGGTGCTTTCCGTACGAGCCCCGTGGATAGTCTGCTAGTGGAGGCCGGGGTTCCCCCGCTGCGGATTCGCCGCCACCGACTGCTCGCCGACTATGCTGTCCACGTGCATTGCTCACCGGGCCATCCCAATCATCGCCTGCTTTTCCCTGCCAGGGTCCTCCCTCTGCCCGACCGGCGACCCAGGTCTGGGCTTTCCATTGCGGTCCGTGTCCAGTCCCTGCTGTCGGAACTGGGGTCGTTCCCTCTTCTGCCGCCCTTCCGGGCCTGTGCACCCACACCTCCCTGGTGTATGACCCGTCCGTCCGTCCGCCTGGACTTGGCACGGGAACCCAAGGACTCGGTTCCGCATGTGGCCCTCCCTCACCGTTTTCTTGCGCTCGTCGCCTCATTTTCAGGCTGTGAGCCTGTCTACACTGATGGTTCCCTGGTGGATGGTCGTCCTGCCTACGCTTTTGCTCACGCTGCCCATGTTGAACAGCGCTTCTTGCCGGCTGGCTGCAGTATTTTTACTGCAGAGCTGGTGACCATATTGCGCGCTCTTGAGCATATGCGTTCCTGCTCAGGTACGTCCATCGTCATCTGCTGTGACTCCCTGAGCAGCCTCCAGGCTATCGACCGCTGCTATACCACTTCTCCTCTGGTATATCCTTTATTCAGGAGTCTGTTTTTGCCAATACCCGCTCTGGTCGTTCGGTGGTCTTTGTTTGGACGCCAGGTCACGTTGGCATCCCGGGGAATTAACGTGTCGACAGGCTGGCCAAAGGGGCGGTCGACGCCCCCACTTTGGCGATCGGCCTCCCGGCTCGTGATTTGCAGCTGGCGTTGCGCCATAAGGTGCTTCAGATGTGGCGTGACGAGTGGCGTAGCCTGACTTCTCCGAACAATCTGCGGGCTGTCAAGGAGACGACCGATGTGTGGCAGTCCTCCCTGCGGGCTTCTCGCAGGGACTCTGTCATCCTGTGTCGGCTCCGCATTGGCCATACCTACCTGACGCACGGACATCTTTTGCGTCAGGAGGATCCCCCCCTGTGTCAGTGTGGGTCCCGGTTGACGGTCGCCCACATTTTGTTGGAGTGTCCCCGCCTGTGCATCCTCCGGCAGACTTTTAATCTCCCGGGCACGTTGCCTTTGGTTTTATGCGACGATGCCTCCATGGCTGACGACGTTTTAAATTTTATCCGTGGTAGTCCTTTTTATGGTTCCATTTAGGGGGACCTGTCCCTTTCCCTTTCTGTGTATCTTGTCCTCGAGTGTCTCATTGGTTGCAGATTTTAATGTGTGTATTCGGATGGTTGACTCTTTCCCAATTTTTGTACCCATGGTCAGTCAACCAGTCTCCGACCCTCTGATTTTCTTCCCTTTCTTTCTGTCCAGTGTTCGTCTGTACTCTTCTTGTCTCTAGTGTTCGCTGACACATTGGTGTTCTTTCAGTGACTGGGGGGAGGGGCGTCTCCTCCCCCCTTGAGGTTTTACCTGTTCCGTAAATTTTGTTTCGCTGTTTTTTTTGGAATGGGGGACTGAAGACCTTAGCTGTTTAGTCCCCCTTAAACATCCCAACAACAACATCAACAACAACAACAACAGGCGTTGCCAGCCGCAGCACCATATTAAGCCTGTTTATATACCTCTCTGTTTGAATATGCGTTATTATAATAGTTTCTTTGGCATTTCAGTGTAAATATGATCTAGTACATCTATTGTTCTACAGTTTCACTCGTTAATAATCAAAGAAACAGAGAAATCGGTCTTCAGAGACACTGTTTTAACAGGAGGGCCTTTTCCAATTTGAAATTAGAATGATATTATTTCCTTCATCTGCTGACGGTCGTTGATATATATCAACGAAGACAGGTGAAAATGTGTGCCCCGATCGGAACTTGAACCATGGATCTCCTGCTTACATGGCAGTCGATCTATCCATCTGAGCCACCGACGGCACAGAGGATAGCGAGACTACAGGAATTATCTCGCGCACGCCTCCCGCGAGACCCACTCTCTCACCTATGTATGACCACACACTACATTCGTAGCGTCCTTTCGGACATGTCCGAAAGAACAGACACCATATCCATATAAATATATTTTCCAATTCGCGTGCGCTGCGTCTCCACGGGGCACCACACACGCACCTGCTGACGTTGAAGGCACCCTTTCTCGAAGACGTTGCCCAATGCTAACGAAAAGCGTGTGGGGAGGAGTCAGACGCTGTGGACAACGATCTTGATAAACGCGACCAGCAGCTCTTCCAGTACTGTGAGTTTCGCCACACAGAATACTCGTGTCGGTGTATTTGGCAAAAGTGTACTCAGCAATGTTGCTCTAACACTCACAGAAACATGAACGAGACTCGAACCAGGTAAGAGAGGAGACAGCTGTCAAATGACATCATACGATCCGACGTAAGTAACCCCTGCCCCCCCCCCCCCCCCAGTGATTATAACCCTGTTGCATACCACATTAGCGAAGGTGTATTCATACAGCTGTAGCACGGATATACCTTTCCATACATGGGCTCCTCTTCAAAATATCATTACTCATTTCCCTAGAAGTTTTTAACGTGATTTTGGAACATCCTGTATCTCTCCAGTAACTATACAGATGTATCCAGAATTAGTTCCCTCTGGAGCGGAGTGTGCGCCGATATGAAACTTTCCGGCAGATTAAAACTCTGTGCGGGACCAAGATTCGATCTCGGTACCTTTGCCTTTCATGGGCAAGTGCTCTACCATCTGAGCTACCCAAACACGACTCACGCCCCGTCTAAACAGCTTTACTTCTGCAGTACATCGTCTCCTACCTACAGCTGTTGTACCACATTCGAAATATACGGATGTATTTCAGAATTTCGGCGTAATGCTACTTCGCAGAAACATGGCTGAATTTTCCTATATATTGTTATCATTAAAACCAAGCACCGTCTCTGTCTCCATATCAAAAAGTATTAGGTACTATTTTCATCATTTCTACACTATTAAAGTTGGTAGGTGTAGGAAAAAATACAACTATCATTCTGAAAATATCGTTGAGAAGCGATAGAATTCCTACAAACAAATTAAAGAAAATCATTTTGGGTACTAGGCCATGTCATTATACAACAGTGAAACAACTAAAATAACGACATTTCGACCATAATTTGAACGATCCTCTTCAGAGCGAATAAATGCCACGAAATTTCAAATCAGCAGCAGCGAAATGAAAGGTCGATTTGGAAACAGTTTCTATTTCTTCTTTCTTATCTTCGATTAATTTCCCAAATATCTCGTTCGTTTCGTATGTTGCTTTCTTTATACAAGGTGTTTAACATTTCTAGAGCTTGCAATTTTACCTAGTAACTCATGCATGCAAACGTCATCTAACGAGGCTACAGAGCATCAAAATACAGGCACCAGCCCCGGCGAATGTATGTAAGTAGAGTGTGATGCCGTGATTATTTATCAATTTGATCATGTATCATGTTCCGGAAGTTACAAGGGAATAACGTTATCATACCTCTGACGGCGGAATACAAGTACTGGTACTGTTGTTGCTAACTTTCATAGGTGGTAGTATGGATCAAAGTAAGAAAAAAATGTCCGGTAAACATGGGCTACAAAATGCATACCTGAGGCGCTATGAGCACTTGTTCAACAGTGGAGATATGTTTTATGCTAGCGAAGATGAACACGTCCTCACAGCTCTTAAGGTATGCATTTTACAGCCCATGTGTACTGGACATTCGGTCCATACTACCACCTCTGAAAGTTTCCTGCCCTACAACTTGGCTGCAACACTACCGGTACATACTGTCACACGCAACAGGAATGTCTTCTCTTCCAATTTTCCGTTATAGGGACATAACCTCAGATTTATCCATCTCCATCATCATAGAAAATTGCTAACATCTTCATTGGATCTCCCTGTGTACACACATATTACAGACTACAGCGCTTGTAACTTTGATACTCTGTAGCCTCGCTGGATGACGTTTCCAGACATCGATTCCCAGGTAGGTCCCCTCTACAAACGCGATAAGTGTGTCGCACGACGTGTGAAACTTTCTGTATGCAAACTCACTCTCTCTCTCCCTCCTCAACTATCAACTACCAGCTTTCTTATAAGTCTTACATCTGCTGGCTGATTTTTGGCAGAGCTCTAGATAACATGCCGCTCACTGTATTTTATCGCTGGTTGCATCTTAAATTCAAACTATATATTGGTCAAAACTGTGAAAAATTATTTTCTACATCTATAGATGTTATAAATATGGGTTGAATTTCTTCAACCGATCTCTAGCGGCTAGTGTGTTCGATTTTCCTATAGCTCGTCTCCTCTAATGTGTTCCATTCCTCTGTAAATATTTTGGATCAGTATTTTCAGCCAGGACGTATGAAAGAGATGGTTCGGTAGTATTCACAATTATCACTATTTGCCATATTTGGTGTTGGTGTTATTTTTTTCGTTTATTCTGAAGATTTAGCAGCATATCAGCGAGCATAGATGTTGAGCAGTGAAGCAGCAAACGCCGACAGAGTGAGTCCTCGCCGATGCTGATAGAGCCCTCTGGTAGCGAAGCTCTGCACTACAGGCAATGAAGTGTGTGAGGTACTAGTAGCGACACGTAGCAGCGAAGTGATGAACCGCAAAATGGCCGCGAATATTGAGTGACTTAAATGTCTAGTTGCTGTTTATTTCTTCCTTTACACTATTATTACAAAACAGACTACGGCATCACTGCTCGGTTTGTCTGTTACCGTATTTTTGTGTATTTCACACATTACAAAATAATTCTGTTCTCGTAACATATAATGCAAACTACATCTCGAGCGACATTAATGTATGCAGCATGTTACATTCATCATTCCCTCTTCGTAATTTAGTATTACTAATAGTTTTGTCCACAGTTTTAAGCATTAAAAATGGATATGTGGCTCGGAACAGGGCTACTGTTATATTAAATGTTAACAAAATAATCTCACGGTATAGTGAGTTAAAGAATATTGAACAGCAACGAGAACTGTAAGTAAGTTTATGCAATGCAACGTTAGTGATATAATAGTACAACAGTAATAGACGTTTGTCATCCATTTTTCCTATTTTACAGTTTCACTCATTACTGATGGCAAATGCCTTGCAGAGAAGGTAACATTCTGCATCTTCGGCTAAGGCCTTTACAATCTCTTTCATTCAACCAGACTTAACTCATAGAAATAGTAACATAATTTCTTTTCTGATCCAAAAGATACTTTTACATAAAGTAGAGGCAGAGAGGTTGTCATATAACTATTAATCGAAATATTATATCAAATATATGGGCTTGTTAGTGAAATCCCCAAGAAATTCCTCTTGTTAACGTTAAGTATTATCTGTTTGATTCAGCATTCAGCTCACATAAAACCACAAGAAATAACGTTTTTCATACAAAAAAGAGTTTATCTCTTTAGTGACCTGTGTCACATCAAACATCTCATTTTGATACTAGAATAATTTGAGAAAAAAGAAGGGCTTTGTTCGTTTTTGAAAATGCAATTAGTGAAAAGTATTTTTAAAAGATATTGTCAACTATTACGAAACGATTTCTTATACAGGATTTATTTATCACATAGTCAATCATGACACTAAAAATAACACAGCGTTGGCTTGTGATTTGCTATTGATGTAATATTTTGTATTTTCTTATGACGTTGAAATAATTATTGCTTTTTCAGCACTGAGAATGTGTGAAATACAGTATGTAATATATGAATCAGTATGATAACCTTTTTTTCGAATATTCACTGGTAACTACAGGAAAATGGCACATGTTTGGGTATTAACCTCAGCAGTATTCAGTACACGAAGGAAAACAAAATCTTTTTTTTTGTAAGGGTTTTATTTCATAGTTGTAATCCTACAAATATACCAAGCAGTTTCTCTTGATAGTGAGATATATTAAATACCTTAAAATATATGTAGATGAAGTCTGGTGAAGAAAGTGTGCGAATTAAAATTTTAAATGTTTGTAGCAGCATAATCAGGTACAGTTTGTAGTGTGGGAGTGAGCTCCACGTGGGATCCAAAGCACGGACCCCACGGGGGTGCCTGACATGCGCCACATGCCAAGGCAGAGGTGGAGGCTAGTGTTCGGAAGTCTGAAAATTCCAGCGCCGGCCGGGGATTGAACCCCGGCCCGGCTGGGGCGAATAGCCCCAGCCGAGGCGCTGGAACGTTTTAGACCCCCTTACCACTAGACCACCGGGGACCCCGGCTGTTTCCTGCTCTGGATTCCAGCTAGTGGTCGTAGTGCACTTCCTGCTGTCCTCCGTGTTTACACTGAGGCAGCAGTGGCGTGGTGTAACAGGAAGTGTTTACCTGCGTCCACTGGATGTCCACTTAGTGTGGGACTTATTTACCCGGCTGACGTTCGTGTCGCTATAAAGTCCTTAGTTGAGTTACAATTATTTCCAGGGACCGAAATCTGCCTATGCAGTTCCACACAGTCGCGTCTCACTATTTGAACCTCTGTAATTCGATCGTGTTGTCAAGACCCATGTAAGAACTTCTGTTTACCGAAGAAACCTCCTGTGTTCGGTACATTCCATAAACGGAAGCGACTGTCATAACAGACAGCCCCGTAAACATTTTCGTAATGAAGTGCCAGCCGGTACGTAATACTCGATATCTGGAATTGTTTTATCGGTTATTAAGATAATCGTTTCATCCCTAAACACTTTGAAAAATTCCCGTGTTTTCTCAATAAAGCATAAGCACAGTACATAGATCCGCCGTGAAAATGACATCGAAGAAGTACAAGTGTTCGAGTGCCAGAGAAAAGAAGTTCGCCCTTGAAGGTGTGGAACGAAGAGCAGTACAAAAGTAAGATGTCACGTTTCGGGATTCCCTCATACTCGCTGTAGACACTCCAGAAGCAGGAAAATAAGTTTGATGATGTCTCATGAGGAGCGAGGAATAAATTCACTCTCATATAACTACTCTACGAGATGCCTCACCGCCTCTTGAAGGGTGTCATGGGCTTCTGCGGCCGTGAGTCAACGTGGTGTTTCTGGCCACATACATTTTAGCTGCGGTTTCTGCGACCTGCAAAGGAAGCCGCGACAATGGGGAGGCTCTGCCTGTTGTTTTGTAATAAGATCGCCCCTCCACATTTTATCTAGGCTTAAGGCTCCCTGCCGCCGTTGGATAAGCAGCTGCAGCAGGAAGTCGTATAACCCTAGCTTACTCATTTGTTACATAGTTTAATTAATTTCTTTGCGTGTTTTTGGGTACTTGCATTGTTTAATTCGTATATTTCGGGCGTATTATAGTATTTGAGGGTTGTAGCATCGCGCCTGAGTACCTGAATAGTGTAAATTCGCGTAGTCGTCTGTCTTCTGTTTTTGTTGTGAACGGCCAGAGTCGGTTGGCCAGTCAGTGTGCTCCCTGCCGCCGTTGGATAAGCAGCTGCAGCAGCAAGTCGTATAATCCTAGCTTACTTATTTGTTACATAGTTTAATTAATTTCTTTGCGTGTTTTTGGGTACTTGCATTGTTTAATTCATATATTTCGGGCGTATTATAGTATTTGACAGTTGTAGCATCGCGCTTTAGTGTTTACTTCGTAGATTCTTATTCAAATTGCGTGTGAGTTTCGTATAGGAGGTGCAATTTCGAGTTTTAGTTACTGTAATCGTAAATTCAGCAGATTGTAGCGCAGTCGTTAGGCATTTGTACAGGTTAGTTGATACATTCTTTGCGTGTTCCGCTTGCGTTATCTAGGCACCGACTCGTGTTTCAGTAACTGTTGTTAAACATCGATTAGAATGGACAGGGACTGCGATTGCTGTGTTCGGATGAGGGCTGACTTGGCATCCCTTCGCTCACAGCTGCAATCGGCGCTGACTTCGGTCGCGCAGCTTGAGGCTGTTGCCAATGGGCACCACTGTGGGGAGCCGGACTCGGGTATCACGGGGATGTCAACCTCATCCCGTCTGTCCCCAGATCGGTCTGCCGCTGTGGTTGCCCCGGTTGCTGCCCGCAGTGGGGCTGAGCCCTCGCCTGTGGTTGATTGGGAGGTCGTTCCAAGGCGTGGCAGGCAGCGAAAGGCGTCCCCGGAAGCTGACCAGAGAGCCTCCCCGGTGCGTCTGACAAACCGGTTTCAGGCACTGTCTCTGGCTGAGCCAGATGCAGCTGCCTGCCCTGTTTCAGAGGATCATTCTCAGCCTTCAAGGTCCGGGCAATCGCAGAGGTTGGGCTTACTGGTAGTTGGGAGCTCCAATGTTAGGCGCGTAATGGGGCCCCTTAGGGATATGGCGGCTAAGGAGGGGAAGAAATCCAGTGTGCACTCCGTGTGCATTCCGGGAGGAGTCATTCCTGATGTCGAAAGGGTCCTTCCGGATGCCATGAAGAGCACAGGGTGCAGCCAGCTGCAGGTGGTGGCACATGTCGGCACTAATGACGTGTGTCGCTTTGGATCTGAGGAAATTCTCTCTGGATTCCAGCGGCTATCTGATTTGGTGAAGGCTGCCGGTCTTGCTTACGAGATGAAGGCAGAGCTCACCATCTGCAGCATCGTTGACAGAACCGACTGCGGACCTTTGGTGCAGAGCCGGGTGGAGGGTCTGAATCAGAGGCTCAGACGGTTTTGCGACCGTATTGGCTGCAGATTCCTTGACTTGCGCCATAGGGTGGTGGGGTTTCGGGTTCCGCTGAATAGGTCAGGAGTTCACTACACTCAGCTGGCGGCTACACGGGTAGCGGAGGCTGTGTGGCGTGGACTGGGCGGTTTTTTAGGTTAGAAGGCCTCGGGAAAGTGCGGGATGGGCTGCAATGTCAAAGGGTGCTTGGCAATTACAGGACGTGCTTGGATCAAGGAACAGTCGGAATTATAGTTGTAAATTGTTGTAGTTGCGCTGGAAAAGTCCCTGAGCTTCAAGCGCTAATAGAAAGCACAGAAGCTGATATCGTTATAGGTACAGAAAGCTGGCTAAAGCCTGAAATAAGTTCTGCAGAAATTTTTACGAAGTCTCAGACGGTGTTCAGGAAAGATAGATTAGGCAGAATTGGTGGTGGAGTGTTGGTGTCTGTCAGTAGTGGTTTATCTTGTAGTGAAGTCGAAGTAGATACTCTGTGCGAATTGGTGTGGGTGGAGGTTATACTTAACAGCCGAATTAAGTTAATAATTGGCTCCTTCTACCGACCCCCAGACTCCGACGATACAGTTGCGGAACAGTTCAGAGAAAGTTTGAGTCTCGTAACAAATAAATACCCCACTCATACGGTTATAGTTGGTGGGGACTTCAACCTACCCTCGGTATGTTGGCAAAAATACTTGTTCAAAACCGGTGGTAGGCACAAAACGTCTTCCGAGATTGTCCTAAATGCATTCTCCGAAAATTATTTAGAGCAGTTAGTCCACGAACCCACGCGAATTGTAAATGGTTGCGAAAACACACTTGACCTCTTGGCCACAAACAATCCAGAGCTGATAGAGAGCATCATGACTGATACAGGGATTAGTGATCACAAGGTCATTGTAGCTAGGCTCAATACCATTTCTTCCAAATCCATCAAAAACAAACGCAAAATAATTTTATTTAAAAAAGCGGATAAAGTACCACTAGAAGCCTTCCTAAAAGACAATTTCCATTCCTTCCGAACTGACTATGCGAATGTAGACGAGATGTGGCTCAAATTCAAAGATATAGTAGCAACAGCAATTGAGATATTCATACCTCATAAATTGGTAAGAGATGGAACGGATCCCCCGTGGTACACAAAAAAGGTCCGAACGCTGTTGCAGAGGCAACGGAAAAAGCATGCGAAGTTCAGAAGAACGCGAAATCCTGAAGATGGGCTAAAATTTACAGACGCGCGAAATTTGGCACGTACTTCGATGCGAGATGCCTTTAATAGGTTCCACAACGAAACATTGTCTCGAAATTTGGTAGAAAATCCGAAGAAATTCTGGTCGTATGTAAAGTACACAAGCGGCAAGACGCAGTCAATACCTTCGCTGCGCAGTGCCGATGGTACTGTTATCGACGACTGCGCCGCTAAAGCGGAGTTATTGAACGCAGTTTTCCGAAATTCCTTCACCAGGGAAGACGAATGGAATATTCCAGAATTTGAAACACGAACATCTGCTAGCATGAGTTTCTTAGAAGTAGATACCTTAGGGGTTGCGAAGCAACTCAAATCGCTTGATACGGGCAAGTCTTCAGGTCCAGATTGTATACCGATTAGGTTCCTTTCAGATTACGCTGATACTATAGCTCCCTACTTAGCACTCATATACAACCGCTCGCTCACCGATAGATCTGTACCTACAGATTGGAAAATTGCGCAGGTCGCACCAGTGTTCAAGAAGGGTAGTAGGAGTAATCCATTTAACTACAGACCTATATCATTGACGTCGGTTTGCAGTAGGGTTTTGGAGCATATACTGTATTCAAACATTATGAATCACCTCGAAGGGAACGATCTATTGACACGTAATCAGCATGGCTTCAGAAAACATCGCTCTTGTGCAACACAGCTAGCTCTTTATTCGCACGAAGTAATGGCCGCTATCGACAGGGGATCTCAAGTTGATTCCGTATTTCTAGATTTCCGGAAAGCTTTTGACACCGTTCCTCACAAGCGACTTCTAATCAAGCTGCGGAGCTATGGGGTATCGTCTCAGTTGTGCGAGTGGATTCGTGATTTCCTGTCAGGAAGGTCGCAGTTCGTAGTAATAGACGGCAAATCATCGAGTAAAACTGAAGTGATATCAGGTGTTCCCCAGGGAAGCGTCCTGGGACCTCTACTGTTCCTGATCTATATAAATGACCTGGGTGACAATCTGAGCAGTTCTCTTAGGTTGTTCGCAGATGATGCTGTAATTTACCGTCTAGTAAGGTCATCCGAAGACCAGTATCAGCTGCAAAGCGATTTAGAAAAGATTGCTGTATGGTGTGTCAGGTGGCAGTTGACGCTAAATAACGAAAAGTGTGAGATGATCCACATGAGTTCCAAAAGAAATCCGTTGGAATTCGATTACTCGATAAATAGTACAATTCTCAAGGCTGTCAATTCAACTAAGTACCTGGGTGTTAAAATTACAAACAACTTCAGTTGGAAGGACCACATAGATAATATTGTCGGGAAGGCGAGCCAAAGGTTGCGTTTCATTGGCAGGACACTTAGAAGATGCAACAAGTCCACTAAAGAGACAGCTTACACTACACTCGTTCGTCCTCTGTTAGAATATTGCTGCGCGGTGTGGGATCCTTACCAGGTGGGATTGACGGAGGACATCGAGAGGGTGCAAAGAAGGGCAGCTCGTTTTGTATTATCGCGTTATAGGGGAGAGAGTGTGGCAGATATGATACACGAGTTGGGATGGAAGTCATTACAGCATAGACGTTTTTCGTCGCGGCGAGACCTTTTTACGAAATTTCAGTCACCAACTTTCTCTTCCGAATGCGAAAATATTTTGTTGAGCCCAACCTACATAGGTAGGAATGATCATCAAAATAAAATAAGAGAAATCAGAGCTCGAACAGAAAGGTTTAGGTGTTCGTTTTTCCCGCTCGCTGTTCGGGAGTGGAATAGTAGAGAGATAGTATGATTGTGGTTCGATGAACCCTCTGCCAAGCACTTAAATGTGAATTGCAGAGTAGTCATGTAGATGTAGAAGGCTGTCTATGCACATAGTGCATAGCCATGTTTAAAAAAATATTTTTTTTTTTACATTTTCCGTTCTACAACATTACTTCTGTCTTATTTTACGAACTTTTCGTACGAATGACGTAAATTTTAAACTCCTTAAATCCACCAAGTCATTATGTATTCTTAAAATATCTTTTAACTCCTTTTCAACACGGATTTATTTTTAATCTCTTTCACTGAAGAGGCTAACCGACGGATTACATTTTTTTAAATTTCAGGTATTGATTTTATTACATTCTCCTTTAGCATATTGATCAGAAATTGTAGGTTCAGATACCTTTGCCTGATTGAATATCGTTTGCTATGCCAAACTTCGACAGTATTCATGGTCTTGTGCATCTAATTGATGACGGTAGATAGCTGACCGAAATCACTTCGAAATAAATTCTCTGAACGCAGATGTGTTAGCTATCGAGGTGTTACCTAACGCAACTGAAGACAAGTTAAGAATGAATTTATTTCGATGTAATTTCGGTCGACTGTCTGTCTTCACCAATTCCACATTTCAGATGGTGTACTAGGATTTTCCATCTATTGACTGACTATATAGTCTACGAATTCATGACCTTTTCGCCACCGGGCATTTACTACGCTGTTACCATCCAATGCATCATCAAGGCAGTCCGGTGGAAGATGTGCTCTACAGCATTCATGCGGCAAGACAATCGAACTACTTCTTGATCCCTGTATTTCTCCACTAATCCATTGCAGTTAATATCCATCAGACAACTTGGTTTTAGTTGTATATTGGCCACTGGTCAATCTCTCTTCATTGTAAATATAAATACGCATTGTCACCATATATCACCAGCATAACGTTTAATACAGATGTACATTACAAAGATCTTCACTTAAAAATACAGCATACTTTGCTCTGAAACAATTTTTTGGATTTTTGTGCTTATAACACGACGGCGTGCTGAGAAGATAATGACTCGGTCTGTTTTATTTGATGAAGTCAGTAACATTCTACATCTTTACTTTGGATATCTGCAGCCCTCTGATTTTGCGTAAGGAGCGTTTTGTAACAAGTGTTTATCCTTATTTTGGATAGTTACCTCTCTTATCTGAGTGACTATGTTGGTGGGTGAGAAAGAGCTCACAAAACTAAAAGAACGAATTCGAAGACTTCGTCCGCATGTGGAGCACACTCTCCTTGAGCACGGCAGTGCCAAACTACACACGATCGCTGCGGCATCTGCAGCAAGCCGACGTCCTTGCACTGCCGTCGATCATCCTACACACAGTCTCGATTTTCGTCTATCGCAAAACTAAGAAAACCTTTGAGCACTTCAGTTGTTTCAAGCGGTGGAAGCAGAGGTAAGGTTGTGGCTCTGTTAACATAGTCAAACAATACACTGTGACGGTGTCAACAAAATAGTATCTAGTTGGGGAAATTTTGCTGGTTCCGAGGGTGAGTGTCTTGAGAAATAAATTTATAGACGTGAAGAATACAATGTAGAATGTTAATGAAGTTTGTTTTATTTAAAAAGCTTTGCGAGTTTTCACGTAAAACATCTGTCGACATTACTTTTCAGTGCGTCCTCGTATGGTGGATGTCTGAGAAAATAAATACATTGATTAAAATAAGTGGTGACATGAGTGCTGTTAAGAGCACTAGGTTCAAAAAATTTTAACTGTATGCCAATTGCAGATTAATTTTAATGGCAGCTAGCGCGATTATATGAGTGGAGTATTAAATTTAATGGTGAGCATTTATGTAATTTTTAAGCATTGTCATTCTTCCTCTCTTAAGTACCTCGTCCTCCAGTAACACTGCCGATCGATAGCATGATCTGTTGTCCGTCCATGGTTTTTCAGAACATTGATTCAGTGCTGAACCCAAACTGCTGGTTTGAGGTATTTAGCCAGGTTAATCCTGTGCGTCGTGGATCACATATTCCATTAATCTTTCAAAAAATGGTTCATATGGCTCTGAGCACTATGGGACTTAACATCGGAGCTCATCAGTCCCCTAGAACCTACAACTACTTAAACCTAAGTAACCTAAGGACATCACACACACCCATTTCCGGAGCAGGATTCGAACCTGCGACCGTAGCGGTCGCACGGTTCCAGACTGAAGCGCCTAGAAACGCTCGTCCAGACTGCCGGCCATTAATGTTTCCTTGAATTATTAATTTCAACAGGTTTTATTTGTTGTTGCGGAATTGCGCTACCAAAACAATCGAGTTCTGCTCTCTGGATGCTGTTGAGAATTTCTACATTTTCGTACCGCCGTACTTTTGACTAAATCTGTCGATGGTATCCTTAATATTTTTCCATACGATCGCATTTCAAATGCCTAATACAGTCCATGACTCAGCTCCATAGAGTAGGACACCGAACGTGTAACATCGAAGTAGTAGAGTGCGAATCCAAATGACTGCTCTGAAGGTTCTCAGCAGTCGCTACGGACTAAATGACTTCAGGGGACTCGGTTCATTGTCTACAAGTCTTCTAGTAATTCTGGAGATTTTCCTTTGGACTAAGTGCGAGGTAGTCCCTCGTTGCTTAGATCGTGCAGTTTTCAGACCGTTTGTGTTACTATGGCTACACTACTAACTGTGTGTCCACCACCGTATCAGTAGATATAATGAAACGGCGGCACTCTTTCGTTATGTCTTACAAGGAGATTTCTCCAGGGGTAGGATCGACTTTCTGTAACCATCTATAGGGTTATGTAGGTTAAGCACCCAAGTATCACACAGTGCAGCCATTCATCCTGGTGGGTAGACGTTTTCGAGGAACTGACGAGAAAAGAAATTCGGAATTTTGTGTGAGACTCAATAACGTGAAGAAAGCCGAATGACCAAAGTTGGTTGTGAGGGTATTGGAAAGGATACTAGCTTCACATGCATGAGGTTGTGGGTTCGAATCTCACCAGAGGAAGAAATCTATGCTAGGTGTTTATCGAAGTGATATTGATAATCATTTTCATTCAACTGATGTAAATATATTTTTTTTTATTTCCGCTCCTCGGTCACGTGATTCAATAGTGATATGAACTTCTTCATTTGGTCTAATTTTTCTTCTTATCATCCATTTTCCACTGGAAATATTTGTTCGTGAACTTTTAATTATCTTCATGTACTAATTCCGATTTAATTTCTCCTATTTTTATGGCCCTGTGTTTTCGTTATTGTGTTCATTATATCGATTTCTCACATTGCTTGAATTTTGTTTTACTTAGAAAACCTTCTCTCATTCATATCCTCATCTACCATACATTTCCATAGTACACAAAGAATTTAGGTTATGTTTTAAATATTTGTATGTCGATTACCATGCAGAAAAAGGCACGTCTTGTAATGAAAAATACGTTTTTCACGTTAATGCACAGTCAATATAAATAGATTAGTTCGTCTTTTGTTTTTTTAATTAATTTATCGGAGTTTTGAAGTAATTGAATAGTCAAACAGATAGGTACAATAAAATACACATTCACAAAAATTCCGATTGGAAGAAGAATGATGCAAAGAAAAATGAAACAAATGGAAAAGTTCATACGGTGATTAAAACGATGTGACAAAGGAATAGAACGAAAGAAATTACATTTAAAACAATAAATTGAGTAAAAATAGGCACCAAAGTCATTTCGATAAGGATTTAAAAAAAATTTTACTGCACCTGACGAGGCATGCTTAAGCTTCTGTCCTAACCATTATGACACGCTACCAGACTATGGAATAAGACTTCCTTAACGCTATATAGCATGACGCTAAATTCCGAACTCTTCTGCGTCAGTTACTTGCAAACGGAGGCCCACCTGGATGTAGGGTCTGATACTGGGGGGTCTTGAGTTACACTACCGCTTATTTGGTTTCAAAAAGTCGACCCCACCGCTGGGGAGCTCTCCATGTTGGTTTTAAGAGTAACAAACGGCACATTTCGAAAGAACAGTAATGTCGCAGTCCAATAGAAGCAACTAGCGGTGGCTCCTGCAAACTTAATAGACGGCTCTAGCAAAGGCAAAAAAAAAAAAAAAAATACTGTAGTAAGTAACCTGGCAACGCTACACACACATTTAACCAACAGAACAACAACGAAATAATAATAATACCAAGCAACAAACCTAGCAACCAATACAACTGGATACAGATCACAAGTATACACATCATTTACTACCAGATGCCCAGAATTAAAATTTTTAACAGAACAACGACTAGCTGATCAGATCCGTGTAATAATCAGAATTAGAAAACATCAAACAACGAGAACAACAAATACTGGAACAAAATAATGCCCAACCAGAAGAAGAAGAAAATAATAATACAGTAATGGACTCACACATCCCAGAGCAAACAAACAAAGAACAACACGCACCAATTAAACAATCAGAGGAAAACGAAATCTTAAGACTGCCACCAGAACAAGTACAAATAGAACACGAAGTGACACACATGTTAGATATAAAAGAAAAATTTCAGCTGACATATATAGAATACAAAGACACAAATACAGACATTAGACCATTCTTGCATACACCGCCAAATAACCTACAAGTCGAAACAACAATAAAAACTATCAACACAATCATACACAACAAAATAAATGGAAACACAACTATGGGAGAGTTACAACTACTGGTTTAAATAGGAGCACTCTCTACACTAAATTTACACACTAGACAGACATCAGAACCAACCAACACACAGAAGAAACCCACAAAACCTGCATGGCAACACAGGCTACAGAACGGAATAGAAAAACTGAGAGAAGACATCAGACAGCTAACACAATTTCTAAGAAAAGAAATATCATATAAAAAACCAAAAAGGTTAGGTAAAATCTCACAACAAGAAGCGATAGAGCAATTAGATGAAAAGAAGCAGAAATTAGAAGCATTGGCCAAACGACTTAGAACATCCAAAAAAGTGAAAATAGAAGGAAACAAAACCAAACATTCAACACAAACCAAAAGAAATTTTACCAGACAATAGATAACACACGCATTAAAATAGACAATCCACCAAACATAACAGACATGGAACACTTCTGGAACAACATATGGTCAAACCCTGTACAACATAAAAGACATGCACGGTGGATACAAGCGAAAACAGAGACATAAAAGATGATACCACAAATGCCTGAAGTGATAACTTTGCAACATGAAGCGACCAAAGCAATTAATTCTACACACAATTGGAAAACCACTGGAAAAGATAAAATAGCAAATTTCTGCCTAAAGAAGTTCATGTCAACACATTCACATCTAACTAAATTATTTAACAGTTACATTGCAGACCCATATACATTCCCTGATACACATACACAAGGAATAACTTGTCTGAAACCTAAAGATCAAGCAAACACAGCAAACCCAGCAAATTATTGCCCATGACATGCCTGCCAACAATATACTAAATATTAACTTCAGTCATTACACAGAAAATAACGATACGTACAACACAGAACAAAATTATAAATGAAGAACAAAAAGGCTGTTGCAAAGGAGCACGAGGATGTAAAGAGCACCTGATAATAGATGCAGAGGTAACATATCAAGCTAAAACTAAACAAAGGTCGCTACACTACACATACATTGATTACCGAAAAGGTTTTGATAGTGTACCCCACTCATGGTTACTATAAATATTGGAAATATACAAAGTAGATCCTAAATTGATACAGTTCCTAAACATAGTAATGAAAAACGACACTTAATATCCAAACAAATTCAAATAATATCACATCACAGCCAATACAGATTAAGCGTGGAATATACTAAGGAGACTCATTAAGTCCTTTCTGGTTCTGCCTTGCTCTGAACCCACTATCCAACATGCTAAATAATACAAATTATGGATACAATATTACTGGAACATATCCACACATGGGTGATCTAAAACTACTGGCAGCAAAAAATCAACAACTCAACCAATTACTAAAGATAACATAAGTATTCAGCAATTATATAAATATGGCTTTTGGAACAGACAAATGTAAGAAAAATAGCATAGGCAAGGGAAAACACACTAAACAAGAAGATTACATATTGGATAACCACAGCGACTGCATAGAAGCGCTGGAATAATCAGATGCCTATAAATATCTAGGATGCAGACAAAAAATAGGAATACATAATACAAATATTAAATTTAGGAGAGTATATTTTATGTTGTACAACTTCATGTGGTTGTCCCGTACCTCATATTGTCACATTATGACAGTTCACCTCTCCGTGTAAATGGAGTGTTGCCTCGTCACTAAACACTAACTGTGGGAGAAAACAGCCATGCTCCACCTTGCCAAGAGCGAAATTACGGAACTTCACACGATGTTAGCACCCTCACGAACAGCTCGCAGTAGCTGAATTTAATATTGTTTGATGCAGAAACGTCGACGCATAGACGCCAGACGGACATCGGGGGCGTGCTGAGCTGTCGAGCTGCACGGCGAACGGATTTCTGCGGACCCCTCGTGAGACTGTGGCGGATGCGTTCGACGTCTGTATCATTTACTCGGGGACAGCCCGGCGGTTTGCCTTTATGCAAACATTCTGTTTCTCTTAACGCTAGGATGCATGGTGCCGAAAACACACGTGAATGCATATGCAGGGCCTCCAAGGCCCTGACCTAATTTAAAATTTTCCTCTTTCCACATATTCATTCTTTGGAGTTAAATTTCGTTCTGTCAAATTTTTTGTCATATCGCAAGATTCCTAAGATACAGTGACAGGATCTGGTGGGCCTGATTAACATTTCTTATATATAAAACTCTAAGAGTGAATTTTTATTAGTTACTTTCCTTTACAAACAACATATACAAATTATTTTATTAATTCACTTATAACTTGCAGTTTACATTTTAAAACACTTATTACAACCAATTTCTTCAATTAAAACATGCTCATTATTCACAGTATTATGTGTATAGGCAATATTTTTATAAAAAGTTATTATTCATTGTTCACATAAAATTGCATCTTTCTTAGTTTTCAACATGTGACAAACAAGAAGCACAAAGAACGCCACTATGTTCCTTACAAATGTTGGGTTTGCACTTAATGCATGTCATAGCACTTTTCCTGTGTTTCTTATATGGACAACAATTGCATCTTCTTCTTTTTCCTGAAACATGTAGTTGGTTCGGCAATATGACATCTTCGCGTATCATCAACGATTTTCTTTGGAAGATTAGGGATCTGAATATGAAGTTCGATTAGAGGTCTTACCATTTCCTCTGCTAAACCTCTTAGGAACAAACGCCTTTTATGACTTCTTCCACTATGGTATGTCAGATGTTGGGCGGAAAATAAAATTTCAGTGGTCATTGCTGCGATGTCCATCATATTCATCCATAATGCAAATGGACATCTTCTCATTTGTCTCTTGCAAGTGTAATAACGAATATTCTGGTCCATTTATCTACTCCACCCTTCGTAGAGTTATAGAAGTTTATTGCATCTGGTTTCTTTTTTGCATGAGTTTCATCAATGTTTCTGTCGTATTGCATTGTGCTAATGAGAACTATAGACTTCTTCTTATTGGGAAGATAACTCACCATTGTAATGACACCTATAAATGCAAACAAAGAGGAATGAATTGCTCTTGAGACAGATGGTTTCATCCCATTAGGAATTTCTGATTTATTTTGTTTGATTGTTCCCACCACTGTAATTTGCTTCTGAAGCACACTAGTAAAGAAGTTGACAACAGTAATATTTTTTGATGATCATTGAATGCTTTTAGCAAGATCTTTCACTACATTCAATCCAAGATTTTTCTGAATAAATTCATGGGGCTTCCTTCTCGTGTAAACAGTTCCCTCTAAAGCATATGATCACATAACAAAAATATTTTTATGCCACACTTGGCTGGTTCAGAGGGCATATACTGGGTGAAGCTGCATCTTCCACGGATTAGGACTAGCTGTTCGTTAACTGTGAGCGAATGATTGGGATTTATTCTATTTCTACACTTGTCAAGAAATAGTTCCCATACATAGCGAACTGCTGCGTCATCTGCAGATCGAGCTTCACGGGTACGCCTGTCATCAAATCTAATCATTCTCCTTATATCCTCGAATCTATTTACTGACAATGTAGCCTTCTATGTAGGATTTTCCTTTTCATCCTAGAATAATTCTCTAATAAGGACATCCCAAGTCTTCTCATCACCAGAAAGCAGTGAAAGACCAAGAAAACCCACCATTCCAGGAAGCAAAACGTTTTTCCACGTAAAGCAGCCACTCTTCTGCCTTCAATATTTGTGCAGATGATCATTTCCTTGGAGATGAAACAGTCCCAGGCATCCTTATGTTTACAGGTATTCAAACCAAGGGCTGGACTAGGTGCCTTCTTTACGATGTTATGGACAGGCGTACGAAAAGTTGCAGGAGGATCTAATTTCCAAATCGCTCCATTCCGACTAATGTATGTGTGGTCTTCTATACCTTTTTGTGGTGGTGCTCCATTTTCAGACTCTGATGAAGTAATATTATCGGAAGGACTGCCATCTGCCTCAATATTCACATCTGCAGGTTCATTGGCTAATTCTTCACTACTTGCATCTTCAAATATATTTCCTTCCTCGCAAGAATCATCTTCTTCAGACCACTGAGCCACAACACTTCTAGAGCTTGCAGTTTTACTTAGAAACTCATGCCTGCAAACGTCACCCACCGACGCTGTGGAGCATCAAAGTCACAGGCGCCAGCTCTGGTAAATGTATGTATATGCAAGATGATCCGTGATTGTGTTACAAACTTCCTAGTATGATGGAAACAGACAAATGTATCGATTTGAGGTAAGGGCCCCTGTACCGGAAACAAACGTGTCGAAAGTTGTAAGTGAAAATCGTTATCCTGCCTCTGACAGTGGAATACGTGTACTGGTACTGTTGTTGCTAGGATTGTAGGGTAGGCAACGTTCAGAGGCGGCAGTATAGACCGAAACAAGAAAAAAAGTGCAGTAAACATGGACTCTAAACTGCATAATGCTGGAGCTGTAAGCACTTGTTCAATAGTGGAGATGGCTTTCACGCAAGCGATGATGAACAAGTGCTCATGGTTCATGATGTATGCATCTTACAGCCTATGTGTACTGCACATTGTTTTCTTCTTTCGTTCCATACCACCGCCTCTGCAAGTTTCCTGTCCTACATCCTAGCAACAACGATAACGTTACATGCTGTCAGAGGTAACAGGAAGGTTTTCTGTTATAATTTTCCGGTGCAAGGACATAATCACAAATGTACGCATTTATCCATCTGCATCATCTTAGAAAGTTTGTAACATCTTCGTGGGATCCATCTATTTTTGTAGATGCCGGTTCCTATAACTTTGACGTTCTGTAGCATCGCAAGATGACGTTTTCAGAAGTAGATTCCTATGTAAAACTTGATCAGTTAAATCCCCTGTACAGTCCCGAGTAGTGTGAAACACCCTGCATATAGAATGAATAACATCAGGCAATGGACTAGAACGCTGTCTCACTCACTTCTCACGTATTGCCTTACTTTTATGTCCTTCGACTTGTACAGCCTCTGTCTCATTTCTGGTGGAGTTCTAAGTAATGTTTCTCTCGCTATATTTTATTCCTGGTTGCATCTTAAATTCAAACTGCATATTCTGGTCAACATTGTCAAAAGTTTCTGTATCTAAAGATGTTATAGATATGGGTTCTGTTCCCTCCAAATGGATTTTCCTCTAGATCGGCTTCGGTAAGGTGCTCCCTTCCGCTCTAAATAGTTTGTATCAGTATTTTCAGCAAGCAGTTATAATAGTAGTGGTTTCGCTGATCACGATTTGCCTTATGTAGCATTGGTGCTATTACGCTTCTCGTTTAGTGTGAGGATTTAGCGGGTATTTAAGCCGGCGTACTCGTTCAGGAATGAAGCAGCAAATCCCGGCAGAGTGAGTCGTCGCCAGCTCCGCTAGAGCCCTCTGGTAGCGAAGCCCTGCGCTACAGACAACTGACTGTGTGAGGGACCAGTAGCGACACCTAGCAGCGATGTGGTGAAAAGGAAATAGTATTGCTAAAAGTTTTATCCACGCCTTTTAGCATTTAGAATGGAGATATGGCACGGAATTTAATAGCAAAAGAAAACAGCTATATTAGCAGTCTCTCTTTCGCATTGCAACAATAGTACAACAACAATAGACCAACTGAATCTGTAGAGGTAGTAATAAAATTTCTTTTCTGACCTGCAAGATACTTTTATATAAAGCTGAGCCTGAGAGGTTGTCATGAAACTACCAACAGAAATATTATATGAGACATGTAGACCTGTCAGTAAAATTCGTTTTTTTAAATGTTAACTGTTTAATTTAGCATTCAGCTGACATAAGACCAGGAGAATTATCCTGTATCATACAAACAAAGAGTTTATCTCATTAGTGACCTGTATCCTATCTTAATCTCATTTTGACACTTGAATAATTTGAAAAAAAGGCCTGTGTTCGTTTTAAAACTACAATTGCTGACAATATACACTTATAAATGGCACTGAGTGTGAACTGTTACGAAACGATTTCTGATACAGAATTTATTTATTATCGTATAATCAATCAGAATACTAAAAAGAAAAGGCAGACTGAGACACCTGAAAATATCTTGTGTGATGGTATTGATATAATATTTTGCATTTCTTTGACATTGAGATAATGTGTTCAGTATTATAGCCAAACTTACTTTCATAATTACCTACAAGAAAATGAAAGCTGTTTTGGTATTTATCTTAGCAGCATTTAGCACAAAAAGGAAAATAAAACTTATTAGTTTTTTTAGTGAGGATTTCATTTCATTGTTGCAATCCTACAAATGTTCATGATACTATGCAGTTTCTTGCGACAGTGAGATGTCTTATGTAGAAAGTACCTGGAAAATATATGTAGATGTGGTCTGGTGAAGAAAGTGTGCGTATTAAAATTTAAAATAAGTGATTGCAGCAGCGTAATGAGGTATATTTTGTAGTGAGGGAGTGAGCTCCACGTGGGATACGAAGCACGGACCCCACGGGGGTGCCCGGCATGCGCCACATGCCAGGGCAGAGGTGGAGGCTAGTGTTCGGAAATCTGAAAATTCCAGCGCCGGCCGGGGATTGAACCCCGGCCCGGCTGGGGCGAATAGCCCCAGCCGAGGCGCTGGAACGTTCCAGACCCCCTTACCACTAGACCACCGAGGACCCCGGCCGCTCCCTGCTCTGAACTCGGTCTGGTAGTCCTGTCACACTTCCTGTTGTCAGCTGTGTTTACATCGGACGCTGAGTGGCATAGTGTAGCGGGCAACATTAGAACGCTGTGAGGGGGAAGTGTTTACCTCCGACTAGTAGCTGTCCCCCCTACCCAGGTGAAGTAGCTTTACAGTTACCAAAGACATTTGAAATCAGCCTTTGCGACTGTATGCAGTCGACGGTTGTTAATCGTTTGTTTCAACCTGTTCCCAAATGCCTCGAGAAAACCGAAGCAACTTCTTCACTAATCGAGTCGACTGTCATAACAGAGCGACCCGCAGACATTCTGTAATTACAAGTCAACGCCTAGCTTACACCAGATAATTCTGTCTGTTTCATCAGTTGTTTTAACAGTGCACGAAATACCACAGCATATTATTAATCCTTTGCAAATAAATTTCTGTGTGTGCAGTTCAGGTCTGCGCCGTAGATTTTTCGTGAAAACGTCGGGATAAAATCGTAACATGTGTTTAATATTAATATGAAATTTAGTTAACAATATCTTTATTACAGTGGTCACACTCACAATTTTGGACTTTTCAGTGGCTGGGGTACGATATAGCCTTTGAGTACGTTATCGCGTTGCGCAATTTCTTCCTTTATTTCCGACTCTGAGGGAGCTGTCACCTTCTCTCAGCGCTGCCCTATTTAGGCTTCTGGGAGGGCTTTTCTCGCGTTTTCTGTAATTTAGAGCATATTTACAAGTCCTGAGACGAACTCTTCCTATGTGTCGTAGGTTTAAACTCAATATAGATTTTCGTTTATATTCCAGCGAATATTTTATTTTCTGTTACTCCTAGCGGCGCTCCCTAAGCTGTTCATCGCAATGACACACAAATGACAATCCTAGCTAACAGCTTCACCAGTTTATAATTTTACATAAAGATGATTCCTAACAATGACCCGCATATGCCAATACAGGCAATAAGTGACAACCACGTGGACTTAACCTTTGTTTGCGCACTGTCAGTCTCGTAATTAATAGTGATTCAAATCTGACGCCATTTTGTCACACAAGGAACTTCGACCACGGAGAAAGTAGATGTTTTTCACTTTAGGATATTTTCCAGGAAGTTTCCGACATTCGTAAAACAGAAACGAGTTTCGACGCTGTGGAATGCAACGAGAAGTAGCAGGTAACGAATTGTTTCGGGATTCCACCATCCAAGCTGCAAACGATCATCGAGCGGAAAGATAATGTTGCTCATAAGTATTAAAAAGCGGGAGCAAGCAGACCGGGCGAGGCGAAAGTTTATAGTATTGCCTTACTCAATGCAGGGTACAAAAGGTATTTGTAGGAGGTTATAGCTTAACGGAACGCTAAGACATTTACGGTTAGTCTGGGAACAGAAGTCTCAGATACAAATAAGGAGTGACACGCTAGCTCCAAAGACATAAGGTCCTTTATGAGAAACTTAATTGACAAAAAGCAACCATTCGTGACAGTTGGTTCAGCATTGAAAAATGAATGAAGCTGAATTTATGTATTTTCGAACATTTGTGTGTACCTTCCGTTTCAAATACTAAAGCAAAAAACATGTAAGAAAACTGGAAATACGTTAGTAAAAAGAAAATCAAAATTTTATTTCGATTTTTCCTGATTTCATCTAGAGTAAAGTCGAGTTAATTATTCGAACTTCGAATTGTGCAGACTCGATTGTAACGGTCCCTTGCGCTTCGAATTTTCTAGAGTCAGGAGTAATGTCTAAAAAGTAAAAACAAATCTTTTCGTACTACTATCCACGTTACAGTGGATGCTGGTTTGGTTGTCCTTTTTAGTATATCAGTATGATCATAGAGTCATAATCAACGTACGCAACGGTGTTACGGCATAAACGTACGTTTATTTTTACCAAAGTCGCGTAAGAATGCGCTTTTGCCATGCATCCCAACTCCCTAAATCCGCCATCAGGCAAAAGAAAGTGAATACTCTTTCCTTTGCTTTCACCCTTCATCAATGACAATTGATAATGACTTGGCAGCAGAGACCTGTTTAGCTTGAGTGAGTGCTTAAACGGAAGGCATTGACGAATAAAAATACAAAACATATATACGTAACGTCACGTAACCATGAAGAAAAGCAGACTTGGTTTATTTTACCATATAAGTTAATTCTTTTAAAACATCGTAAGTAGAATTAACAATTTCGGTCGCTTTCAACATCTAGGAATGTTCTTTATAATAGATAAGTTTCTGATATTTACTTATAGCATTCTTGTGTCTTTTCCCCTTGCATTTGGAGTTGTCTTCTCTGACTGCAGATTTTTGAGCAGCAGTGATGTCATTATCCTACATTTATGTTGGTCTGCTGCGCTGAGGTTGATCCCTCACCTGTGGTCGAGTGAGAGATCATTCCAAAGTGTGGCAGGCAGCGAAAGACTTTGCGAGGGGACGATCGTAGGAACCTTCTTGGAACGCAAATTCGGGGTGTTCACAGAACGTGAGTTTGCTGGTAGTTCGGAACTCCAATAATATGCGCGTAATTGGGCCCCCTTAGTAACATGGCTGCCAAGGTGTGGAAGGATGGCAGTGTGCACAAGGTGGGGGAGTCAGTCCTGATTTCTAAAGAGTGCTTCCAGATGCCATGAAGAGTACAGGGTGCACCCAACTGCAGGTGGTGGCCCCAGTCGGTGCCAATGGCTTGTGTGGCTTTGGATTGGAGGAGATTCTCTCTCCTTTTGTTTAGCGGATATGGTTAAGCGAGTTTAAGGCGGAGCTCATAATCTGCAGCATCATCGACAGAACCGACTGTGGTCATTCGGTGCAGAGCCGAGTGGAAGGTATGAATCATAGGCTCAGGCGGTTATGTGACTGTGTAGGCCTCAGACTCCTTGACTTGAGCCATAGTGTGGTGGGTTTCCGGATTCCGCTTAATAGGTCAGGAGTCCACTACACGGGTAGTGGGGGCGGATTTTTAGGTTAGAGGGTCTCAGGAAAACATAGAAATGGCGTCTGTCTAAAAGGGGGCAGGTAACACACAGTAAGGTGGTTGTAGAAACGATCGGTGTTGTAAATTATCGTAGCTGTGTTGGGAAAGAACCAGAGCTCCAGGCCCTAATAGAAAGCACTGAAGCTCAAACAGTTATAGGTACGGAAACCTGGCTAAAGCCGGAAATATGTTAAGCCGAAATTTTTTCAAACGACCTAACAACGTTCAGAAGGGATAGATTAAACATAGTTGGTGCTGGAATATTTATTGCTGTCAGAAGTAGTTTACCTTGTAGTGAAACTGAAGTAGATAGTTCCTGCGAAATAGTTTGGGTAGAGGCTGTACTTGTCAATCGGACTAAACTGGATCGTTTTACCGACCCCGACTGAGAGGATATGGTTGCTGAACAGTTCAAAGAAAACGTCAGTCTCATTTCAAATCGGTACCCCACTCCCACAATTATAGTCGGTGTTGATTTCGATCTATCCTCGATATGCTGGAAAATTTATACCTTTAAAGGCGGCGGTACGCATAAAACGTCAGCCGAAATTGTACTGAATGCTTTCTAAAAAACTTATTTTGAACAATTAGTTCGTGAGCCCACTCGAAGCATAAATGATTGCGAAGGTGTACTTGACCTCTTAGCAGCAAATATTCCTGGATGAATAGGTAGTATCATGACGAGTACAGGGATTGGCGACCACAAGGCAGTTGCTGCTACACTGAATACTGTAACACCTACAGCCATCAAAAAGAAACTCAAAGTACATGTATTTTAAAAAAGGTAATAATGCTCTTAACGATTTTTAAGGAAACAGCCTCCACTTCTTCCGATCTGATCATGTAAACGTGGAAAAGATGTGGAATGATTTCAGAGAAATAGTATCGATTGCAATTGAGAGATATATATACCACATAGATTAATAAGTGATGGTACTGATCCCCCATGGACAAAACGGGTGAAATCGCTGTTGCAGAAGTAACGAAAAAGCATGCCAAATCTAAAAGAATCCAAAATCCGCAAGACTGGCAATGTTTTGAAGAAGTTCTAAATATAGCGGTTACTACAGTGCGAGATGCTCTTGATAATTTCCGCAACAAAACTCTTTTTCGAAAAACCCAAAGAGATTCTGGTCATGCATAGAGTACACCAGTGTCAAGACGCAATCAGTACCTTCACTGGGCGAAAGTAACAGTGGAGTCACTGATGACAGTGCCACTAAAGTAGAGTTAAGAAACGTGGTTTTCCGAAACTCCTTCAGCAAAGAATACGAATTAAGCATTCCCTAAGTCCAGTCAACAGAAAGTGCCAAAATGAGAAGCATATATCCTCGGTGTAGCAAAGCAGCTTAAATCACTTATTAAAGGCAAGGTTTCCGTTCCAGATTGTATACCAGTCAAGTTCCTCTGAGTGTGCTGATATAATAGCTCCATGTTTAGTAATTATATACAACCGCTCACAGAAAGATCCGTACCTAAAGACTGAAAAATTGCTCAGGTGACACCAATTTCTTAATGTACTGCCTTTGGTGATGTTTAACAAAACTGTTGCCAAGCGTACTTGTTATACAAATGGGCACGGCAAAGGCTTACGGTCGTAAAAAAAAAAAAAAAAAAATTCAGCGTTAAACTGGAAATAGTTGTAGGAGAGTATCAGAAGTAATAACCTAATGACATCTTTAATTTCTTGTACATTAGGTTTTTGTCTTGGAGAAGATTCTCATCAGTAATTTTAATAGTCTCATAAATGTGAATGTTAACAAGTAAATTAACTACGTTAAAGGATACGGAATTACCATCATCAGAAATGGAAAAGTTTTTAATTTTAGCTGTTAGTTAAAGGGAATTTTTGACAGTGTAGTTTTCTTCAAAGACATAATACTCTTTAAATGGTGTATGAGATTTTTTGCCGATTTCATAGAAGCGCCGTCTGTATAGTTAACACTGTGGACAGGAAGCGAAGGCGGTGTGCAGTCGGAGGCGATGCTGGGTTCGTAGCGGTGGGCACCAATTGTCGGCTACGACGGGACTGCCCGGGAGGCACACTCACACTCCAGTGGCCGCACGTGTCACGGTGAATGCAGCAGTGACCCTGTCGCGGATGCGTGCACCACCTGTTCTAGTGTCTCGTGTACACGAAGGACCTCTGCGGACCGAGTTGCAACTTTCTTAGCTCGCTGGACTGTGCAGTTACTGATTTACAGGGGCTATGCTCTATGCAGCCTGCCTGGCAGAGGTGTGTTGCAGGGTGGCATCAGAGCCTGACGGCTTCCGCGACTGGACAAATGAACTGGCGATAAAAAAAAATCACAGAAACAAACGAACAAAAAATCATGTAGAGTAATGAAATTTCGGGAATACGTCTGTCTATGTAGGATATTTAAGTAATTAACATTGCAGCATCACAGGGCAACGTAAGCGCGAAATAAGCCGTTGCAAAAGTGACATGCTGGTAAGTTAATAACAGATGTAACGATCAGAATGTTGAATGCAAACATTGAAACGGGCACGCATTGTGTTGTAATGGTGTGCGATGTCAGTTTTGTGTCGCAAATGCCGTTGGTTTGGGGGTCAGTGAAATGCATGCTACTGGGCGCCTTGGCTCTGGGCTGTCCCTGAAGTAATCGATTTTTATTTCGTTATGTCGTCGACTGCTGTTCGAATTGCTACTGCAGAAGAAATGTGATGTGCCAGAGACGTACGCCAGACACGACTGCCTTCCCTCTTGGTAGCGCCACGTGACCGGTCGGAGCCCGAGCTTTTTGCAACCGTACATTCTCGCGGTCACCGCTGCCAGTATACAGTGCTACATTTCTGCCAAGTCTCCTGCGAAATCGCTGGAGGAACATCCAGCTTCTCGTGTCCCTATTACACGACCTCGTTCAAACTCGTTAAGATGATCGTAATGGCGTCTCTGTCTCCTCAAAGGCATTCTTGGCTAAGATCGAACCACCACGTCCAATCTAGAAGGTAACTAACGCTCACAACCGCCACGGCGTGTATTTACAGCAGACCTGATCTGCACCCTCACAGTGCCCCCCCCCCCCCCCCCCTACTAACGCCATTCTTATGCGACTGGCGCGAAATTTAAATCGACACTATTTTTCAATTGTAGAAACACGCCTACCAACTTTCGTTTATCTCTCACAACTGCTTGTGGTGTTGCGATTTTTTCCGTCGTAGCACATCTGCAATGTAACGTCCACTGTTCAAAGTGCCGCCAATGCGGACAAGAGGTGACCGAGACCTGTAACCAATTGCTCCCCATACCATCACGCGGGGTGATACAGCAGTATGGCGATGACGAATACACGCTTTCGTGATGCTGTAAACAGAACCTGCATTCATCCGAAAAAATGACGTTTTGCCATTCGTGCAGCCAGGTTCGTCGTTGAGTACACCATCGCAGGCGCTCTTGTCTGTGATGCAGCGTCAAGAGTAACAGAGTTCATAGTCCATGCTGCTGCAAACGTCGTCAAACTGTTCGTGCAGATGGTTGTTGTCTTGGAAACGTCCCCACCTGTTGACTCAGGGATCGAGACGTGGCTGCACGGTCCGTTACAGCCATGCGGATAAGATGTCTGTCACCTAGACTGCTAGTGATACGAGGTCGCTGGGATCCTGCACGGCATTCCGTATTACGCTCCTGAACCCACCGATTCCATATTCTGCTAACAGTCATTGGATCTCGACCAAGCTGCAATGTCGCGCTCCGATAAACCGCAATCGCGATAGGCTAGAATCCGACATTTATCAAAGTCGGAAACGTGATGGCACGCATTTCTACTCCTTACACGAAGCATGACAACAACGTTTCACCAGACAACGCCGGTCAACTGCTGTTTGTGTATGAGAAATCGGTTGAAAACTTTCCTCATGCCAGCACGTTGTAGGTGTCGCCAATGTTGTGTGAATGCTCTGGAAAGCTAATTATTTGCATATCACAGCATCTTCTTCCTGTCGGTTATATTTCGCGCGTGTAGCAGGTCATCTTCGTAGTATAGCAATCTTAATGGCCATTAGTGTACATAGGAGTCACTATTTTCCAGTCACTTGGGACTTTGCGTTATGCGAGAGATTCACGATAAATGCAATCTAAGTAAGGGGCCAATGCCGTAGAGTACTGTTTGTGAAACCGAATCGGTATTCGGTCAGGACCTGGCGACTTATTTGCTACCAAATGTTCCAGCTGCTTCTCTAGGCTAGGAATGTCATTACCGTGGTGTCGACACGAGAGTGTAACGACTGCATGTTTCTACGATTCTGCTGCGTGAAATATTCCTTAAACATGAAATTTAAAACTTGAGCATTCCTTTTGTTGTTTTCTACTAGCACACCAGGCTGAAGCTTCGCCCCCCACTCAGCGGTTTTAAGCAGGACCAGAATAGTCTCGCGATCTCTTCAAGATAATTTGTTGAGGTATGACGGCGGCAGCTTTATGCTCGAGCTTCGATCTTTCCACAGACGCACGAATCTCTACTAACCTTGAATTGATGTTAGCGTGCTCTCTGTTGAACTGAGTGTGCAACAGTCTCTGCTTCATCATCATTTTCCGCAATGTATATTCTCCATCCTTCATTCGCTTACTAGGCACATACTTTTCCACAGCACGATTTAGGATCTGTTCAAACTTGGCTTATAATTACTCTACACCCATCATACTGGAACTAAATAATGTCCATTCACTGTTTGAAATTCTAACAACCGCTTTTCTGCTCAACTACTCTCCTAGCTTTCTTGATTGATTTAATAACTTAAGTAACCATCGTCGCTACGGCAACGTCATTATCACTAACGCCTGTCTCTGTAGCGACACCCTCGGTGAGTCCAGGCATCTTTGTAGCTACATGCTCTAAAATACTTACATCAAAAAAAGTTTAGCATCACTTCGGTTGGTTCCGGAAACTATTCCAATTTTTTGTACAGAGATCGATATAAACATCGTTTCCGCCCTTATTATCGCTCATAAAAATAGCACATGGCATGTTGTACCACCGTATAGCGAGACCTTCAGAGTCGGTTGCCCAGATTGGTGTACACACCGGAACCTGTAATACCCACTACCACGTCCTCTTGAATTAATGCACACCTGTATTCGTCGTGGAATACTATCCACAAGTTCATCAAGGCAGATTGTCCCATTCCTAACGGTGATTCGGCGTAGATCGCTCAGTGTGGTTGGAGGGTCACGTCGGCCATAAACAGCCCTCTTCAGTCTGTCCCAGGTATGTTCGACAGGGTACATGTCTAGAGAAAAATGGTTCAAATGGCTCTGAGCACTATGCAAATTGACTTACGAGGTCATGAGTCGCCTAGAACTTAGAACTAATTAAACCTAACTAGCCTAAGGACATCACACACATCCATGCCCATGGCAGCATTCGAACCTGAGACCGTAGCTGTCGCCCGGCTCCAGACTGTAGCGCCTAGAACCGCTCTGCCACTCCGGCCGGCACATGTCTGGAGAATATGCTGGCCACACTAGTCGGGCGATGTCGTTATCCTGAAGGAAGTCAGCCACAAGATGTGCACGATGGGGCCGCGAATTGTCGTCCATGAAGACGAATGCCTCGGCCATATACTGTATACTGCCGATCTCGTTGCACTAAAAACGAAATTAAAAAAATCGGTCGGAGGATGGCATTCACGTATTGTACAGCCGTTGCGGCGCCTTCCATGACCACGAGAGAGTACATCGGCCCCACATAATGCCACCCCAAAACAGCAGGGAACCTCTATGTTGCGGCACAGTGTTTTTAAAGCTTTCAGCCTGACCGGGTTGCCTCCAAGCACGTCTCCGACGATTGTCTGGTTGAAGGTATATATGAGACTCATCGGTGCAGAGAACGTGATGCCAATGCTGAGAGGTCCACCGGCATGTTGTTGGGCCCATCGGTACCGCGCTGCACTGTGTCGTAGTTGCGAAGATGGACCTCGCCACGGACGTCGGGAGTGAAGACGTGCATCGTGCAGGTTACTGTGCACTGTTTGAGTCTTAACACGACGTCCTGTGGCTGCACGAAAGGCATTATTCAACATGTTGGCTTTGCTGTCGGGGTACCTCCGAGCCATAATCCGCAAGCAGCGGTCATCGATTGCCGTAGTCGCCCCCGGGCATCCTGAGCGAGACATGTCATCGACATCGCTTTCGTTTACTCCGACTCGCCTTGACAATTCACTTGTTGAGAGCCCTTCCTGGCACAAACGAACAATGCGGACCGCTGTATTGACGGTGTAGGCACGGTTGAACTACAGACAACACGAGCCGTGTACCTCCTTCGTGGTGGAATGACTGGAACGGATCGGCTGTCGGACCCCGTCTGTCTAATAGGCGCTGCTCATACACGGTTGCTCACATCTGTGGTCGGGCTTAGTGACATCTTTAAAAAGTCAAAGGGACTGTGTATCTGATACGATATCCACAGCCAACGTTTATCTTCCCGAGTTCTGGTAACCGGGGTCACGCAATTTTTTTTTATGTGTGTATTTCCATTGTATGTGCTCTCTCGAACTAGGTGCTCAAGACAGTTTTCGAAAAAACATATTCAACAGTACTCTGCAAGGCTACTTATGTGGAAACCTTGTAATGAATCCATCGGTGTCCTTGTCTATGCTCGGAACTAATACTGCACGATTTGGGTACTTCCGCACTACTGAGCGTAGACTTTCTTTGAATAACTCTGTCTCGACGGAATCGGGAGGCCGTTAATAACATCCAACAATTACCTTCTTTTCACCTAGACCTGTTGTGCGTTACCAGATAACTTCACAGCCACACTGAAATCCGACTTGAGTAGAAACAACATTTTTGTCGCCCTCGGTAAACGCTTCCCCATCAGTGGCGTTTAACATGTCTTTTCGTTACACGTTTCACGAATCGCTAAACATTTCAGAGCTTTATACAGCTCTCGGTCCCGAGAATAATTTGTGTGTGACGAATTTCAGAGAGGGCAGTAAAGGCGAAATATTAGGGATACGCAATGTCTGTTCTTTGTGACATGTTTGAATAAACGGACAGCACGCTTTCATATAACTGATTCGCCTCTACGAGCAATGAATCATGTAGCAGCGGACCCCGGGTTCGAGTTCCAGGGTTGCATACATTTTTTCTCATTGCCGCTGATTCCGCGCAAGGTCTCAGTGCAGCTTACCTTAATAGTTCCTTCCGTTTCCTTCCGTTTCCTTTCTCCTCGCTACAGTCTACATAAAAAGGAAAAATAGCCGGAGGCGAAGATGAGCCGGAAGACACAGATGACCTCCTTATACAGGTTGCACGAGAAATATTAGGCATTGACATAGGTAAGGTAGACACTGGATGGTACGTGGATTATAAGGTGCTTCGAAATCTCATCCAATAATTGTCAAATTTGTCTCACACCGAAAAAGGACGCAGATCTTCAGCCACGAGAAAAAATAGTTAGCAAGGGCAGGGCTTACAATAAGACAAGATCTTACACTCCTGGAAATTGAAATAAGAACACCGTGAATTCATTGTCCCAGGAAGGGGAAACTTTATTGACACATTCCTGGTGTCAGATACATCACATGATCACACTGACAGAACCACAGGCAACAGAGCATGCACAATGTCGGCACTAGTACAGTGTATATCCACCTTTCGCAGCAATGCAGGCTGCTATTCTCCCATGGAGACGATCGTAGAGATGCTGGATGTAGTCCTGTGGAACGGCTTGCCATGCCATTTCCACCTGGCGCCTCAGTTCGACCAGCGTTCGTGCTGAACGTGCAGACTGCGTGAGACGACGCTTAATCCAGTCTCAAACATGCTCAATGGGGGACAGATCCAGCTGGCCAGGGTAGTTGATTTACACCTTCTAGAGCACGTTGGGTGGCACGGGATACATGCGGACGTGCATTGTCCTGTTGGAACAGCAAGTTCCCTTGCCGGTCTAGGAATGGTAGAACGATGGGTTCGATGACGGTTTGGATGTACCATGCACTATTCAGTGTCACCTCGACGATCACCAGAGGTGTAAGACGAGTGTAGGAGATCGCTCCCCACACCATGATGTCGGGTGTTGGCCCTGTGTGCCTCGGTCGTATGCAGACCTAATTGTGGCGCTCACCTGCACGGCGCCAAACACGCATACGACCATCATTGGCACCAAGGCAGAAGCGACTCTCATCGCTGAAGACGACACGTCTCCATTCGTCCCTCCATTCACGCCTGTCGCGACACCACTGGAGGCGGGCTGCACGATGTTGGGGCGTGAGCGGAAGACGGCCTAACGGTGTGCGGGACCGTAGCCCAGCTTCATGGAGACGGTTGCGAATGGTCCTCGCCGATACCCCAGGAGCAACAGTGTCCCTAATTTGCTGGGAAGTGGCGGTGCGGTCCCCTACGGCACTGCGTAGGATCCTACGGTCTTGGCGTGCATCTGTGCGTCGCTGCGGTCCGGTCCAAGGTCGACGGGCACGTGCACCTTCCGCCGACCACCGGCGACAACATCGATGTACTGTGGAGACCTCACGCCCCACGTGTTGAGCAATTCGGCGGTACGTCCACCCGGCCTCCCGCATGCCCACTATACGCCCTCGCTCAAAGTCCGTCAACTGCACATACGGTTCACGTCCACGCTGTCGCGGCATGCTACCAGTGTTAAAGACTGCGATGGAGCTCCGTATCCCACGGCAAACTGACTGACACTGAAGGCGGCGGTGCACAAATGCTGCGCAGCTAGCGCCATTCGATGGCCAACACCGCGGTTCCTGGTGTGTCCACTGTGCCGTGCGTGTCATCATTGCTTGTACAACCCTCTCGCTGTGTCCGGAGCAAGTATGGTGGGTCTGACACACCGGTGTCAATGTGTTTTTTTTTCATTTCCAGGAGTGTACAAAGAACCATCTAAGGATTTAAAACAACGCCACACCCCATTTCGGCCTTCAGAATGTATGTACTCTGGGCGGCAGCATAATTAAGACCGCCCCTCCCCCCCCCCCCTGAAAAGAATGCGTTTAGAAACGTGTCAGAACTGAACAGCATCAAGAGAAACTATGCGAGCCAAAGCGAAAACCTAGCACCTCTCACCTTAATTTAATACTAATCTTTTGCAACATCTCTCCTTCTCTGAATGCTATCTTGAAATTGCATCTACTCTCCAACTATCTCTGTTTCTGTGCCTTTACCTATTGTTCTTGTAACTGTAACTCCGTAATTATCTTCCTGCTAGTGTCTTCGACTGTTACCGTTAACTGTAGTATTACTTGATCTGAAACTATTTGCCTGAAATTCTTTACATTGTATGCTATAGCATACAACTGTAGCTATTGTTATTTTCCTGGTTACCTTACTCGCTCACCTACTCGGTTTAAACTGCCGAGAGAAATATCGCAATCACTATTATTGTAGTAATTCCTAACTTGTTGGCATTCTTCGTTAATTTTGTAGCGAACTGCTTTTCGTCCCCTGACACATCGTATCTATTCTCGACGGCACCCCTTCACAACGAATACTCTCCGCTCCTCTCTACTCCGTACTGTAACTGGGTTTTCTCTGTTTGTGATGGTCATCTGTCAGGATGAGCACTACTGCAAAGGGCATTTGATTCTAAAGCATTATGTCAGGGTGAAAAACACTAAATAAATTACTTTTTCTCTCTTAACAACATTTTTGCAGGGTGGGTTCATCCTTGCCTCAGGTATGAGGTAGAATGAAACAGCAGTTGTACATAAGATAACTTTTACTGAAAGTTTTGTACAAGGGTTTCTGGCTGGGATACTGGCAACTGTGTCGTTTGCGAAGCCTTCTGCTTGCGTGAGCGGCGGCGTCTGATTACGCACGGCGGTGTGTATCTCGTGTCGCCGTTTCGCCCAGTTGACTGGAGACGCGCATCGCGAGGTGGTCCGTTTAATTATTGAGGAAGAAGTCGTGAATCGGACGGTGACGACTCGGATGTGCGCTGTCTCCTTCCCGTCCTCACGAGTCACTCGGGTACATAAAAATCTGGCCTCAAATACCTTCTGTCTTCTGGCGCCGAGGCTGCTGCTTGCTATTCCATTACAGCGGCGGACTCGGTGCTTCTGTGTACGATGTAGTATCTTCCTGCATGACGGTCTTGAGCACCGACTGTACCGGAACTGAACTGAAAGCTACTCCTGTCGGGCCCACTGCGTCTCGCGTACTTATTCACTTCACTGGAGGTGAACAACATCGCTGTCGTTGCCTCTTCTGTCACGTCGAAAAGCTTCGCGAAGAATCTTCTTAACGTCGGTCATTGGCTCTCGGAATGTAGGCGAGAGCCTTTGATCACGTGTGACAATTGAGAAACACGTGAGCCGGACGGGCGATGCCCTGACGGCTGAATCGACAGCTTCTGCTTACGTGGGGGAGGACGATAGCTTCTCCTGAATGTGCTGACTTCGCGGTCATTGCCTCTTCTGCTCTGCCCGTTGTTTGCCAGAGTGTAACTCTTCTAAGCTAAACGAAGTTTCTCATTAATTTTAAATTTCTACTTCACTTCACTAATTTATTTCCCTATCTTAAGTACCACTCAACAGTATTTGCGCCGATCTCCGTGCACTGTTTTAGGAAAGTGTAACGCCGTCACTACACGGACGGTGTTGTGAACATCAGTCTTGAGCGTGCCAAGTTGAAAGTGCTGCCGAACGCTCTGACTTGTGCATACAGCATGTGCGTGTCAACGTGGTACACGCGACCGCAGCGGCAGCATCTGGGTCACACATCACCCGGTTGTCCGCCCCGGTAGCTGAGTGGTCAGCGTGACAGACGGGTTCGATTCCTGGCTGGGTTGGAGATTTTCTCTGCTCAGGGACTGGGTGTCGTGTTGTCCTAATCGTCATCATTTCATCTCCAACTACGCGCATGTCACCGAAGTGGCGTCAAGTCGAAAGACCTGCACCAGGCGAGCGGTCGGGAGGCCATCGTCACACGTTTCTCTCTATCACCCACTTTACAAAATGCATGGGCGTAAAATTCTTAAGCTAGCGCTATTAAAACGCGCCTTTCCTCTCTTGTCCACGTGAGAGTCACGTTGTTCTGCGTGTAGTGTCCACGGACATGTTATAAGGCAGAAAGAGAAGCTCCGTAACAAATAGCGCGATTCAAAGTCTTACTTTATATTTGTTCCTATTCAGCAGCAGAATCTTCACAACATGTGAAATAAAAAAGAATTGTTTTACACTTTCTTGTTATATCTTACTGCATGTAGTGCAATCTGTCTTGTAAATTAAACCATTCGAACAAACTCCATCCTCAGATGGAACGTACATATGTAACATCGAATATTAGAGAATATACTTTCTTTTCGGTGCAATAAAAGTATCAGATCCTAACAGAAAAAGCGAAGACTAGTAATAAAAATATTCGGATCCACTGAGGCGCAAACAAGAATCACATTACCAGCTACCTCATCATTTCGCTCTACCGACTGTGACTTTCGAATGGCCATACATTGAATCTGACCGACTGAAAGTTTTAATGGTAGATACGTTATTAACTGACACTGAAATATGACAGATTGTATCAACGACAATGCGTTTCTTATGGATCCTCACTGTGCCCGTTTACAGTCTGTCCCCACTCTGGCTACCCAGCCACGTCACGGGGCGCCTCCACAGGCTGTCTCACGACGCAGTACCGCCCTGCCGCGGCGCGCGCTTTAAATCGGCAGCGACGCCGTCTGCATACACGGCCCGGCAGCGTTAATTTTTAGAAAAGTGTTTTAGTACCGTAAAGAATACAAAAGACGATAGCTTCTTCCGAAACATAACGCTATAGAGTAAATAATATTAACATATGAACGTAAGTCGGGATTTTACTACAAACATGGAACCGAATGCCTATTCATGTGAATGTACGTTCCTCTACTGCTACCCCATAAAGCGCAATGAAACTGTAGAATTTAAGAATTATTCTCACTTTATGTTTCTACTAAAGGATAGAAGTTTCCTTTGAAGGATTGCGTTGAAACTTAACAGGTCTTGCAACACGATGAATGTTTAAAAAGTAACAAGAAATTTACAATTTCTTGTGTTGTACTAGTCCGATTTGCACTACATTTTTTGTCACTGGCTTCGTAAACGTACGTGAAAAGTATGTGGACAATGTTATACCCATTGGCTATTTGCTCTATTGTCAGCTGTCAAAAAGGATACATGTGTTTTGGTAGCATCAACGATTATTTGTTTTGTGGAAAAACAGATTAGAGAATCTTTCTTACATAAAGAGTATGGAATTTTAGAAAAGTTAAATATTCCTTTTGGCGAGCCTGTTACGAGTAAAACTGGATTTTTTTGTTTCACGGCAATTTGTAGTTTCCGTAATGTCGGCACTATTTTTAGATTGATGTAAAAGCCCTCCATCGTTTGTGGAAGGATCGATTTTATGAAATTGTCTACGACGACGGGTTTCCTCCCAAAATTACTAGTTTTCCTTCGTGGCGATCCCTGTAAACCACGCGGTTTATTTTTGCGTTCCTTCCTTAGGCGTGACAGACGTTTGCATAAATTGGAGCCCTTTGCTTGGAACGGGTAACAGTTCTTTTCGTGTCACCTCCTTAACACACGCTGTAACGTAACAGACGATCGAACGCTCGTTACATCTACATCCATTATCTGCAAGCTACCTGACGGTGTGTGGTGGAGGGTACCTTGAGAATCTCTATCAGTTGTCCCTTCTATTCCAGTCTCGTATTGTTCGTGGAAAGAAGGATTGTCGGTATGCCTCTGTGTGACCTCTAATCTCTCTGATTTTATCCTCATGTCTCTTCGCGAGACATACGTAGGAGGGAGCAATATACTGCTTGACTCCTCGGTGAAGGTATGTTCTCGAAACTTCAACAGAAGCCCATACAGAGCTACTGAGCGTCTCTCCTGCAGAGTCTTCGAGTTTATCTGTCATCTCTGTAACGCTTTCGCGATTACTAAATTGTCCTGTAACGAAGCGCGCGGCTCTCCGTTGGATCATCTCTATCTCTTCTATCAACCCTACCTGGTGCGGATCCCACACTGCTGAGCAGTATTGAAGCAGTGGGCGAAGAAGGGTACTGTAACCTACTTCCTTTGTTGTCGGATTGCATTTCCTTAGGATTCTTCCAATGAATCTCAGTCTGGCATCTGCTTTACCGACGATCAACTTCATATGATCATTCCATTTTAAATCACTCCTAATGCGTTCTCCCAGTTGCTGACCTGCTATATTGTAGCTAAATGATAAGGGATTTATCTTTCTATGTATTCGCAGCACATTACACTTGTCCACATTGAGATTCAATTGCCATTCCCTGCACCATGCGTCAATTCGTTGCAGATCCTCCTGCATTTCGGTACAATTTTCCATTGTTAAAAACTTCTGGATATACTACAGCGTCATCCGCAAAAAGCCTCAGTGATCTTCCGATGATATCCACAAGGTCATTTATGTATATTGTCAATAGCAACGGTCCTATTACACTCCCCTGCGGCACACCTGAAATCACTCTTACTTCGGAAGACTTCTCTCCATTGAGAATGACATGCTGCGTTCTGTCATGTAGGAACTCTTCAATCCAATCACACAATTGGTCTGATAGTCCGCATGCTCTTACTTTGTTCATTAAACGATTGTGGGGAACTGTATCGAAAGCCTTGCGGAAGTCAAGAAACACGGCATCTACCTGTGAAACCGTGTCTATGCCCTTCTGAGTCTCATGGACGAATAGCGAGAGCTGGGTATCACACGATCGTCTTTTCCGAAACCCGTGCTGATTTCTACAGAGTAGATTTCTAGTCTCCAGAAAAGTCATTATACTCGAACATAATACGTGTTCCAAAATTCTACAACTGATTGACGTTAGAGATATAGGTCTATAGTTCTGCACATTTGTTTGAAGTCCCTTCTTGAAAACGTGGATGACCTGTGCCCTTTTCCAATCTTTCGGAACGCTACACCGCTGCAAGAAGGGGGGCAAGTTCCTTCGCGTACTCTGTGTAAAATCGAACTGGTATCCCATAAGGTCCAGCGGCCTTTCCTCTTTTGAGCGATTTTAATTGTTTCTCTATCCCTCTGCCGTCTCTTGCGACATCTACTATTTTGTCATATGTGCGACAGTGTAGAGAAGGAACTACAGTGCAGTCTTCCTCTGTGAATTAGCCATTTAGTAGTTCGGCCTTCAGTCTGTTTCAGTACCATTTTGGTCACAGAGTGTCTGAACATTTCGTTTTGCTCCACCTACTGCTTTGACATAAGACCAAAATTTCTTAGGGTTTTCTGCCAATCAGTACATAGAGCTTTACTTTCGAATTCATTGAATGCCTCTCGCATAGCCCTCCTCACATTACATTTCGCTTCGCGTAACTTTTGTTTGTCTGCAAGGCTTTGGCTATGTTCATGTTTGCTGTGAAGTTCCCTTTGCTTCCGCAGCAGTTTTCAAACTCGGTTGTTGTACCACGGTGGCTCTTTTCCATTTCTTACGATCTTGCTTGGCACGTACTCATCTAACGCATATTGTACGATGGTTTTGAACTTTGTCCACTGATCCTCAACACTATCTGTACTTGAGACAAAACTTTTGTGTTGAGCCGTCAGGTACTCTGTAATCTGCTTTTTGTCACTTTTGCTAAACAGAAAAATCTTCCTACCTTCTGTAATATTTCTACTTATGGCTGAAATCAGTGATGCAGTAACCGCTTTATGATCGCTGATGCCGTGTTCTGCGTTAACTGTTTCGGGTCTGTTTGTCGCCAGAAGGTCCAATATGTTATCGCCACGAGTCGGTTCTCTGTTTAACTGCTCAAGGTAGTTTTTCAGATAAAGCACTTTAAAAAAATTTCACTGGATTCTTTGTCCCTGCCACCCGTTATAAACGTTTGAGTCTCCCAGTCTAACGGGTGATCAAAAAGTCAGTATAAATTGGAAAAAGTGATAAACCATGGAATAATGTAGATAGAGAGGTAAAAATTGAGACACATGCTTGGAATGACATGGGGTTTTATTAGAAAAAACAAATTCACAAAATGTCTGATAGATCTCTTATGCGCGTCGTTTGGTGATGATCGTGTGCTGAGCCGCCACTTTCATCACGCTTGGCCTCCTAGGTCCCCAGACCTCAGTCCGTGCTATTATTGGCTTTGGGGTTACCTGAAGTCGCAAGTGTATCGTGATCGAGCGACATCTCTAGGGATGCTGAAAGACAACATCCAACGCCAATGCCTCACCACATACTCCGGACATGCTTTACAGTGCTTTTCACAACATTATTCCTCGATTACAATTACTGTTGAGGAATGATGGTGGACATATTGAGCATTTCCTGTAAAGAACATCATTTTTGCTTTGTCATGCTATTCTGATCTGATGAAGCGCCACCTGTTGGACATTTTTTGAGCTTTTGTATTTTTTTTTGTTCTAATCAAATCCCATGTCATTCCAAGCATGTGTGTCAATTTGTACCTCCCTATCTACATTATTCCGTGATTTATTCAGTTTTCAAATTTATACTGACTTCTTGGTCACCTGGTGTATCTGGCAAATTAAAATCTCCACCCAGAACTAGAACATGGTGGGGAAATGTACTCCGCAAATAGCTCCTCTTCGTCTTCTGCAATTTTCTTGCAATGCGACGCTGTTATCCAGCACTTCCAGATACCGAAGTATGTCAGTGACTGATGCTGGCAACAAGGATCTCACGAACAGAAACGACGTATTGTACACCACTGCACGCCGATCTACGCCGCTGTAGGCCCTGTAGGCCAGCGGCAGGGTTCTCCCGGAAAAGGCCGCTTCCCCCACCAAAAGCGCTGCTCGCTCTTGAGTTTACAGACAGAGTATACCTTGAAACCAACACCAACTGAAAGCCAGTATGGTGTATGGCGAGTCTGTACTGAAGAAAGATGGCGTGCAAGGCGTTCTTCCATCTCTTTGGTCAATGTTCGAACACACTTTCTTGCTGTCTTGCTTGATATTGCGCTGCACGTTTGGAAAGACTCCCCAGCGTGCGTTTTCCATGCTATGACGATATAAACTCGGCATTCTCAAAGCTCTACGTTCGAATGAACAGTCCGGGTGCCGATGGCATAACCGACACGTGCCCTTAGCGCCAGGATGTCACCCAGAACAAGTCCGGCCCAAAGGGCCTCCCCTAAACAGCCGCCAGTTCCGCAAACTGGAAGCTGTATCAAAGTTGTTACCGTATCGTCACAGTCCAACACATGTTAGACTGTGCTGAAATTCAAGTTTTTCTGGATATTAATATAATATGAATGTGCTTGAAGGTCTCTCGGGCATGCAGCTGTAGGCAGTATCTATCTTACCCCTGGTGAGACAAGCATTTACATTCTTTCATTTGTCCTCTATCCATCCCTGCTTAGCCATTTTGCACTTCCTGTCGATTTCATTTTTGAGACGTTTGTATTCATTTTTGCCTGCTTCACTTACTGTATTTTCATATTTTCATATTTTCTCCTTTCATCAGTTAGATTCAATATCTTTTCTGTTACCCAAGGATTTCTACTAGCCCTCGTCTTTTTACCTACTTGATCCTCTGCTGCCTTCACTATTTCATCTCTGAAAGCTACCCATTCTTCTTCTACTGTATTTCTTTCCCCCATTACTGTCAATTGTTCCTTTATGCTCTCACTGAAACTCTGTACAACCTCTTGTTCTTTCTCTTTATCGAGGTCCCATCTCCTTAATTTCCCACCTGTTTGCAGTTTTAATCTACTGGTCATAACCAATAGATTGTGGTCAGAGTCCACATTTGCCCCTGGAAATGTCTTACAATTTAAAACCTGGTTCCTTAATCTCTGCCTTACCATTATATAATCTATCTGATACCTTTTAGTATCTCCAGGGTTCTTCCATGTATACAACCTCCTTTCATGATTCTGAAACCAAGTGTTAGCTACGATTAAGTTGTGCTGTGTGCAAAATTCTACCAGGCAGCTTCCTCTTTCATTTCTTAACCCCAATCCATATTCACCTACTACGTTTCCTTCTCTTCCTTTTCCCACTATCGTGTTCCAGTCACGGCGTAGCGTGCCATCATCATCAGATTACTCCTGTTGACTGACGTCCTATGCCGGCGGGCGGTGTGGTATATATACCTGTCGCCTCTCCCCTCCACTGACTCCGCGTATGGACCGAGGGATGTGCAGGCCGTGGAGGTCTTTCAAATTTCAACGCTTTTTTCATCAAAAGTGCAACAATGCTATTTGCTATTAAAGGTTTGAAAGCTACTGGAGTATGGCCCACGGACCAGTCCGTATTCACCGATGCAGATTTCCTCCCGGAAGACAAAACTGACATCGGACTTGAGAGGCCGTCAGATAAAGAGGTTATTGTATCTGGAGCTGAACGATTGGAGTTTCCTTCACCTAGCACACCAGGTAAAAAAGACGACGCCAACAGGTTGGGTGACCAAGCTGGCAGGTTTCAGCGAATTGTAACTATGAACTGCCGCCCAAGAATGACGAAGTTATTGAGGCTAATTGTTCTAGTCCTGCAACTGCTAGATCGTACATTTATGGGTGCACTTAAGACTCACTACAGCGAGAATATTTGGCAGTGGATGCTCCATGAAAGCAAACTTGTTGGATCCTATGATATAGTGTGTTTCTTTGGCAAGGGAAGGAAATACAGTAGAAGGATGAAGTAGTGAAGGCAGCAGAGGATCAAATAGGTAAAAAGACGAGGGCTATTAGAAATCCTTGGATAACAGAAGAGATATTGAATTTAATTGATGAAGGGAGAAAATATAAAAATACAATAAATGAATCAGCCAACAAGGTACACAGACGTCTCAAAAATGAGATCGACAGGAAGCGCAAAATGGCTAAGCAGACATGGATGGCTAGAGGACAAATGTAAGGATGTAGAAGCTTATCTGACTAGGGGGTCTTTGGCAAAGTTCTTTTCCTCTCTTTTCTTTAATAATGACTTCTAACTCTTTTTTGTACAGCAAATCAGTTGAAACAATGGTCTTTCCCCTCATCCATTCTCGGGAATACGAACATCAGGGCAACATAAGAACCTCCTGCACTCAGCAAACAGATGACCATTACTAGAGACCCACACTCAGCAGCAGTCAGAGAACAAATTTGGCGTTTACCTCTGCTTGCAGTATCAGTCTGAACTACACTAAGGCCTGTTTCCTCAACGTTCCATACACGATCTTCTGGATATTTATGTTTCCAGAATTCAGCTTATAGCAAGTCGTAGAATGAGTTAACTCTCTCATGCGAAAAGCGTTTTGCTCGAGCATATGATGTTCCAGTTGGCTTTCTAATCGAAAGCTTATCTTGATGACGTCGAAGAAAATGGCCAAGACAAGCCCTTCCATTCACAACTGCAAGTTGGTAGGCCATTTTTCTAACATCCATACTAGTAAAAGCATAGAATTTGGCCTCCATATAGTGTATGTAAACCACTAGTTCTCTTTCTAGGGCAGCTGGTTTTCTTCCAAACTTTTTAGTTTCAACATCTGTCAGGTATTAGCCTCATACACATACTGGCACAGAGTTGTTTTTGGGACAGCGAAATGTTTGCTTTTTTAACTCCCATGATTTTTACTACAACAGCAGACACTGCCTCTCGCATTTTGTTTTTATCCCACACCTGCCTTTTACGGGTTCATTTAGGTGCCAGATTAGTCCTAGGCATCTGAAAACAGAAATAAAAACATTTTACGGTCTGCTTATAATATGGACCCTGAGGTCCACATTACACTTACACCTTGTAAACTAGTGTAGACAGCTTAAAAATGCAATAATACCATACTTTTAATCTACTTGAAACTGTTGCCAATACTTAGATGCAACCTACTAAGTATTAACCAATAATGGAATGTTAATACACCACTAGAGTTCAGCTAAATATTATTAAGATATTAAGGGGGGGGGGGGTGCATATTACCACCACTTACTCTACATGGTATTGCAAAGCAGGTGAAACATTTGGATAAAGGTGTACTTGCATTCACGTTGCTTGTAACAGCAAATCTGTTTGACAGGCTCATTGTCATTGTGAACGCAAAACTAACAAGTAAAATGAAAACATCCACCATAAGCACGAATCCAGTATTTTGATGAATAAGGACTCAACTAGAAAGGTAGGCAGAGGTTGGAAAGTACCAGCCACAAAATCACTTGAAGTTTACCTTGTGGAAGAAAATATTATCCACTGTAACTCCAAATTAGAGTGCACTGACTGTAAAGTAAGAATTCATAGATATTACTATGCATGTATTGATTATAGCATTAAGTTAAATACGTGCAAGCATATACATAATGTTTATGAAGTAGAGAGTATAGAAGAAAAACCGTTTGAAATTTCTGAATTACCAGATGTACTACTTATGAATGTTGGAGAGGAAAATTCTGAAGCCAGTTTGTTCCTGTGACACAGAGGTACTGGCAGAAATTGTTTCTGGTATTTCAGTTACTGAAGTTTAGCTGGCCAACAAAATGGTAACTTCACTGAAAGCTAGTGTAGGTGCTGTTCATGCCAGTAGTGGCATCTCTTTAAATAGCCCACAAAGGAGTCACAAGAGAAAACTTGCAGTACAGAGGAGACTGTTTTGAGCAAAGAAAACAAATTCGTCAAGCTGCATACTCATGGCAGTTCCTGATACAGAAGAAACTGTGAACACTTCTGGATGAAGGTTTACACCACATTAGCTAGTGTGTTGATCTCACATTCAGGAACATGATGGCTTTATTCTGTGTCCTGCCATCCAGTTTTAGGTTTTCCATTATTTCCCTAGATCAATCAAGGCAAATTCTGGGATGGTTCCTTTGAAAGGCCAAGGCCAATTTTCTCCCCCATCCTTGAAACAGTCAGAGCTTATGCTCTGTCTCTGACGGCCTCACTGTTGACAGAATGTCAGATGTCGATATTCCTTCCTTCTTCACTGGCCTCTGGTGCGGCAGTTCTGCTGACACATGGGACCACCAGAAACTGCTGCGGCTTGTGCCAGCAGCCTAGAATGCTGGCATCACTGGGTCAGCCCCCTCCCAAGCCGTGCTGGGCAGTGATGACTGTGACTGAGGCTCAGCGCACTGCTGGTGATGGCCACACATTTGACAACTGTCCCAGCGTGACAACAGAGTGAGTTGCAATCGTCAACTTGTAATATATATTTATTTTTGATCTAGCTAGATGGGTAACACTAGTGCAACTGTTAAACAGATTAAATATTTTCATATTCTAGCAAGGAATACACTAACATCTGATTGTGAACAATCAATTTTCCTGATAATGTAACTCATTTACCAAAAAATAAATTTGGTGAATAAATAATAATTTCAATATCAGTAGAAACACATGCAGTTGGAATTAGGAATAAGTAATTATGAATTAGCAATATAACCCAACTGAAAGCCTTTCAGGTTCCAATTTGCAGTATAATTTTACTTTTTTTAAAAAAAAATTCCCCTTTTTGAAAAGTTATCTGTAACGAAATAACTCATATTCCAGAATTTTCTGTTTTTAGCGGGCCATTATTTCTTAAATGTAAGCATATAATTTTGTAGTTCTAATTTACCAGGGCACAAAAGTGGCTGTTTTTATTTGAAATTATTACTTGTTTCCAAACTTGTCACTAATGCTAGTAACACCCTGACACAGATGCTAAGAGAGCAGGTACCAAGTCTCACTGCTTGCCTGCTGGCTGCAGATATTGATTGATTGTCTGAATGAGGAGAGGAACGAAACAGTGACATCATTTGTCCCAAGATCCAAAGTGGCAGAGACTGTGGGAGCAGCAAACCAACAGCACAATCTATTTGATGGCGAAGCAAAACAGGCAAATGAAGATGGAACACTGGGGTGGCAGGAAGATTAAAGAACTGGAGGGAGGAAGGGGGAGATCATAAGACACCCCAATGGTGCTATGTGTGACATGGTGCTGGAATCACTGCTAACCCACCCCAGTTCCCACTTCATACCATGATTGCGACACAATGGGGGATGACACAAGAAGAGGGGGTGGTGATGAAACAGCACATAATGGAGAGGAAAACCTGACCAGCATGAAAGCAATGATGAAAGCCTTCAATTGTGGAAGAGAATTCAGGTACTTAAATCTAGGGAACAAACCACTTTTATGATGAAAACCAAAGACAGATGTAACTATGTAAGGTTGTATGCTACCATCTGTGATAATGGAGAATGGAAGAGTGTGTTTAGTGCAAAAGGCCAAATGGTAGGGGAGTCTCATAAAATGTGGGGGTTACAGATCATTATGGAGTAAGAGGCTTAGATTCAACCTTGTATGACCAATACGAAGTTCGCAGAGGATGGTAGATCCCCAGTGGGCCATGTGGCAAGAGTCCCCTTATCGCAATAAGTTTATTAGGCAGGGGGTTGGCCTCCAAGAGTCAGCTCAAGGCTGAGCAAAAAGGAATTGGACATGAGGCTGCAAACCCAGCACCAGAGAGGTCACACAAAAGGGGCACACCCTCCAGCCACAGGATCAGCAGTTCATTACCTGGGATACCCACATGAGTGGGAACCCAAAGAAAACCACAGGCGGTTGGCGGAGTTGGTGAAGGTGGAAAGCCTCGCTCGCGGGGTGGAATCAGAGCTAACTATTTGTAGTATCATTCTGAGAACCGATCGCGGTCCTCTGGTTTGGAGCCGAGTGGAAGGCTTAAACCAGAGGCTCAGACGATTCTGCGGAGAGCTCTGGGTGCAAATTTCTCGACCTCCGCTATCGGGTGGAGAAATGTAGGGTCCCCCTGAATAGGTCAGGCGTGCACTACACGCCGGAAGCGGCTACGAGGGTAGCGGAGCACGTGTGGAGTGCACATGGGGTTTTTTTAGGTTAGAGAATTCCCTCCCTAGGCCCGACAAGACGCCTCCTGAGACGCGGCAAGGCAGGAGTAGGCAAAATGCAACAAGGAATAACAATATTAATGTGCTAATAGTAAACTGCAGGAGCGTCTATAGAAAGGTCCCAGAACTGCTCTCATTAATAAACAGTCTCAACGCCCATATAGTACTAGGAACAGAAAGTTGGCTGAAACCAGACGTAAACAGTAATGAAATCCTAAACTCTGATTGGAATGTATACCGCAGAGATAGACTGGACAGTGAAGGGGGAGGCGTGTTTATAGCGATAAGAAGTGCAATAGTATCGAAGGAAATTGACGGAGATTCGAATTGTGAAATGATCTGGGTGAAGGTCACGGTTAAAGCAGGCTCAGACATGGTAATTGGATGTCTCTATAGGCCCCCGGGCTCAGCAGCTGTTGTGGCTCAGCACCTGAAGAATAATTTGGAAAATACTTCGAGTAGATTACCCCACCATGTTATAGTTCTGGGTGGAGATTTTAATTTGCCGGATATAGACTGGGAGACTCAAACGTTCACAACGGGTGGCAGGGACAAAGAATCCAGTGAAATATTTTTAAGTGCTTTATTCGAAAACCATCTTGAGCAGTTAAACAAAAAACCGACTCGTGGCAATAACATATTAGACCTTCTGGTGACAAACAGACCCGAACTATTAGAATCAGTTAATGCAGAACAGGGAATCAGCGACCATAAAGCGGTTACTGCGTCGATGATTTCAGCCGTAAATAGAAATATTAAAAAAGGTAGGAAGATTTTTGTGTTTAGCAAAAGTGACAAAAAGCAGATTACAGAGTACCTGACGGCTCAACACAAAAGTTTTGTCTCAAGTACAGATAGTGTTGAGGATCAGTGGACAAAGTTCAAAACCATCGTACAATATGCGTTAGATGAGTATGTGCCAAGGAAGATCGTAAGAAATGGAAAAGAGCCACCGTGGTACAACAACCGAGTTAGAAAACTGCTGCGGAAGCAAAGGGAACTTCACAGCAAACATAAACATATCCAAAGCCTTGCAGACAAACAAAAATTACGCGAAGCGAAATGTAGTGTGAGGAGGGCTATGCGAGAGGCTTTCAATGAATTCGAAAGTAAAGCTCTATGTACTGATTGGCAGAAAATCCTAAGAAATTTTGGTCCTATGTCAAAGCGGTAGGTGGATCAAAACAAAATGTCCAGACACTCTGTGACCAAAATGGTACTGAAACAGAGGATGACAGACTAAAGGCAGAAATACTAAATGTCTTCTTCCAAAGCTGTTTCACAGAGTAAGACTGCACTGTGCTTCCTTCTCTTGAAGTCGCACAGTTGACAAAAGGGTAGATATCGAAATAGAATAGACGACAGAGGGATAGAGAAACAATTAAAATCGCTCAAAAGAGGAAAGGCCGCTGGTCCTGATGGGATACCAATTCGATTTTACACAGAGTACGCGAAGGAACTTGCCCCCCTTCTTGCAGCGGTGTACCGTAGGTCTCTAGAAGAGCGAAGCGTTCCAAAGGATTGGAAAAGGGCACAGGTCATCCCCGTTCTCAAGAAGGGACGTCGAACAGATGTGCAGAACTATAGACCTATATCTCTAACGTCGATCAGTTGTAGAATTTTGGAACACGTATTATGTTCGAGTATAATGTCTTTTCTGGAGACTAGAAATCTACTCTGTAGGAATCAGCATGGGTTTCGAAAAAGACGATCGTGTGATACCCAGCTCGCGCTATTCGTCCACGAGACTCAGAGGGCCTTAGACACGGGTTCACAGGTAGATGCCGTGTTTCTTGACTTCCGCAAGGCGTTTGACACAGTTCCCCACAGTCGTTTAATGAACAAAGTAAGAGCATACGGACTATCAGATCAATTGTGTGATTGGACTGAGGAGTTCCTAGATAACAGAACGCAGCACGTCATTCTCAATGGAGAGAAATCTTCCGAAGTAAGAGTGATTTCAGGTGTGCCGCAGGGGAGTGTCATAGGACCGTTGCTATTCACAATATACATAAATGACCTAGTGGATGACATCGGAAGTTCACTGAGGCTTTTTGCAGATGATGCTGTGGTGTATCGAGAGGTTGCAACAATGGAAAATTGTACTGAAATGCAGGAGGATCTGCAGCGAATTGACGCATGGTGCACGGAATGGCTATTGAATCTCAATGTAGACAAGTGTATTGGGATGCGAATACATAGAACGATAGGTCCCTTATCATTTAGCTACAAAATAGCAGGTCAGCAACTGGAAGCAGTTAATTCCATAAATTATCTGGGAGTACGCATTAGGAGTGATTTAAAATGGAATGATCATATGAAGTTGATCGTCGGTAAAGCAGATGCCAGACTGAGATTCATTGGAAGAATCCTAAGGAAATGCAATCCGACAACAAAGGAAGTAGGTTACAGTACGCTTGTTCGCCCAATGCTTGAATACTGCTCAGCAGTGTGGGATCCGCACCAGGTAGGGTTGATAGAAGAGATAGAGAAGATCCAACGGAGAGCAGCGCGCTTAGTTACAGGATCATTTAGTAATTGCGAAAGCGTTACGGAGATGATAGATAAACTCCAGTGGAAGACTCTGCAGGAGAGACGCTCAGTAGCTCGGTACGGGCTTTTGTTAAAGTTTCGAGAACATACCTTCACCGAAGGTGACCATGAGGATAAAATCAGAGAGATTAGAGCCCACACAGAAGCATACCGACAATCCTTCTTTCCACGTACAATACGAGACTGGAATAGAAGGGAGAACCGATAGAGGTACTCAGGGTACCCTCCGCCACACACCGTCAGGTGGCTTGCGGAGTACGGATGTAGATGTAGTAGATGTAGAAAGTCAACTGAACAACCAGCATGGTCAAGATTGGTAAGGTGGTCTTAGATGTCATAGACCAAGAAGAGGGAGGGAAAACCACTGTCTGATAGCCTCAAGGGCAGTTATCGAGTCTGCACATAACGTGGGTGGGAGAGGACTGTTAAACATACTAAAGAACCTGGTAAATGGCCATTAGCTATGCAGTACACATGCTATATGGGGCAGGTAAGAGATGGTGTTACTTGCCAGCAGAAGGCACATTCCTTGTAATTAGCAGATTTAGAGCCTAGAGCCATTCCATTAAAACACAACAGCAGCCTGAAACTCCCATAAAAGCTGGCAGAACAAACAATGAAACACAGACCCCTCTGAAACTGGAATCAAGGAACTAACCAAGGGGGAGGAGGTTTTTGGAGAGAATGGGGAACAGGACAAAGAGGGAAGATAAAAATCATGGCAAAGGACTGCAAGCTGGAGCCCAACTGTTAAACTCACCTGAAGAGTGAGCAATTTCCTGCTGCTAAAGTATAAAATATAAGGGATGTGTGGGGAAAGAGAAGATGGTGATGGCATAGGAAACAAGAAGCTTAGACTGTTGAACCAGAAGGGCAGTGAGTGGGGGACAATCCCAGCTTCAACCAGGAAACAATACGGTTAGTGCAAAAGGTACTGATGTTCAGACAGATACCACAATGGTGGACCTGCTCCAAGAGGATCAGTATGGAAGGAGCAACTGAGCCCTAAATTTGGCTACCATGCCCCCCCCTCCCCCCCCCCCCCACACACACACACAAGTAAATGTCATAAGACGACCCAAGAAATGGAAGTGGTGGACCACAATCAGAAATTGGGTCTCGAGATAGAGCTCCAGTAGGTATCGTACACAATATGGTGACAGAAATGCACCACCCACAATTTAAGAGGAGAAAACTGAAAACTGTGTGAGAAGGTCCATGCAGAAGCATACCACATGGCACCCTGGAACTGTCACTTCACAAAAGCCACCAAGTGTTTGAGTTATTTAACACAGAAGTCATCCACATGCAGAGCAGGGGTGACCAACAGTTTGATGGAGGTCACAAGTCCTTTAATAGTGATGAGGAAAAGGATACTTCACTGAACCCTATGGAATGCCATCCTCCTCAGCAATGGAGTGTCCTTATCCCAGGACTTAGGTTCCTTCTTCTCTTTCATAAGTAGAGGAGGACACACACTAGATGCCAGAGAGGTAAGGGGGGAGAGAGAGGCTTCTGCTAGTTCTATAAAGAGAGACCAGGCAACCTTGGGGATGCTAGAGCTGACGGTTCCATGGCCAATGTGTACCAGCAGACTCTTGGACTGAGAGGAGGCCCTAATGGCAGCAGACACCAGAGAAGAGGCACTTCTCTGGTGGATGAAAGGAGCAACAGTTGGAGGGGAGGAAGATGTAAGTTCAGGGGAGAGGGAGAGAAGAGTGAGGCATCACTGGGATAAGGTGGGGGAAAGGATGTAACAGAGTCAATAGTAGATTTTTGTAGACACAAGGCGAAGCTGATCGTAAACCCCAATATATTCTTTCCTTCTTACAAACCAGCGACAGTTGTGACAATGAATACATGTGGTCAGTAGAACAAAGGCACACCTGGGCATCCTCATTCGTTGCATACAGGATTAATACATGTGTACAAATCATAAACACCAAAAACATTTTAGCAGTGGCAGGACATACATCACAGTGCACAGTGATAAGCCATAACCTTGACCTTGTCTTGGGGGTATCCCCTTCAAAGACCAGAATAAAGTGGTCATTATCAGTGTGGTTGTCCTTAGTGCCTTTCTGAATATGATGAACAAAATGAATGCCTTGCCACTCCAGACTGGCCCATGCTTCACCAGTTTGGAAGATGAGGTCTCTATGAAAAAGACACCCTGAAGCATATTCAAAGGCTAGTGAGGAGTAATGGTTTGCCAAACTTGTCTTTGATAGTTTCTACCAAAATAATGGGTTCATGGTGGGAAGGTGTCCTTGTCAGTCTTGATGCAGACCAGGTAATGGGAAAAAGATTTGACCCCAAGCAAGCGAGTCTGACCCTCCTCCCATGAGGGGATAGTTGTAAGTTGAAAAGGGGTACCATGAAAAGTCGTTCCTGACTAAAGGTCAGCCAAAGATGGCCGGTTTTTTAAGTCTGATACGTTTGATACAAAGTGTAGACCCTAATAGCACCAAAACCAATCAGGGGCTCTCCCCTTGTGCACTACTCAGCCACACCAAGGGCCAATGCCATAGGGGCTGTTGCTGGGAGTTCCAATGCTTCAGAATGACAAGCCACTACTCCTAGGCATACACAGGGAGGTAGCAGCTCGTGTATCAGAACTGTCATCCCTGTTTTCAGAGGACTCCATCAAAAGAGTACATAACACCCCAAGCACACGAAATGACTACTGTGCTAGCTGTACAGCACAAAAAGGGCAATGGCTTCCGGTAAAAAATGGAAGAGGTGGTAAGCCCACATGCCAAAGACTTCATGTATGGTGTTGTTCCACAGCTGGCTCACACCATGGAGACAAAATGTAGAGTAGTTCAATCCCCAAAGAGGGACCAAAAATTCCAAAAAGGGAATTGTAAAGCAAGAGGAATGATAGTGTAAGGGATAGCAACAAAAAAAAGATAGCCAGGCCAATGTAAGCAAGGGAAAGGATTGAGGACAGGGATGGATGAGCACGGGAAAGTTAATGCAGTTTTGAAAAGTAGAAAGGATCCAATTACTAGCAGACTCATGTGCACAAAATAATTGTTACCCCCCTTCCACTGGGGAATGGGGATGGAGCAGATATAGAAACATGATTCTGTGATGTTAAAGATACACGAATCTTCATATGTGAGTATTACTGGATTTGCTCCAAGTATCCACTGGCCAACATGCAATCATGTAGTACTGAGGTCAGACTGGCCATTGTGACAGCTCTATTTCTCATGCAGTGAAGTAGACAACACTACCCAGTGCTGTTGGCACTGTTGCAGTCGCATGTTGTATTGCCATGCTAGGTGACACGACAACTCACCATAGTGCACACAACTACACACTGCTTACTCTAGAGCCCTGCAAATTAATATTAAACCGACTGAGCATATACAAATTAAGAGATGACTCACAATTCAATAATGTGCATATCAGAGAATCAGTTTCATACCTAGCGTGAAATGAAATGACAGTATGGCATTTCTGGCCGGGAGATCGTATGCAGGAGCAATCGGCTGCCTACTGCAAGTCTACATCAGTTGATACTGCTTTTTTTTTTTTGCCTCTAGAGAAATGGTAAAATGGTGATAAGCACAACACAACACCCAACCTCTGAGAGGATAAATTCTCAAATTGGCCAGGAATTGCACCTGGAGCCCCTGCACAGCTGTTGGTCTCTCTATCCGACAGCCACAGTGATGGACAGAGCTGGCCTCCAACACACTCATTTACTGACAGTCCTGTAAGGCATTGTGTATCGGAAGAGGAAAGCAACATTGGGCATATGAATATAGGGATGACTCACAAGGCATTTCAGTATTGTGCTTACACACAATCAGTTGCATATCTGGTGTGCTGTTTGGATGCTCTTGCTGCCATGGTATGCCAAAAGCTTATCCCGCACAGACAGTGACAGGCCTTGTAAGTAAACAAACATTAAAACAGACAGGAAGACAAGATGTCCAGCGAGTGAGATCACAGGTGTTTTCTTCGTCCACTAAATGAAGTTATTTGAGAGGAAATAGTGTCAAATTTAAATTTCCTTTGTTTTGTATATTTGCTGTAGTGTCCATTCTTGTCACAAAACTGAATATTTGCGTCCCCATAGAGATTATTCTTGAAAAAAAAAAAAAAAAAAAAACTTTGTGTAATCTGAAGTCACGATAATTGTGACATAATGCGAAATTTTGCATTCAAAAACACAAAAAATTGTATTAAAATTTTCTTGATAGCGGAAAATTCGTTTAAGAAAGGCAGCTACTAGTTTCATCAGTGCCTATTGTTACAATAAAAGTATAATTAAAAGTTTTTTAAATTGTATTTAACTAACACATTTCATATTGTTCACTAGTTAGAGGCGATCTAGGCATAAATTTAAAACCTGAAAAAACACTAAAGTAAATTCTCTAAAAGCAAAGTAATTACTAATTCACTCTCCTGTCATTGTATCTCTAAATCAGTACAAAAACAACAACAATGGCATGTAAGACCTCCATGTCATTTTTGCATACATATAGCCAATCTCGTGTCCTGGACAAATTTAAAACTTAATTATTCTTTTGAAACTGATCATGAGTGGGAAATGTGGAAGCTGTTATAGCATTGTGAGTAGAGGGATTTGTTGCTAACCTTGTAGGAAATATTTTCACTGGGGGAGGGAGAGGTGGGGGGAGAATCTTGGGAGAACAGAAGAGGCTCTCTCCTGGAACTGCAGAGTATGCAGTAGGAACATTTTGGTTGGAGTACAGGAAAGGAAAATCTGTGCCCTTGGGGCACAGTTGAAGGAAGGAACTGATAAGGATCAAGAGAGATAGGGAGGTTGTGAACTGGCAGCTTGTAGGAGGGTAGGAAGAAAGAGAACATGATCTGATGTTTTTGGGGTTGATGATAAAACTGTGTGTCTACCACTGCCAGAGCCTCTGGTAGAACACGGAGCAAGAAATGTGCAGCACACTTCAACTGAGGCCAAGAAGCTTAGAAATATACAAAATGGTAGGAAGAAGAAAGTGCTGCTGCTAGGTATTAGGCATGGGTGAGTTGTAGGCCCCGAGTTACAGGAATGTTTAGGGGCAACATACCAGGCCACCAGTATGTTCCAGCCAAATGCAGGGCAAAGTCATGTGATAGAGGACTTAAGGTCTTTACAAAAGAAGACCATGTAGTGATAGTGGGTGGGGAAGGAAACAGTTTGCACAGGGATAGGGCACATGACATAGGTGGTGACCTGGGCAAGATAGCTTCCCTGACTTGTGGCAGTACACTTTGTTGAGCTGTTCCGGTGTCACGATTGGCCACACCTTGATGGAGATGTGAGGCGAATCAATTTGGGGTTAGGGATTGCTCTGAGGGAAGCCAACTTTGCTCACGTGCCCGTCGGGACTATCGACAGATGGGGTTTCACTGGGTGTGACCTATACCTAAACAGGACTGACAAAGGAAGATTGGTACAGCTGATTCGTGAAAGTATAGGGGGTGGATCTCGGGCCACACATGGTCAAATACCTGTTGTCATCAGTATGAGAAGTAGGTCTTTTTTAGGATAAATCCAGACAACAGGTTCCCCTGCCTAAAGAGTGTCTCCAGCAGTTTGAATTAACAGGGCTTGATATCACCAAGATATTAATAATTTTGTGTTTGTATGGATCTCCCAGAGATAGTGTGGACACTGTTTTTCAATAAATTAACAGAATTTCTATATAAAGTCTCAAGTACAAAGCTCAGCACAATTCTGTGTGGGGACATTAAAATCAACATGAATATCATAAATGAATCCAGCAGCACCTTCATAAATATACTTCAAAGTTTTGGCCTCTCCCTATTGGTCAATAGTGCAACAAGGGTTGCTACAATGACTTCATCAGTAATTGACCATGTTGCCACAAATATGGGCAGGGAAAAATGTAATGTAGCTGTAAAAGATCTCGGATTATCAGACCATCTCTGTCAAACAACAACAGTAATATGAGACATGAAATCATCCCATAAACTACAAGCCTACAAATGACATCCATTGGAAATGAAAATAAAAGATTTTTCAAAGGAACTAGCAAAAAAAAAAAAAAAAAAAACAAAAAAAAAAACGCTGGGATGAAGTGTATAGGGAAACCAATGTGAATAAGAATCCACATTATTTAAATTGAACTTTGAAAAGGCATTTCCAAAAGTATGCATGTCTGTATCAACGTCACACAAAAGTAGATGGATAACAGCAGGTACTAAGAAGTCCTCCCAAACAATTAAATACCTCACTTCCATGGAAAAGAGTCACAATGATCCATAGGAAGGTGCTGATAGCTGCAACAAAATCGTTTAATGACACAGTAATATATAATGCAGGGAATAAAAGCAAAGCAGTCTGGGATGTTATAAAAACGGGAACAGGGAGAGGCAAAGAAAGACAGACAGAATAACATATTCCTAAGGGAGGAGGATAAGGTAATAAATAAGCCACAACACTTATCAAAGTATGTAAATGAGCATTTTTCAAGTATTTTAGGGAAGTTACGGCAAGAATTCCCCAAAACAAATATAACCCCTGTAAAAAATGTTGCACTAAATACAATGATGTTACTTCAAATCACAGATAATGAAGCCAGTAAAACTTTAGTTTTCGAACAAAGTCAGTAGGCTTAAATGAAGTACCAATGCGTGTACTAAAACAATGCATAGAAGTTATACAAAGTCCCTTAACACACATAATAAATGAATCCTTTACACCAGGGACATTTCCACAGCAGTTAAAACAGGCAAGAGTTGTGCCTTCGTTTAAGAAAGGTAATGCAGAAAATTACAAGCTGTCACCATTCTCAAAAATAATAGAAGCAATTATGAAAAACAGATTAATGAATTACCTGCATAAATACAATCTTTTAAGTGAATCACAGTTTTGTTTGTGATGTGGCAAAAATACGGAGTCAGCTGTCGTAGAATGCACAAAAGTACTTGATGCTCTTGATAAAGAAGAGTCTGTCAGAGGGTTCCTTTATGATCTTTCTAAGCCCTTTGATGCAGTCGACCACAAGATTCAATTAAATCAATTAGAAGCATTAGGAGAAAGAGTGGTAGCTAAGGACTGGTTTTGATCATACCTAGCAGATAGGGTACAAAGAATAGTGATAACACATACTTCAAATAGAGCTTAACATTTAGTAAAACACTTACCCGAACAAATGTAAGCACATTACACACATCCATGCTCGAGGCAGGATTTCAACCTGCGACCGTAGCAGTCGTGCAGTTCTGGACTGAACTGCTCGGCCACCACGGCCGGCGAAAAATACATTAATATGGGGTTTCCGCACGGTATCAAATAAGGACCAATAGTATTCCTGATGTACATCAATGACTTTCCCAGTAGTGTTACTCATGGTGAAAAAATTCTTTTCACTGATGACAGCAATATTATAGTCAGTGAGAAAACAAGAGAACTCCTCTAAGAGAAAGCAAATGAAACTCTCAAGGAAGTCTACAATTGATTGATTTTTATTGTTGTAGACACCTCGGAGATCATCTGAGGCATTACAAAACAGAGAAACTTCTGGTACAAATTGATATTGCATGGTAAATTTAGCCAATTACAGACGTACTCATATATAGAAGCATGTAAAAACTGATCACAAAGTGTGGTCATACCATATTCTTTGCCACCCTTCAAAATTCATCCGTTTCATCAATGTTGAGTTCAAGAAGAAATTCTTTTACTTTTTTTTTTTTGGAAGATCTGTGATATGTTGGGGTATGGCATTAAAAAATTTTATGGGCTTGTATAAAGAGCACTTTTGTGTTTTTTTATAGTTACATCAGAAAGAAACTAGGTCTTGCTTGTTTCTTGTGTTATAATTATGCCGCATGTCATACTGTTGATACTTCGGATAGATTTCCTTGGTATGCATTACACACTATGGTATAAATATTGACAGCAGGGTCATAATCTGTAATTTTTTAAAGCTTGGTCTACAGTGAGCTCTGGGTGCCAAGCTACATATCAGTCTTATTGCCTTATTTTGTAGTTTGAAGACATTAGCTGCCTTGCTTTGATGTCCCCACAGTAAATGTGACTGTGGTTTCTTTTGCTTTAAGTACTGGCACATTTAGACAAAGACACAGCTTCCTTGGAGAAAATATTCCTTTGCTAATGCTGCTTCCCACCTTTTTGAATCAATTGAGATTCCTAGGAAATCAACAGCATTTGAGCTCTGCTCAAGTTCAGTGTTATTATTCCACGATACATACAGGTCTTGATTTTTTTTTTTTTTTTTTTTTTTTGACACAAAGGGAATTAGCTTTACACCAGTTTTCAACTTTGACAGTGCACTGGTCTGCTTAATATTTGACCTTCGGTGCTGTTTCTGCAGTTATACAGACTGCAAGATCATCTGCAAATATGTAACTCCTAGCTGATGGCCCAACTATGTTACATGATAAGTCATATACATAAATAATAAATAGAATTCGGCCAAGTACAGAACATGCCCACAAGTAAGTAATCTGATTCTGTACCATTAAAAACCACCTTCTGCACTCTATTACTTAGATAGGATTTTATCAATTCCTGAGCACTTCATGTAAAGCCATAGAATTGCACTTTGTTCAATAAGATTTCATAAATCACAGAGTTTATTATGAACCATGAGCTTGCTTTCTAGTTGCTTCACACACTGTGTTAAAAGTGATAAGGCAGATTTAACAGTTCCTAACCCTGATCTGAAGCCAAATTGTCTATCACTGAAGATATAGTTTCCTTCAAAGTATTTTACTATTTAATATAGCTTCTATCACTTTAGACAAGACTGGCACAATTGAAACAGGCCTAAAATTATCACAACTTTGGAGGCTGCCTTTTTTGTGTTTTCGAGTGACTTTACTGCCCTGGGGAACTGAGCCTCCAAAATACATGTATTTACTACATGTGTTATCAATTCTGGCAGCTGAACTGAATCACATTTAACATGGCTGAACTTAAACCATAAACGTCATCAGTAAAACTGTTCTTCATTTTCCTCAGTATATAGGTAACATCCTGTACCTTGACAAATTTAAAACTAAATGTACTTCCAGGTTTTGTGGTGTTTCTCAGGCAGTATTTATGGTCAGTGACTATATTGTAAGTGCCCATCACCTTCTCAGTGAAGGATGTATTTAACTGTGCAGCATTCAGATTGCTGCCTTCAGCCTGTGAAGTCATTTTCCTGTTGCATTGACTGTTAATGATATTATTTTCTGATGTTAGTATTATATCTTCATTTTTTCATACACCTAGCTTCCTTTAAGGCCTGTCTTAATCTTTCCTTTTTCACTGCGAGCATGTCTTTAAATACTTGAGAACCTGTACTTTTGTACAGGCATAATGTTGATCACACTCCCTCTTGATCTCCAACACCTTTTCACCCTTGACCTTATTTACTCTTAGTGCCTTTTTATTATTTGGTACGTTAATGGGAAACGACATCTTAGCATATACAGAAAGAGTAGATATGAGTTCTTCCACCTTTATACCTATTGCATGTTCTCTATAAACTTGCAACCAATAACTTTTATCAGTATTAGACTTAAACATATTTAGATTATCATAATTGACCACACATACACTCTTTCCTGCCATGTGCACTGAGTCAGTGGCCAGATACCCAGGTTTTAATTACGTCTGACTTCAGATGCACTAACTCATTTGATACAAATATATTGTCAATACATGTACCAGTACCTTTATAATGAAGCCTTGTTATTTCAGTGGTTGTAATATAAAGACCAAATGAATTTAATAAATTATTTGCATATGAGTTACAGATAGTGGACAACTGAAAATTCAAATTGAAATCTCCACAGACTGTCAGTATTGCCTCACGTGTTCCAATATTTCTACGGAATCCAAACTGACCTTCCCCAAGGTCGGCTTCAACTAGTTTTTCCATTTGTCTGTAAAGAATTCACATTAGTATTTTGCAGCAGTGACTTATTAAACTGATAGTTTGGTAATTTTCTCATCTGTCAACGCTTGCTCTCTTTGGGATTGGAATTATTATACTCTTCTTGAGGTCTGAGGGTATTCCGCCTGTCTCACCAGATGGTAGAGTTTTGTCAGGACTGGCTCTCCCAAGGCCGTCAGTAGTTCTAATGTAATGTTGTCTACTCCTGGGGCCCTGGTTCGACTCAGGTCTTTCAGTGCTCTGTCAAACTCTTCACACAGTATCATATCTCCCACTTCATTTTCATCTACATTCTCTTCCATATCCATAATATTGTCCTCAAGTACATTGGCCTTGTATAGACCCTCTATATACTCCTTCCACCTTTCTGCTTAGAACTGGGTTTCCATCTGAGCTCTTGATGTTCATACAAGTGGTTCTCTTTTCTTCAAAGGTCTCTCAAATTTTCCTGTAGGCAGTATCTATCTTACCCCTAGTGAGATCAGCCCCTACAGCCTTACATTTGTCCTCTAGCCATCTTGCACTTCCTGACAATCACATTTTTGAGACGTTTGTATTCCTTTTTGCCTGCATTTTTATGTTTTTTCCTTTCATCAATTAAATTCAGTATTTCTTCTGTTACCCAACGGTTTCTACTAGACCTCTTCTTTTTACATATTTGATCTTCTGCTGCCTTTACTGTTTCATCCCTCAATGCTACCCATTCTTCTTCTACTGTATTTCCTTCCCCCATTGGTTCCCTTATGCTCTCCCTGAAACTCTGTACCACCTCTGGTTCTTTCAGTTTATCCAGGTCCCATCTCCTTAAATTCCCACCTTTTTGCAGTTTCTTCAGTTTTAATCTACAGGTCCTAACCAATAGATTGTGGTCAGAGTCCACATCTGGCCCTGGAAATGTTTCCTTTCCTCCCTACCGAATTCCATTCACCCATGACTATTAAATTTTCGTCTCCCTTCACTACCTGAATAATTTCTTTTACCTCATCATACATTTTATCAATTTCTTCATCATGTGCAGAGCTAGTTGGCATATAAACTTGTACTACTGTAGTAGCGTTCACTATGCTGTTTGTAGTAGCTTACCCGCATTCCTATTCATTATTAAACCTACTCCTGCATTACCCCTATTTGATTTTGTGTTTATAACCCTGTATTCAACTCACCAAAGTCTGGTTCCTCTTGCCACCGAACTTTACTAATTCTCACTATATCTAACTTTAGCCTATCCATTTCTCTTTTTAAATTTTCTTACATACCTGCCCGATTAAGGGATCTGACATTACACGCTGCGATCCGTAGAATGCCAGTTTTCTTTCTCCTGATAACGACATCCTCGAGTAGGCCCCTCCTGGAGATTATAATGGGGGACTATTTTACCCAAGAAGACACCATCATTTAACCAGACAGTAAAGCTGCATGCCCTCAGGAAAAATTATGGCTGTAGTTTCCCCTTGCTTTCAACTGTTTGCAGTACCAGCACAGCAGGGCCATTTTGATTAGTGTTTCAAGACCAGATCATTCAATCATCCAGACTGTTGCTCCTGCAACTACTGAAAAGGCTGCTGCCCCTCTTCAGGAACCACACGTTTGTCGGGCCTCTCAACAGATACCCCTCCGTTGTGGTTGCTCCTACAGTACGGCTATCTGTATCGCTGAGGCACGCAAGCCTCCACACCAATGGCAAGGTCCATGTTTCTTGGGGTGGGGGGGGGGGGGGGGGGTGTACTTTTCATTAATAATCCAAATTATTAGCATTGAGATTGTTGTGTCTTAACGTATTATTATAATACATTATTAATGTTAGTGTTATTATTATTTTGTTTTCTGTGTAATATTGTTCCTGGTCATGTGTAAGTTAGCGCCTGAAGCATCTAATCTAGTCAGGGTAAATAAGCCATAAATAAATAAGTTTGGGAATTTTGTTGCAAAAACTACAACAGTTAACTGATAAAATTTGTCAAAGTTTCTTCACTCTGAATGCTGTCTGATTTTGTTATCTGTATGTCAACTGCTTTGTGTTCATCAGAGTATCTCAGACTACCATGTAGGCTAAAAACCACCATGTGCACCCCGCAAGTACTTACCTAACTGAGTAGCTGCTTCCTTTGTGTAGTGTACCCTGACCTGTCTAGGAGAGTCCTACAATTATCCACCCAATAATGGAGGTCCAGCCAAGACTGTCAGACTCAACAAAGCCTCTGGCCGAGATTGTCCACTCGGCTCCAGACCTTGGGACCCCAGTCAACTCTGGAAACTGTGCTGCAAATCGTGAGCTGTTCTTGCACTCGATATGAGAGGCCAGCAGCCTCCACCAGTAATCTGAATGAACTGAGGATGACCTCGGAACCCTCGCAAAAGGCACTGTCAGAACTGATGCCACTCCTCGGAGATGACTGCACCCTGCAAGCTCGAAAGCCACAGGCAAAGATGCCCCATCTCGGATGAGGCTCCCTGACAGACCTACTGAGTGCATATTGGCTATCTTTCTGGCTCTGAACAATATTTCCCTAATGTGTCCAACACTTGTGAACCCCTCCTCCAGTGAGCTCGCTCAGATGCCGTCGGAGGAGTGACTCACAGACGAGTGGGCGTGGCCGGACAGCCAGCCTCCACATGCCTAACCTAGTAGTGTAGTTAGTCGTTCAAGAGAAATGACGACTGTGCTACACACTACTTGAATTTCCACTTTAAAGTTAGAAAAATGTGAGACTACACCTCTTAAATACAAGAAAACTCATGGAATTTAAGAATTAATCTATGAAGAAAACAGAAAAATCTAAAGACATAACTAGCTGTTGTCCACATCTGGAACCAGTGTGTAACTCAGCTTTACTTGTTTCTTGTCAAGACAAGATTTAAAAAAGATTGTGCTCTGGGTTGATCTATATTTATTTTTGTCGTTATGAAATTTTGAACTTTATTTAGAAGCCAGTCAGTGCCCCATTGTGAATTTACGGAAAAGCTGAATAATGCAGCAATACTGAGCATTAGCTGAAGTTTAGATATATTAGGAACCTGTGCATACTGTCAGTCTTTTAGCCTCCTTCTTTTAGAGGGTCTTTGTACATATGATGGACTACAAGCACACTTTTATAACAACAGCTTAATAATCATATATTTTACTCTTCCATAAAAAAAAATTAAATAACAATCAGTACTTTTCAGCCATGACTAGAACCCCCCCAAAAAAAGATATATGCGAAGAGGCATCGGACGTCTCAACAGTGATGACTGACAACTGTGTCATCCTCAGCTAACCAAATTAATTGGAGGGGCACGTGGTCAGCACACCTCTGTCCCGGACCTTGCCAGTTTTTGGCAACGGCGATGCTACTTCTCAGTCGAGTAGCTCCTCAGTTGGCCTTACAAGGGCTGCGTGCACCCTTATTGAACCTTGCCCACACAGCACAGTACAGAGAGCTTCACTCACAATGTTTCATCGAGATGTGCGTCGGTTAAAATCACACGTGGTTTCTTACAGGGCTCAGAATTTTGCTGCCAAGCTGGATAACAGACATGTCTAATCCCACAACCATAGTTTTTTATTACAGTCCCAATGTATTTGACTAAATTGCTCGCTAACAAATGAATACTTCACTTACAGGCTTTGTGAAAATTGGCTACATCTTTCAACAGAACTTTGCCCACTTCATCATAGCTTGATGTGAGGAGTAAGAATATTGTGGTCAAAATTTTGTGTTTGCTTCCAATAACAGTATGCTATTAATCACTTAACTTAAACCATATGCTAGTACATTTGTATGTCATCCTGATACCAAGTTCCCACCATATATTTCATTCCCGTGAGAATCAGCTAGCAAATCTCCTTACACTCTATTCGTGCATGGTACGACGTATGACCAGCTGTCTGCTATCCTGAATGGACTCTTCCAAACTGTGACCAACAACCACCTAAACTGACTCGTGTGATGGAATGGGGCATTTACACAACATTTTAAAATATTTCACATTCCAAGCTAAAATTTCAATTGAAACAGGAACTTTCTTTCTGTGGCCATAAAATGATGTAGACCTAACTATGAAGCTATTATAATCGTTACAGGACAACTTTTCAACACTGTCATACAACATACACAAGTTCTTGTGAGTTCATAGTAGAGGTCCACCTTGAGCCGTGCAATTAATTACGAATGAAGCACGGTATTGATATTAAATGTCTGAGTGATAGTCAGTTTAGAGAGTAATTTAAAACAGATTTGTACAATAGCTGGGAATAAGGGGATCTGGCTGAGCTCGTCTGGAAAGCGGCGGTGAGGGGAAACTTTCACTGTGGCAGCCTGGCCCAGTAAGTGTCTTTGTGATCCCTAATGGCACCACCGTGTGGATGGACAAGAGTCAAGACATTCTGCATTGTTCACTCACACGAATATTTTACATGTTGGAGTGAGAAGTAATGTTTGTGAAAGATGCAATTGACTGCCAAATGCAGAAAATCTGGCTTTGGGATGTGTGCCAGAGATTGCTGTCTTACAGGTGAACTCCCAGCTAGGCCTTTTAAATGCCACCAAACACATAACTCTTACAAAAATTTTGTTTAGGGATTTAAGACCTTTGGACAGTGGTTCATCTTGATGTTTTTCAGAGTGACAGAGAGCTAAAAGGAAGCTGCCTCACTGACACGGGAGAGAGATACGAATAGTGAGGCATGACTTTTTCCAAGGGGTATAGCAGAAATGGAAGCAATGGTTGCCCGAGTAAAACATAGCCCAGGGAAGGGGAGTTGTGCTCTCTGAGGAGCATTTTTCCCAGTCAGAGCTTGGAAGATCCAGAGCACAGCCAGTAAAATTAAGCACATATAGAAAAATTTGGCAATTTGAGGTTTCTCTCCTCACAGTTGCTACACTGATGTGTAAGGAGACTTGTCAAATATTTGGCCAGCCACAGAAGTGGTCTGCTGCTACTGAATGGTATCAAGGGAACTTCAAGTCATCTTGTAAATACAATCTCAGAGATTCATTCGGAATATTTGTATTGCAAAGTCGTTAACACTCTGCTTCTAAAATCCACAAAAAGTGTGACAAATTACCTCCAATAACTTATTAGTTTCAGTAGTTCTATTCTGTGCTCATAAACCAACTAATCACAATACATGTTCCACAGTCGTAAAACACTCCTTCCCACCCAAACACACAACCTCTCAAAGCTTCCAGAATGAAATTTTCTCTCTGCAGTAAAGTGTACACAGATTTAAAACTATGTGCTGTACTGAGACTCTATCTCAGTACCTTTGCCTTCTGTGGGAAAGTGCTCTACCAACTGAGCCACCTAAGCATGACTCATGACCCATCCTCACAGCTTTACTTCCTCCAGTACCTCATCTCCTACCATCCAAACTTCAGAGAAGCTGTCCTGCAATGCTGGAAGAAAGGATATAGCAAAGACATGGCTTGTCACAGCGTGGGGGATGTTTACAGAATGAAATTTTCACTCTGCAGTGGAATGTGTGCTGATGTGAAACTTCCTGGCAGATTAAAACTGAGACTCAAACTCAGATCCTTTGCCTTTAGCAGGCAAGTGCTCTCAAAGCTTGTCACAGTTTGGAGCTACCATGTACACAAAGCCATTGCTGCTCATTTTGGCTAACAATAAAAGACAAGCTGCTCCATTACACTCAGTCCAATACATTATTGATAGAGTAGTTTGTATTAGGAAACCTGCAATAAAGTTCTATGCATGCACACGGATTAGCATTTTACTTAAGTGTCAGTGTACACCATTTTCCCAAAACTGCGAAAAAGAGAATAATGTATCATGTAATAAAATGTACTGTAGCCTGTTTGATGCATCAGCCCATTTGTCACAAGCAACTGGAGTTGAGTACAATAGTGTTAATAGCAGACTAAGTGTGAAATGGTATATTGAAACTTACTTAACATACTTGTAATCAGAGTGTCAGGGACACCGATTATTAATAACAACTTTTTCATTTATGGTCTTGTGCTGGTATGAACTACCAATTTTCTTTTGGTTCCAGCTGTATGGAATTGAATTCTCACAAGCTTTTTGTTGAGTACTCGTAAACCGATGTCAGATGGTAGCTGACTCTCTTACCAAACACGACCTCATCCACAGCCATGTTGCCAGCACTATCATGAAGATGGCTGCAGTATAATTGGATAAATAAGATGATCTACTCACCACACTGGTGGCAGCAGAAACTATATGCAAAGGATATAGAAATGTGGAAGCTTTCAGAGCCAATGGCTCTTACTTCTAGCAGAAGATTTGAAGGGAAAGAAAGAAGACTGGCAAGACTTAAGAAAGGGAGAGAGTTATGGAAAAGTTGCCCAAAACCATAGGTCAGAGGAGACTTACCAGACAGGATGAGAAGGAAAGACTGATCCTTGGTGCCTGCGCTGGATGAGATTTGAAAACCTGAGAGCTTAACGATGGAAGATGCGGTAATCAGCAAGACACAATTTACTGGAAAAAAAAGGTCATTTGGAGTCAATATGAGCTGAAAGCTACCTGCATTGTACATGATAGGCATATATGGGGAGGGGATAGACGGACTGCAAAATGAAAGGGGAGCAAAGAAAAGGAATAGTTACTGAGAATAAATTCTGACAACACTATGATGCAATTTTACTTTTTTAAGCTGATGTTTCTCATTGATTGTGTAAACAAAACAAACGGATCACATACTTTTGGACATATAAATACAGACTGATTATTGGCTCCAGTGTCCAAGGTTGTTGAATAAGTCAGTTTGCAGTCTGCTTGTTTCTATTAAATCATTGTCCACCCACGTTAGCTGAGTGGTGAGTGTGACATACTGTCGATCTTAAGGGCCTGCATTTGATCCCCAGCTGGATAAGAGATTTTCTCCACTCAGGGACTGGGTGTTGTGTTGTCCAGATAATCACCTATTCATCCCCATCCAAGCACAATTCGCCAAAGTGGTGTGAAATTAATTAGTTTGTTTATTTTCATTCATTTTAGAAAAACATCTGTCTGTCTCTGATTTGATTGTCTTGGCCATGGTTTCTAAATCTGCCTCTACTTGTGTGACACGCCTCGTGATGTCATCATGAGGGGTAACGCACTTTCCTACTTTTGTCATCATGTGCTACTTAAAGGTTTGACATTGATTTCATTATGTTTTGCTAAAACTGTTAGTTTTGAAAATTAGGTGGCCATTTGAGTGATCCTTTTGTTCAAGTCAGTACCAATTTTGGTTAATTTAGCGTCATTACTGTCAAGTTTTTTCTTTATTTCCTGAAATTTTTCTGTAAACAGTTTCTCATTGTTCTGTAAACTTGTATTCATCTGCTGAAATTGTTGCATAACTGCACTGATAAATTGTGAGAAATTTACTGTTTGAACATTATCTGCTCCCGGTAAATCGTGAGAATTTACTGCTTGTGATCCACTTTCCATATCTTGCAACTCTATGTTGCTGTCGGTTCCTACGGCTAGATTATTTAGGTTCTGTATTTCATTTACTGTTTCACTTGTTTGAGCAAGTGTAATTTAATTCTATGCTGCTTCATTGGATATGGAACTTGCAGTAGGCAAACTGTTTATGTTATCCATTCTGTGAGTCATGACCGTATCAATAGTAATAAGATTTTTTTTTTTTAAACTCGTCTCTACAATGTTTAGCTTGTATGTAATGTTATTCAAACAATGCATAGAGTTGATCTATTATTGACAATGTCTCTACACGCCATGTTGTCTCCACTGAGCTGTGTATCGGCCATTTTGCAGTAATTGTTGTCGTACTTTGAAAAAAACAAAAAATATACACTCAGCAGTAAAAATCACTTTTTAACTTTAGCAAAACTTCGCTATATATCGTGAGTTAATGAAAGATTGTGCCAACAAACAGCCCAAGATGCTATGGGGCAATGTATCACAGGATGGCATTTGTCACCTTTATGTGTCAGAATATACACCTGCATTGCCATCGGAGAGTGGTATGCATTGTAGTGATGTGACAGGACACCCTTCACTGTGACACATGTTCCATTTGACCTGAATTACAGCGACGTCACATCGTATGACAAAAATGACCATTTCCTTGAGGGTGTTGCAGTTTCTTCTTTCAGCAGAGTATATGGTATGCATTTCATTGTAACCTTTCTAGTTTAGTAAATAAATCACCTTCCTTGACAAGGATCTCAATATCTGTTTATTGTTGTTACTAAGTATATACTACAGGTCAAAATTATTCGATCACCTATGAAAAAAGCTGTGCACTTTATTTTAATAGACAACTACACTCTTCAAACTAAATAGGCTAACAATACAAATATTTTCTCTCTCTCTGTCATTAAGTACCCTTCGTGCTAAGAACAGCTGCGCAGACTGTTGGCATTATGGAGATAATATTTTTGCAGAGATTACAGTCCCATGCATCTGTAATCCATAGGTTTTCAACATTAGATGATGCCAGTTCTCTGATCTCTCTGCCATGTTCATCCCAGTGGGTGAGGTGGAGCAGTGGTTAGCACACTGGACTTGCATTCGGGAGGACAACGGTTCAAACCCATGTCCAGCCATCTTGATTTAGGTTTTCTGTGATATCCCTAAATCACTTCAGGCCAATGCCGTGATGGTTCTTGTGAAAGGGCAGAGTAGACTTCCCTCCCCATCCTTCCCTAATCCAAGCTTGTGCTCCGTCTCTAATAACCTTGTTTTCAATGGGACATTAGTGTTTAATCTCCCTTCCTCAAGTTCATCCCGTAAGTATTCGATGGGATTTAAGTGAGGCGGCTGACTTCACCAGACCATATTCTTCAGTTTCCCAAATTTCTTTCCTCTATTGACTTACTATTGGCACAATTTAGAAGTCTGTCTGAGATCATTGTCTTGCTGCAGATCAACCCACAACTAATATGCCTCTTGGCAGATTGAACTGAATTGTTGATCAGTACTGACTTCATACGTTCTCCACGATGTCAATGAGTAAACATTCAGTGAAGGCTTACAAATTTAAAACTCGATTAATCCTTGGACCATTGCAATCAATTCAACTTCTCTCTATCCATCCATGTAAGTCATGGTCACACAAATGGCATTGCTCTGCTGAGACAATGGTTGGAGCTTCTCACATATTGTTTACTTTATTATTAATTATAGGTGCAGGAGGATTCTTCACATTTACTCTGTACACATAGGAACTAATCTTTGCTTTACCGTGTTACTCAGGGTCTTCCAGATTGTCAAACACTTGAGCTGGCACCAGAGCAATGTATACACTACTGTAGGCTTGGTTAGGCCAAAATTTGTTACTATTGCCTTGCTAGAATAGCCTTTGTGATGCAGAGCTACAATTACAGTACTTTTTTCAATTCCGACCTCCTCCTTCCATCTTATTAGGATGCAATACAGCATGAACTTGAACAAGTATAGAAACTCACTTCTAGGTACACACAGTGTACAAAGGCAGCAAAAGAAATGAGACCTATTTAAATGGAACCCTCTTAGGTAAAGGCCACCAGTGTTGTGGAGACTCACCAGCACCTCTCTGGGTGAAGAATGAGCTTAGTTTTTGCATGTTTTACTATCAAAACAGGTTTATGGTGCAATACTCAAAGTTAAATCCCTGTGTTAACGCAAATCAATAGCTGTGACTGAAAACTTTTCTTCACTTTAGCATCTAAAATTCGCAGACAATGTGTGTGATCATCTGGACCACAGCCCTTGTACACCCAAAAAGATCAAAATGCATCTGACAGCAAGCCATCCGAGTCATTGGCACATCTCGAGGGCCAAAGTAGCATGTACGTGGTTTTATAGTGATCCCAACATAAACTGCTTCTAAACCTTAGAAATTGAATTGTGTGATTGCAATTCAACCTTTGTAAGAGATTAGAATGCATGCCACTTACTACTAGCACAGACATACTGCTATTTTAAGTGTTCTCTCTGTCAAGGTAACTGTAACTGAATTGGCAGAGAAGTGACTAAACACAGGAATGATATTGAGTTGCTACAACAAAATCAGGGATCTTCTCTTTATAACAGTATCTAATTTTGTAATATGTTTCTGCTGTTGAATCGTGTTCCATCTGTGTATTACAGTGCCTATGTAGCACCAAAATGTTCCATCTTCAAAATTTGAATTCAGAATATTTTCATGTGCTTTTGGAAGGTGTGAAATGTCACAAATCGTATCCCTAGAAGTGTTGGTATTATAATTGCCAGCTCAGAGACATGGTTATTCATTACAAATGATGGGGGAAAAAGCCTCCAATTGAATACAAAGCTGATATATAAATGAGTGAGTGAACGTACAATTGCTCATTGGATTACACTGTGTCTGTTATTGTTATATTTCCAATTCTTAATTTTCTGCATTCAGTTACAGTTATCATTGTACAGCTTGCTACATTGAAGCATGGAAATCACCCCAAAACAATTAAGACCACATGGAACATGGGATTAGTGTCTGAACTGAAATGATTCCAAGCAAGCTACCCTGGGAATTGATTAATACTAAAAGTGTGTACTGCTTGGAGTATCTGACAAATTGTGCAGGGTCAGAAACACATACATTTTACAGAAAAAGTACAAGATGTGGTGAACATTCTGTCTGCAGTCTGGTATATTGAACTGCTATGGGTGAAACAGAGTACAGTACTGCTCAAAGTAGAGGTGCTAGTTCTTGGAGTGCATTTACAGTAACCAGGATGAAATGTTTGTCGCTTTGCTTGCCTGTGTGAGAAGGACTGTTGCTAAAGAAAAAATCCATTTTATTTTGCCAAATGTGTTTAAAAGTAAAAAATAATACATATATTGACTGAATTATAAAGGTAACTAATGATCATGGTGTTTCAGACATTCCAGACTGCATCTTGGGTACAGTTACAAGAATTATCAGGTGCTGTGAAAAATGGTATTGGCTGCTAAACATTTAAATGTAATGCTGTGGTAATTTAGGATCAAGAAAGTGCCTTGAAAAAAATGTTTATGTCTCCTTTTTCGTATATTTTTTAAGTTGAAGTGACTGTACATCATGTGGCAATAGCTGAAACAAATTGGCAACAAATTTAAATGAAATGTATACAATTTTTACGGTTCATATGGAAGATAACATGTTTAATAAACAATGCTGTTTTTAACAATAGTATAATGAATACTATGCCTTATCTTACGATAACATTAGAATAATATTTAAATACCTAAATTTGGGAGTTGTTATAGCCAGTAGCGTCTGCAACACATCAAACAGAGCTTTTCGTTAGCTACCATTGTATGTTTCAGCACCATGTTAACAAGCCTGCCACTCCTATCATACTTTATGTACGCCCTATATAAAGTCCAGGAACACTTTCAAGTAATTACTGCACAAGAACTAAACATTGTACAGATATCATACATATTGCAATTTGAAGCGAAACTGTAAAAAAACTTCCAAACAAACGGGGCACTGCTTCATCATGTGGTAGAGGCAGTACATACACCAGATCTTTAATGCGTCCCCACAGAAAAAAGTCACATGGAGTGAGATGTGGTGATTGGGGAACCATTTAGTGAAACACCTGTCCTCTTCTGTAGCAAGGCCGATCCATCGATGCAGCAGCTCTGTGTTCAGACACCCACAAACTTCACGATGAAAATGGGTTGGAGCTCCATCCTGCTGAAAAATGAATGAAGGGTCCAGTTGCATTTGAGGTATCAGCCATTGCTGCAACACATCCAAGTAGGAATATCCAGTAACAGTGCTCTCAGTGAAGAAGAATTGCCTGTACTGTTTTTGGTACGACAAGGCACAAAAAACATTTACTTTTGGGGACTCATGCTCAAATTCAATGCATTCGTGTGGATGCTTTGTACCCCCAGATATGACAATTATGCCTGTTCACTTTCCCATTAGTGTGAAAAGTGGCTTCCCTGCTAAATATTATGTAATCAAAGCCATTACCATCCCCATTCAGTTTTTGCAACTCTGAACAAAACTCAAAGAGAAGCGTTTTGTCATCATCATTGAGTTCCTGCACTAGCTACAGTTTGAATGATTTCATTGACACCTTCTGTAGCAGGACTTTTCACTATGTCATTGGAGCTATTTTGAGATCATGGGATGCACGACGCACAGATTTTCTTGGACTCCTTATAGATGACTCTCGTATGCACTCCTCATTCACTTCACTCACACTGGGACGTCTGCTTCTCTTTCCCGGGCACAAGCAACCCATCATAACAAATTTGTTGTGCCAGTGGTAAATGGCCTTCCTTGTTGGTGGCTCCTTACCACACTAGTTTTTGTTGGACGCCAACACACCACGTTTGTGACTTTTGGTGACTATCCTCAAGTTACGAAACTACACTGTGGTGGTATACATTAAAAAAAAACTTTCAGTGTCTCTTTGAAATGACACATGTATGATAGGTGCACACTGTTTGGTTCTTGTGCAATAAATAATTGAAAGTGTTTGTGGTCTTTATGTACGCCTCATATTTTTTTATACATGGCAAAATCATGATATTCTCAACATTAGAAATGTTCATAATGTAACCATATGCATAAATTAATTTGCAAATGAATGTAAAATGACTCATTCCTCATCATTATGATCCATAGAACATGTATCCTACTAACTAAATTGGATTAGATGATGATGCATCACTATTAAATCATTTGCCTGTATTCTCTCTGTCGCCAAAAAGTGTATTATTAAGGGAGATAAGACTATTAGTTTGTTCTTTCAGTTGTCACTTGAAACTGAAAATAACATTGATATGAATGATCATCAAAAAGAAAAGAAACTTTATGGTTCCATGGACCTTTTACAAGTCTCAACCAACTATGCAGACTGAAGAGATGAATGAAAATTTGACCGAATTCCGAGATTTGAACCCAGATCCTCTGCTCACTGGGCAGATGCACGAACCACTACACCACCCTGGCACAGTGGCTCTGCACTGTTTGCCCCAGCATGCCTCCCTCCTCAGTCCAAAATCCTGTTCACAACTCAGTCCACTTATTTCCCCAAAACACAAAGAGCACCACAGAGGATGTCAAACTGTCATGGAATAGCACCTCAGTTTTGAATGAAATGGGGATTCCTCTCTGGAACCATATAGTTTCATTTAATGAAAGCAGCTATACCTGGGTCTCAGGCAGGACCTCCTGTTTCGTTTGATTCTGAGGTACTATTCCAATACTGTTGGACATGTTCCACACCCAGGAGGATACCCACTTTTGTGGGTCTGTGGAATAAATAATTAATGTAATCTAGTCTGAGATCCCCTCCTCTTGTGACAGTTAATTGTATATCACTGGGGCAACAAGGCATTGTGACTAAAAAGGACACACCATTCCCATTTTCTGGAATGGTTGCAAGGCAAATGCACTTACTTGCAGGCCTTTATTATGGATAACAATGTGTTGAAGCATTAAAGAACACAGTTAACATTTCTGAATTGTGACACACTTTATAGACCAGAATTGTCTTCTCTAGGTCTCAACATGAATTTGATGAAGGGTAATTGCCTGAAACTTTACTGATAAAGGCAAAATAGTTCTCTTAATTCACCTCAAAAGCACGATAACCGACCTCGATATCAGATGGAGCAATAAATGAAATATTCGAAAGTGTCATTCATTGGTTCTCAATAAATGGTCTAGCACATCATTTACAAAGAAAAGGCATCTTATTCAGTTTTGTACAAGGAAAGACAAATCCTCACTAATAATGAAGCATTACGGAAAAGAAATATATGAAGACTGATTGTTAAAAATACTTGGGGGTACATAGTGATGAGAACAAGAATTATAAAACTGAGTGCAGCAACATTTGCTCTAAATTTGATTGCCATAAGTGGCAATGACATCACTAGAAAATTTAACTTCCTTCTTTCATTGATGTCATATTTAGAATGGGGGCCCCTGACCCCTCCCCCTCCCCATCCCCCTACACACACGCACAGTGCCTATCCTCAAACTTCACATAGATAAAGAAATTAGGTAGCCTCACAACACATACACTCTTACAAAGTTTGTTTTGAAGGATCAGCACAATTTGAAAATAATACTAGCATTCATAAATACAATACTAGGAGGAAAACAGTGGGACTTAATCTTGTTGTAGCACAGAAAGAAGCATATCATGCAGCCATAAAAATATTTGACAACCTCCCTTTAATTAACAAGGTGCTGGCTGATAATGAAAGTTGACAAGTGCTATTCCATAGATGAATTTCTGAGAAGGGAACAACAGGTTACCCACGAGCACTGATGTGCTGCTTCCTGGACTTGGGTAGGCGCGCCGGCCCCGGACTGAATCAGCCCAGCAGGTTAACAACGAGGGACGGCATGCCTGAATGTGGTTTTTAGGCAGTTTTCCACATCCCACATGGTAAATACTGGGCTGGTCCCCATGTACCACCTCAGTTACACAACTTACAGACATCTGAAAAACATTCGCACTATTTCATGGCTTACACTAGACGCAGACAGCTAGGGTACATTACTTCTGTCCTGGGGGGTACATGATGGTGACAAGAAGGGCATCTGGCAACAACACTCTGTGACACTAACATTGCCAACTCTATAGTAACAGGGTCAACCCCGTGTTGAAGCGGGGCAAAGGCCCAAGCAAATTATGAGAAGGTGACATCCAAAAATGAACATATCTACTAAATGCAATTTATCACAGTCAACATGAAACTTATTTTGGGCATACATAAGAATGAAAATAGCATACTGCAGTGTGAATGCCTTTTACTTTTAGGCCAAAAGGCAGTTCATATCTGTAAATCAAATCTACAATGAAAATATTCCTTTAAAAAGCACATTTAAATATGGACATGTTCTCATTACATGAACCATGAGCGATTTTCAAAACTAAAAATCTTCTTCTTTCTTTCAAAATAACTTACCTCTTATTGTATAATGCTTGTTATACCATATCATTTCACACATTTTTATAGTGTAGTATGTGATACCATAGAAAAAACTGTAAAGTGGCCACTATAGTACTAATATTCGTTTTCAATATTTTATTCAAATTTCAGGTTTATTATTACTTCACAATTATTTAAAATGTTTCAGATCACCATGCCAGAATAAAATGACGTAACTGTGGCATTAACTATCTTTAGAAGTATTCTTTGACGTAAGTGTTACATGCAAAAAAGAATAATTTTCTTAACAGTCACAAGCAACATGGAAATATCATCGGTGATGGTTGTGTTCCAACTTAAGTACTAGTGATTTCGGCAGGCTTCTTAAAAAATAGTTTACTGTAAACCATCAACATCTTTATTCCTATTATCTTAGACTGGATGGCTGAAAAGTACTTGGGCTTTTGTCCAAGGAAAGGGTTTTGTAGTGGTTCATCTGCTCTTTTACAACTAGTTGGGACTTCTAGAATGCATTTGTCTCAACATCAGTATGAGTGTTTCCCATAGCTTTGTACTTGTGTATGGAAATGGATTTTATTTCACATATTTAATGTGAAATCCCTATCTAAGGACCTACAAGATGTACATCGGCGAGCAAGGTTTCTTAGCTGAGTCACTGATTGTAGATCTCATTGTATTCCTCTTTTGTTACAATTGTTGGCCTTTTTCTTAGAAGTTTTCCTATTCTATCAAAAGTGGAGTCAGTGCATAAGTAACTGTGTCCTTTTAATAATAATAAAAAGTAGTGCTATGCAACATATTATGAGGGAGCACGGAAGCACAAACAGTTGCTCTGCATTAGAGAAACAGTGTGACTGGAATGGAAATCACTCGACTGGATGTAATGGATTAGTTATCCTTCACACAAAATGTGTATGTGGACACAGATGTATTTTCCTAGGCTTGTATCTTGGCTAATGTTTGATTTCACTTAAATTGTATGATTATCTAGGTTCTGCTTATCCTGTTTGTTTTGTTCCATTCTGTGTCTCATTTATTTTAAATTCCTGACATGTTTGCTTTTGTGTGTAAGCTCCTCATATAAAATTTTGTTGAGGATTAAGGCAGCAACAAAGTTCAGTAAATAGTCAGCATGAACTAATTCTGTGCAATGGGAACCCCAGAAAAGCAGATGATAAAAGCTCTCAGGTTACAATTGCCTTCCTCATCGTCCAGAAAACACGCTACTTTTGATTTTTGGGTCATGACAAATGTTGACCATCTTGATGAGATCAGTCTCATTGACTGGGTGCACATTTGTCAAACATGGATTTCATGAGCTGGGGACTTGTTAACACGAACAGTCGATTGCTACTCTAAGCTCTGGACATACTTTTGCCTACCATCCAATGACACAGTAATGGAACATTGTACGTCATAGTGCATGGGATTTTGATCTTATTGGCTGAACTGTGAACATTGTAGGAGAAAAATAATTTTGAAAATGCACCATTTGTCAATAAGGGTTGAGGGGAGTGAAACAATCATTACTGAGTAACTGCTATGGAATATGCTGTACTGGGGCAAGCAGGGTTCTGTTTGGGTGGGCCCCAAATAGGCTTGTGATTATCTCACTGTATAAATTTCCAGAGGGTTATTGGTTGACCCTACCACCCCATCAGCAAACAAACATTTAACAGTAAAAATGTGATAGTAACACAGTATCAGGAGAATTATTAAATAATGTTGCACTAGTTACAGAGCACAGATTTGAACCGTTGCCTCATGACACACACACATGAATGTATCTTCTTCTGCTTCTACACAATGAGCACTGATCCAAAGGAATTGCTGAAGAAATGGTCTTGGATGGTTATTGATTCATTCAAGAGACATACTTGAGGTATAGGGACTTCTGAAATTAAGTTACGCAACAGGCACGGCACCCTTTCAGAAGAGTGGGCATGTTACCAATTTCCTGAGAGACAATTCTGCTGCAGTACGGACAACAGGTTCATCACATTGTGGGAGTGAAATGGCTCTCCAAAGTTGAGGTACAAGGAACAGTAAGTTTCTTGTTAGCCAAACATACAAATTGCACACAAATTCGCCATGGAATTGTTGCAGTGTATGGTGCAATGCAATGTAGCATCCAGTCGTAGTGAAACAGTGCCAACAATTTGATGAAGACCATTCAGTCTTTCCAGCAAGCTCAGTGGATATTTGACAGGCAAGAGATTTTCCATCAAAGAGGAAATTCACACAGCAATCCTCAAATTGTTCCATGACTGAGGCACACGTTTATATTTTCAAGAAACTGAACAGTTTGTGGGATGTTACAATTGTTGTTTACAGGTTTTAGTGACTGTAGTGAAAAGTAGTATCTGCATCACTTTGAATTGTATTGCAGCATACAGTAAAAGTTACTCAGTCTGCCATAGTAACAGGTAACTTTCTTTCTGAAGTCTCATAGTTTCCTGCTGCTTTCACACCTTTCTTTGACAATCATCAGATGTCAGGTTACTCCTGGATGCATCAGTGAATGGAATCCTACTCTGCTGACTGAGTACCCATTCTGTGTTTTCGCATACCCAACTCCACAGACCAATGCTTTGGGGGAGGGATGCTAGTGCTATCTGAGGCCACATTGATAATGTGGAGACTTGGATTCTGTCTTGACCCTAGTTGCCTGATATCCCAGATATCTGGTTGGAAACCCAACTCCCAACTGTACTTTGTTGGGATAGATAAAATTCCTGGTTACATAAAAATGGACAACATTATATAAAATGATGTGGTCTTCACTTCAAATTGCTCATTACCAATTTCTAATGAGGGGCAGTCTTGTATGAGTTACTGACTTAAACTCCTCCTTTTATTAACAGCGCTAAGTGGCCATACTTGACTAAATAGCCATTGTTTTCGAGTAGTGCATCAGAGGTCAATCGTGACAGTGCTTTGTAATTCTCTGCTGAAAAAATTGAATAGGGTTGTGCAGTTTCCTTCCCCTGTGGCAGCCTTAGTCATCATGATGATCTTATCAAAACATTCGAAAGAGAAATTGTGACGAAGGAAGCTGGGATAATTTTTTAATTTTTACTTCCCCCTTGTTTTGCAATATGCCTCCTTCAAATTTGTTTCTTCACTTTCAACTAATTACCATTAACATATGTGAATTGTAATCTGCATTTTCATAAAAGAGAAAGGCAGCCCCCTCAGGTTGAATTTTGTCTGTGTAATTGATTTTCTAATTTATATTGAGTATTCCTAGCTAGTATCTTTTATTATAGGGCAAAATCTGTCATTTTTATGTAACTTTAATTCCGATGTGGACTTATATTTGTTTATAAATGGGAAGTTGTGCACTGGCCATACATAACTGTGTATTATTGGGAGGATGTGAAAAGTGAAAGTAGAAGACTGTGAAACGCAAGTGTGCATCTGTCGGCTACATCATTTACAGTAGACAGTACTGCACACCCCTATGTTTTCAGCCAGTATGTAGACACCGAGGACAACAAAGGAACAAAGTAGGCAAACCACAACAAAATGGCAGTTTACTTGCAGCACAGTCTAAACTATGTTGAAAAATGATTTGACTTTGAAGAAAGTGTCTACAGGACTTTCAAACCATTTTCACTGACAGTGAAACACAGCTCAGTTTCAGAATATCTAGAAGTTATTTCTTGCAGATGGGGATTTGATGTTTGAAGAATGTGTGCAGTTAAAGAACTTTCTCAAGGATGAAGAGAAGAACTTTTCAAGCTGAAATCTGATTAGTGGAAGGAATTTTTTTTCATTGTTATGAAAACTATGACAACTTCTTAAAACTTTTCCGTTTTGTTTCAGATGATGGTGAACACTTGGTGAGCTGAGAGGAAACTTTTCCCAGCAGCAACATTAGAAGCTGAAATAATAATAATAATGAAGATGGTTTAGTGATTTACATGTCTCCAGTGTTATTGAGGAAGAAGAGAAGATTCTATGAAGGAGATTGAAAAGTGAGCAAAAATCTCAATAAGGTAAAAAAACATTGAACTGTAGCCTGTGTGTGTTTAGTCTTGGTTTTTAAAAAATATCCCGATTTAGTTCAGAAAAAACTTGGTGTCTGGTCTGTACTAATACAGCTGCCTTCTAAATGGGCAGTGCACAGCTCTTTTGCAATTTCTTGTGGGTGCCTATGAGCCACAACTCTTATGCTCTAAACAGGTTGTCGACTCCAGGCTACCACTGGAAGATGGTTTGTCTCACAGTAGTGGTTCTCTGTTTGAATGATGTCACTGTGGTGTATGACAAATTGACAGGCAACTTATCATGCTGCTATACACTCACAATGTAGATAAGCCTGAAATGATCCTTCAGAGCATGTTTACAGACAACACGGTTGAAGATTTTAATGAATCTGTCTCACAGAGACTTCTGTTCAATAGTAGATTATGATAAATATTCTGGCCAACAAAGTATCTGATTCCATTAAATTTTCAGCTATGTTTTTTCAATAATTGCAAATCTGCTGTTCAAAAATGGAAGCCTTTTGGATTGATATTTTGTTTGAAATTTCTTTCTGTTTCTTTGATGTTTGAGATTATAAATTTCATGTGTTTCAAATTATTTGGTTATGAAAATGCCTCATAGCACTTCTGTGTCAAATAGAAACTGTTATGAAAAATTATAACCACTAGAACAGTTCCTGAAGTTAATATTGTAAAAATGTACCTTTGATGCTTTGCACCCGTGAGTTGAGTTGTGCTATCGTTGTTAACTTTCTCAATAGTTTTAGTGAGGTTACTGAATGAGAGTAGTTGTCTTGGACTTGATGTCACATGGAACCAAGTGCAGTTTTATCTGTTGGACTGAGTAACGTGAACTCAGTGTAAATCATGAACTGTAATTTGCTTTTATACTTCTGCAACTTTGAAATCAGTGACTCTTTTTTAGCCAGTTGCCAAAGCTTTAGAAATGTGGTGTTAGCTGTTGATTACATTTGGAGAATTGGGCTTATCAAAAGCTACAATGTTGTTTCATCAGCAAGTCAAGATATTAACTGAAACTATATGACCTAGAGCCCACATGAATTGTACTTCTAAATATATTTGGATGGTGAGCTGAGCACAAAATACTTCAAATCATGTTGATACTGTTTTCTAGGTTATGCAACAAATGTCATTGGAACTCTATCCTACAGTGTCATATCCCAACATTACACTTCAGACAGTTCTGACAAACAAATGTTACATCATTTCAATATTTTCTTGTTGTTTGGAGTGAGTAACGGGACTCTTATAAGACACAGGAAGAGAGAAGAAATAAAGCTCTTGATATCAGAGGCAGGAAGGGTCTTGGAAGATAAGTTGAATGGAATGGAAGGGATAAAAATCATAAATTTTTGACATTCCTACCTGGAATTTCCGTTGGTTGTTTTAAAAATGCTAAAATTCCACCAACCGACATATTGCCCCCTGCCAGTGGTGTGGTGTGATGTGATGCAACATGGAGGGGCAGCTGGTCAGCACACCTCTGTCCTAGGATTTTTTTTACTGTGAAACCACTACTACTCGGTCAAGCAGCTCCTCACAAGACTGACTGCATTTTGTACCAGTCACAGTCCCCCCCCCCCTGGCAGGAAAAATCGCTGGCAGTTAGTCGAATGGCACAGCTAAGCAGGCAGGCAGTGGAATGGGTAGTGTGTTAAAGAGCAGTTCTAAGATGAACATAAGACAAGAATAATGGAATGTAGTCAAGTTGAATCAGGAGATGCGGAATGAATAACGAGGGATGATCAGCGAGTTTGCATTTGAAAGCTGTACGAGGAGGGGTGAAAAAGCTTCTACCCTAACAAATAAAGAGTGAAAGAAATTTCATAATATAAATTTATTTGTATATATAATACCTGTGTACACCAATACACTTGGAGGCATGCTCAGATAACTTCTGCAAACCATTCAAAGAAAAGATCTTTGATTTCAATTGCAACAAAGCAACAGTCACTGCATCATCATCATCCTTTGAGGTATTTTTTTTCGGTTTGGGAAAAGGAAAAAGTCTGACCCAGTCAGATCTGGAGAATATGGCAGGTGACACGTTCCACATCATTACGAAAGAATCGTGTTCATGATCCATGGAACAACTAATATAACTAACTAGAATTGGAAGTTTTTCATTGTCCATTATACGAGGTTTGTCCGGAAAATACGTATAAAGGTTGAATAATGTCTTTATGTTACAGGTTGCAGTCACCATCAGGTGAGACTACTGCTGTAATCAATCAAATCAATGCTCAGTTCGAGTCAGAGCACTCTGCGTGAAGGTGGGAGTGTGCAGCAGATTGTGTTCTTAAAGACCGTGGATTGACAGAATGATTGCTGACAAGCTGTCAACCCTCAAAACAATTGTTCACAAAAACTTGAAATGAAGAAATTGTACCGAAGCTCTTGACACCAGAACAGAAAGCAAAGAGGGTTGAGTGCTGTAGGGATTGGTTGGAAGCAGAGGAATGAGGTGACTTTCTCAACCGAGTCATCACTGAAGACGTGTCCTGGTATTAGAAATTCGATGTGGAGCTCAAAGCAAGGAATGGAAACTAGCAGGAGAACCGAGAACAATAGAGTCGCGAAAATCAAGGTCCAATGTGATGACAGTGTTGATTCTTGGAGCATTGTTCACAAGAAATTTGTCCCTCCCAGCAAGAGAGTGAACGGAAATTTTTACGTTGAAGTTCTGACACGTCTCGGAGCTCTTGTGGCAAGAGTTTGACCCTTCATCACAAGAATGCGCCCGCACACATGTCGCTCGTTGTGTTTTTGGCCCGAAGCTCAATCACCACTGGATTTAATCCCGTGTGAGTTCTTCATGTTCCCAAAAATGCGTAATGGTGTGGCATTGGGAGATGTGGAAACGACATGGCAACTAAACAACATCACAACTGAAGACTTTCAGCAATGTTATCAACAGTGGAAATGGCGTTGGCAGAAGTGTATCACGTCTCAGGGTGAGCACTTTGAAGGAGACCATATTGTAATACCTGAATAATTGTAAAATAAAGTTATTATGCAACTTTTATATGTATTTTTCGGACAAACCTCGCAGATTAGGAAATGAGACACTGAAGATAATAGAAGTGTTTTGTTATTTGGGTAACAAAATAATTGATTTTGGCTGACACAGAGAGGATATAAAATGCAGGCTGGACTGTATATCTGAGAAAGAGGAATATGTTAGGAGTGGATGTAAATGTTACAGAGTCTTTTCTGGAGGTATCTGCGTGAAGTGTAGCCTTGCTCCGAAACGAGATGTGAACAACAAGCAGTTGAAGCTAGAAAAGGATGGTATCTTTTGAAATGTGTTTCTAGGAAGAAATTTTGATGATTACGTGGATAAAACATAAGGTAAACTCTGTCCATCGGTACTGGCCGACCACCGTGTCATCGTTTACCAATGACGTCCAGCACACCACTATCCTGCCTGTGTCAGTTTTCTTGTCCTCGAGTTCCTCAGTTGGCATCACAAGGGTGAATGTACACTTTCCCAATCCTCTCACCCAGAAAAATCCCTGGCAGTACAGGGAATCTAAACCTGCGTCCTCGCCATGATAGGCAGCAGCAGTGAACACTAAGTTACAGAGGTAGTCAATAAGTGGATAGATGACTACTACTGGCACTCGACACCCTCTGCACTGCACCTAGAGGTGGCTAATGGAATAATTATGCAGTTGCAAATCAAATTACCAGGGACATAGTATTGAAAGAAATTTTCAGCACAACATGAGTAAAAGAAGGAACTGGTTGATAAGACATACGCTGATGCATCGAGGAATCATCAATTTGGTGTTGGTGGGATTTGAGTGAGAGGAGGAAAAACTGTTGAAGGGGAAATACAGTAAGCAGGTTCAAATAGATGTAGGCTTGCATAGAGAGCTGCATCAAACCAGTCTTTGGACTGAAGACCACAACAACAAAAACAGTTGGCTGTGTGTAGGAATTTTCTGTGGTCAGGAAAGCAATGAGAAATGATTTTCTGATTAAGAAAAGTGCAAACACTATACATTAATGAGGTGTAAAATGTTTCTTGACCTATTTATGAAGCCAGAGAAATCTTATATTAGTTCTTTTGGCATGATAAACCTGTACACGATGATTAAACTACACCTACCCATGGGTTTTATGCAACTTGCAATGCCTACAAATGTCATGGGCAAGATTTTCATTTCTCTCACCCACTACATGCAAATTACTAGTCCTACATAAAAAAATGAACAGGATCTTTTTGTTTGAAATTTAATGTAGTCATTTCTTTTTGGGAGGGGAGGGGATACATTTTTACTAGAAGCCATAGTTTTTGAATTATTTAACAAAAAGTACAAGACAGGCATTCAAATGCCTTTTTTCTTGAATGCCACAGAAAGTGTGGTGTCCAACAAAGTACAAAATGTAATGTAGTTAATTTTGATACAAAAAGGTTCTGTTCATTGTTTTTGCAGGACTAACAGTGAGCATGTAGGGAGGAGAGAAGATTAAAATCATGGGTGTGGTTCTTGAAGATGTTGCAGGTTCCATAAAACTTTATGGCAGGGGCAGCTGAATAACCCTGTGTATGATCCACAAGATTCAACAACATGCTGATCAAACCTCATGGTCAAACATGGCTGCTGATAGAAAATAGGTGGTTCATATTGGCTTGAGTATCCCCATTATGTGACTGCTGTAAAGAAGAGGATGTGGGGTGTTCTCCGTCAGCTTTTATACCCACACTGGTATGCCAAAAGGCATTAAAATATACAAGGCATGCCAGAAAAGTAAGTACCATTGTGGGAAAGGACTCATGAAAACATTCCTTCAGACCGTAACAGCCACCACTGTTCAGACATTTGTCATAGCAGTAATCCAACTTTTCTATGCCCTTTTCATAGAAAGATAATACCAGTTAAGACCTCCAATACTGATCACACTTGCTTACATCATCATAGGTGTTCAAGCACCTTCATCCTGACTGATGATGAAGTAAAAGTGGTAGTCCGAAGATGTGAGATTGGCAGGTGGTCTCACTGTTCCCAAATGAATTGTTTAGTAAGGTTTTCAGTGCCACCAGCAGAAATGAAGCATCATAATGATTCGATTGAGAGTTTTGCATCTTTTGTTTTGAATAGTGTGATGGAGTTCTCTCGGTGTTTTGCAGTATCATACCGCTTTCATGGTTTCAGCTCTGAGAAGGAACTCAACAAGCAGAATGCCTTGTTGGTCGCAGAATCCATTTCACCTGACTTTTTGCACTTGCAACTTCATTATGATTTCTTTTTTGGGGGTGGTGGAGGATTGTCGGACTGTCAGTTCCTTCACTCCATAGATTGTTGATTTTATTTTGGAGTGTCATGAAGACCCCAAGTTTCATCACCAGTCACGATTCTATTTAAGAACTCATCTTCCTTATCACTGTATTCAGTGCTGAAATGTCAAAACTCTGCCAAGGTACATAATTTTGAAAGCATTTTTCAAACGCAATTCACAAAAATTTAAGCAATTTATGACTGAGTCATGCAAAACAGTTTTTGAAATACATTCTTATTGTGAACCATGTGTTTTCTCACCCATACCATCAGTGACAACAGAAGGCTGTCCAACACATGCTTCGTCATGAGTGTTTCTTCAACTGTCTCATCCACTTTCTCACCGTAAATGTCTACAAGTTGATGAATTTCAGCTGGCTTAATGTTATGTGTGTTGGAACTAAACATAACAGAGCACACTTCACAGTCACTGGGCTCAGAGGTTGTCCTAAAGATTTTGACTGATCACTAACAAATATAAATACCACAAAATTGAGCTGCAGTGTCAAGACAATGAACCAGAGAAATGTGTGAACCTACAACACAAGTGCTGCAGTGGCAGTAGAATGATTTGGCAATTACTTTCAGGATGCACCTCATACTTAGGACTTCAATGGAAGTGCCTGTCGCCTTTTAATGTAAATTTTTGCTTATGATGGTAACTATGTTTAAGCAGTGTGTGTGTGTGGCAAGGGGGTAATTAACAGTTGAACTATCTTTGTTTTGTTTATCTCTCTCTAGTCATGACAGGTAATGTGAATCAAGGACAAAGGTACTTTCTGAGTTACCTTAGTCAAGCTCCAACCCTTCTGTCCTGTACAGCTACTTGCTTTTATCCTGAGGTTGTTACTCTCTGGTCAGCAGGTGCTCCTAAAAAAGTTGCATACATTGTGTACAAAAATCTACATTTACAAAGAATTTGTGGGGCCAGACATGTTAGTAATGCTCAAGATATGGTGTGACTATTGGTATAGGGGCAATTCAGAAAATATCACCTGTCTACATTATGGCACAACTGGAATATGCTTGCTCAAATAGTGACAATGCATTCAGCTGAACTGGTAACCAGTGCTTCATATACCAACATCGTCTCCCCCTATAAAAAAAGAAATTTAGAGGCAGTCACATAAAAAAAAGCTTCTTTTCCTCTCCTAAACACTCGAAAATTGTGTGTATGTAGTTTGTTTTCATATACAGGGTGTATTAAAAGAGCTGTCACCATTACCTACACTGCTTGCATGGTGTTAATTTGCACACAGATTTCTGGTTGTTCCACTGGAAAGCTTACCAAGACATTTACAGCATAAAACTGATACCTGCTTGTATTTTAAAAAATGTACACAGCTCAAAGGTAGTGCAACTGCAGAATTACCATGCCTTTCATGCAGTACAACATTTTTAACCTCTGGGATTTGCTATGAAGTAATTACTCGATGCCATATGAAAAAACAAAACAGCCTCACTGCTAATATTTCTCACATATGTAATAGGTGATGGGAACAATGAAACCAACAAAATTAAGAAGACCATTAGCATTTTTTTTAAATTCATCTATCTTTTACAGTAAATTTCAACCATAAATGTTTCGTAGGCACATTACAACATTAACAAACACTGCATTATAAATATAATTTGGGACTTCAGTGTGCAACTATATACATGACCATTTTTATTACTTAAGGGTTAATTTTATCAACTTACAGAAACAGTTAGTTTAAGAAACATTTAATCATGCCGATGGTCACCTGTTATCTCACTGCTACATAGTGTTAAACCATAAGCTAGGTGGAAGACTCACTGGACGAAAAATTGTTAGAACTACCTACATACATTGGTAAAAAGCACTTTTGCTGGTCTCAAAATACTTTATTGTGCGCTTCTGTTCCAAATGACAACTTCACAGCTACAGTAATTTCACCAATAAGGTGGGCTACAAATAGGTTGTAATATTCTGACCTGAGTAGCTCTTCAGCAAATAGAGCTACATAATATGTGCTACTGTTTTTACATGACCACTAATGCTAGTCATGTTTACAATAGAAACAATAATTAGGCCCAATACATTTAAAATTGTATGCCTACAGCCAGAATGTACTACTTGTTGAAAATGAAAATTCATCAAAACACTTGTAGTACACACTGAAATACCTTGCATCCATTCTCTCTTGCTGCAATAAAGCTAAATCTCATAGCCAAAGGCAGTTGTACATTGTTGAGGGGAACTAGAACAGCTAGTAAATGTAACTAAATAATATCTGTATTCATTTGAGTTTGTTTCACCAAGATCCAGATTATGTTGTCACTTATGTCCCCTTGTTCTCACATTAACCGATTAGTTTTCAATTTTGGCCAGTTGATACAAGACAGACTTATAACTCCTTCATGTTCATTGTTATTGGCAATAACTTTACTAGCTCTGATAACAATACAAAACTCGATAAACAAGTCAATGCAATCTGTGCCAGCACTTACCTCTTTCAAATTTTGTTTACATTCAGTGCTATTCATTTTGTTCTAAGGCTTGTGTTTAGTATAAATAACCAATGGTGCATCTGTAGGCCATACCAGTTCCAATATTAAAACTGCCTCAATTTGATCCCATAGATTGCCACTTTACTGATGTGGCATTTAATAAATTAAAAAGAGCATCTCTCTTGAAATATTTACAAACTGAATACTGCTGAACAAGACGTACATACATTTCGACACAGTTATACAATTGAAAACGTTGACAGATGCTCCAAAAAGTTCTTTTGCAACCTGAACACTGAAACATGTTCTAGGAACTACTTTAAAATGTTAAAATTCTACACTGGAAGACACTCTGTTTCATTTTTATATTACTGCAGAAGGGCAGGAGCAAGATAAGGTACTTTCAGGTTCCAGTACTGATCATGGTCTTACTGTCATCCAGTTAGAAACATTCACACAATGTTAGTCACAGCAGAAGCACTTCCACTACAATGGTTGTGACTAGTATGCTCCTAAACCCTATTGTTCTCATTTACTTTTTTGTGGTTTACATTGTTCACTGATAAACAATGGCATCCTAGCAGACACTGTAGAAATAAACTTCTTTGGACCAAATACATGTTAAATGTTTATTAGTATTTCTGTCACAACAACAGAAGGTAAGTAAGGTTGCTCCACACCAAAATTATAAATTTTTTTACTGCCAACATCAGTTGTTCTGCTCCAAAATCAAACTAAATTTTCAGGTCTTCTGTGTGGTCTGCAAGTTCCTTTATGTTGGGAGCATATGTTTTACTTAATAGACAAGTTTTCTAGAACTTTTGATTTAGTAGAAAGCAAAGGAAATGAAATGAGAAATTAGAATGTGTGAGAATCACTCCAATTAGGCCAGTGGCTATATAATCTTGGTGGTGCACGGAACTGGGTTCTCAAGGCTGAGAAGAGACAGAAAAATGAAGTGAGATGTTTATGTTCCTTTGAAAGATCTAGAGACACTAGGAAGGATTATGTATGCCAATCAAGGACTATTTAAGACCATGACAGTTGGTCCTCTTGACTAGGGGTGTGAGAGAACAAACCACCACAGAAGAAAGGGAAAAATATTGTGAACTGCTATGCCAGATAGACAAATGTGTAAATTCATTAACTGAACACATAACAGGTATTGACTAGTAATAAGTTTCGCCAAAGCCAGTTGTCATTGGTTAGGTCAATACATGCCTAAGATGTCATTTTTCATGAGTAACACTGTGTGAACAAAGAACAGCTCTCAAGCATACTAAACATCAATGACCCGCTGCCTACTGGAATAACAAAGTTTCTTTATGGACCACATTTTGATCACTTGGGAGAAGCAATCTCTAGTTTATAGTGGGCTGTAATGATATCAAGCATAATATCTCATAACTTTGGCATTCTGCTGTTTTTAGGGCAGTGCTTAACAAATCAAAGAAGTTAGCCAAGATAAGGCACCATTTTTTATAATACCTGCCACTCTGCTTGTGTCATGTTAATGGAAACTGACAATCATAGCACCCACAATGGTTCAATTTTCACTTTCACAAAAAGAAATCCAGACTGTCTGTGGGTTTGGTGTTCAGCAGGGGGCAAAACCTTGTTAGTGGTCTCGCTGTGAGACTCAAAAGCATTCTAATGCCCGTGCTTACATCACCGGGTTTTGAGAGAACTGTCGGAAGGCAGCAGTGTTATTCTTGGCAGGTCCTGGCAAAAATTACTATTGGGACAGCAAATGCATTAAATCACTAGAAACTGCTGTCAGGTAGAACCACTGTACTCAATAACAACCAGAATCATTTCTATAAGTATCGCATATGAGTGCAGCTTATGGAAACTATATGGACATGAGTTCAAAATCCCTTTCTTATCTGCAGGAATTTACACTAGATTATCACACAACAGCTATAGGGACCTAGAATAAGTTTATTCATTGAGAATACAGAAAATTGCGACACACTCATTTCGTTATTTTCAACAGAACAACCAAAGGAAATGGAAAATCTAGCTGAAGAAATTAATAAATTACACCACAAAATTCAATTCATTTCGTGTCACTGTAGGAATGAAACATTAACAAAACTTTTTATATAAAATTCTGAAATTTCCAGGAAGCCAACAATTACCAGGGTTACCATCCATATCAATATAAAAATGTGTTCTTCAGAAGAATGTTTAATCACATGCGTAATGATCCAATGGATACAAGTGAAATATAAAAAGAAACACAAATTGTAAAATCAGCTGCCTCCAGTTATGAATACATTCCCACTGTAATACATAAATTAAACCAACCACCCACAAACAGGAAGACCATCTTTGTAATAAGCTGACCTTCCTCAAGGAAGATTTCATGCCAACCTCTTCAAGTTGTATGACATAAAAATAAGCTTCTTCACAAGCAACACAATACTGAAAGCACTAAGCAAGAATATCACAAGTCAGGTATGTCCAAACTTCTGCAATAAACAAACTGGTAGAAGCACAGGGATGCACTCTGTCTTAACATCCAAAACAAATCTGACTTTGCAGAATGAGTTACTGGGCAAGAATTGTGGCAATCAGTGTAGAAAAGAACCAGGCAAGAAATCTGACTTTCTTGAAGGAACTGAAATATCTTTCAACAGAGATACAGCACCAGTCTACTTGCTCAATGACAAATCTTGCCTTCACAACTATGAAGGCTTTATATTTCAAAAATAATTAAATTAAAAAAAAAAACCTGCCCCCCTTTCTCTCTTTACATCTTACCTACATTAATATCACTATAAATAATCTTGCATGATATATCTAAGCCTTCTACTCTTGTTTTTAAAAGTAAACTTCATCTACATAGCAAGAGCTGCAAATATTGGAACTTAACTCTATTTTTGGGCATTCATGTTCAGTTTTGATAAAAGTATTTACCCACACACTTTTATTGTCTCTGCGCAAAGTATGTTATATCTTCATAACACGCATCAGTTGTACAGTGCTGGCTAAGTTTAGTAATCAATTGTGCCTCATGGGCATGACTATTGTCTGAAGTAGTGATGGAAGGAATTGACACTGTGAATGCTGCATAGAGGGCTATGTGAGTATCTTTTCTGAGCAGCACATTGCAAATCATACCAGATAAGCTCAATTTTCAAATCTGGGGAGTTTAGTGGCCAGTGGAAGTGTTTAAATTTAGAAGAGTGTTCCAGGAACCACTTTGTAGCAATTCTGGACCTGCCAACTGTATCATTGTCCTGCTGGAATTGACCGAGTCCATCAGAATTCCCAATGGACAGGATGCTTATGTATGTGTCACCTTTCAGGGTCATACCTAGCCATATACTCCAACTGCATGCCTCCTACATCATTACAGAGCCTCCACCAGCTACAACTGTCCCCTACTGACATGCAGTGTCCATAGATTCAAGAGGTTGTCTCCATGCCTGTACGTGTCCAACTGCACGACACAGTTTGAAATGAGACTTGTCCGACCAGGCAATGCATTTCCACTCATCAACAGTCAAATATCGGTGTTGATGGACCCAGGTGAGGCATAAAGCTTTGTGTCGTTCAGTCATCAAGGGTACACAAGTGGACCTTCCGCTACAAAAGTTCATATCGGTGATGGTTCACACTCTGACACTTGTCCATGGCCCAGCATTGAAATATGCAGAAGGGTTGCACTTCTGTCACTTTGAATGATTCTCTTCAGATGTTGGTCCTGTTTTTGCAGGATCTTTCTTCGGCTGCAATGATGTCGGAGATCTTATGTTTTACTAGATTCCGGATATTCACTGAATGCTCATGAAAATAACCACTTCATTCTTACGTTGGAGATGCTTTGTCCCATTGCTCATATGCCAACTATAACACCACATTCAAATTCACGTAAATCTTGATAAGCTGCCATTGTAGCAGCACTAAGCAATCTAGCATCTGTGCCAGAAAAATGTTGTCTTATATAGGCATTGCCGACTGCAGTGCCATAATCTGTATGTTTACAAATCCCTGTATTTGAATACGCATGCCTAAGCCAGTTTTGTTGGCAATTCAGAGTATATACATATCCAGTGAGAAGATAATGATATGTTACCAATCCACATACTGTGATGGAAGAGGTACATGGCAGGGAATGTGTTCTGTTGTTTGGTGGTTGATGGTATTCTGGGACCATTTTATCCTCAGAAAAAAAACCTCTTACCTTGATATGCTCAGGCTGTTACTATGACTGGCTGACTCCCGAGACACAGTCTTTTTCCAGCAATATGGTGCACTGTGGCAGATGTTGCGGACCAGGTGTTACGAGGTATGCTGAAATGGCAGGGGTGGTCCTATTCCCTGGTGTTCTAGGCCAACAGGCATTAGAAACGTGGGCTTCTTTCTGTGAGCACATACCAAGGACAGAGTCTAACAAGCAGCTGTCAACCACATCAAAAATTTAATGAACAAAATCATTTCTGTCCTTGCCACAGGTGATGCAGATATAATGTGCTGAATGTGGATCGATCCTGATAACAGACTGGAAATTGTGCCCACATGTTGAAATTGATTAAACTGCATAAAACTTTGTGACAATACCTTAGGTCAAATTTGTTTGCATGCTGTTACACAACATAAGTGTTCTGTAACTTTTGAGACACTCTGTTTATCCTCTGCCCATTGCAGGTTAAAAACCTTATTGTGCTGTCAGAGCCCTTGATATGTTCTCAGAAAGAGGCTAAACCACCACACATTTCAAGTCACCTGCTGTCCAGTTTATGTGGTGTTTGCTCCACTGACAACATATACATTTTTATGCCTCAGTAGTCTTCTGCAACGGTCCCACTGCATGCAACTTGGCATCACAATATTTGGTTGAAAACTAGTAGACATGGGTCTGCAGTGATTCCTGTTGTGTTTGAGACTGACTGTCAATGGCAACTTACAATGTTCATCTCGATGACTAACTACGAGTTAGGATCTTAATGTGGCCACATTGTGTGGTACAACATTCCTTGTAGACAGGCATTTGGGAGAGAATAATCCCATACGAGGAGGGTTGAGGAAAGAGCATGTAAAAGGCACATTATAAAATATGTGATGAAGGGAGGCAAATAACGTTGAGTAGCATCTATCGACCCACTTCACTGAGTGGTCAGCATATCTGACTGCCATGCAGTTCATTTCCAGTCATGTCGCACCTTCTCTCTGCTCAGGGAGTGGGTGATATGTTGTCCTTATTATTGATTCATCATCGCCAGCATGAAAGTCACCCACCGTGGTGTCAACAGAAAAGACCTGCTACTTGTCAGCCAAACTTACCCAGCAAGTGACTCCCAGGTATCAATGTCCATATGACCACTTCATTCCACCTAGAGCATTAGAAAGGGAAACGTACCAAAGAGGAACAGTGACTAAATATGCTAAATGTGTTGGGCTATAAACAAACAAAGATACTATTTCAAAATTTAAAAGCTTTTGTCTACCTTGGTCACCAAAGTCTGAACATTATGGCCTTTCCTCAGAAACATACAGTGATCACAAGTCCAAAGTAGCAACCGAAACGATATCTTATCAGTGTACTATCAGATATGAGGCTCCTCTGAAATTGTCTATGGAGGTTTTTTACTTTCTCCTACATAAAGGGTGAGATGAACTCCACTGATAAAATTCAGGTGGTGGTTCAAAGATGTTTTATGAGTATTTTGGTACAATGGACCTTGGTCTCCTGTGGCTCACTGCAAAGTAATAATGTAATTATGATTTATTTAGTTTGTTACCTTCATTTCTTCTGAAAATACACTGTCCAGACACGTTAATGTGACTACCCGTCAAGACCTCGAATAACCTCTTTTTGCAGTGCACACCGTTGCGAGACATGCAGGAAGAGATTCATGGAAATGATCATATGGCATTAATGACTGGCAGACCCCATCCAGGCTCGATCAGTTGCCTACTGCAATTCTTTTCATTTTATGCTGCTTTTGAGACATGCTTGTTGATGACAAGAACAACACAATGCCCACTTTCCAAGGACACAAAAATCCCGTATCAAACTGGGCTCCCCCACGTGGCTGTGAGGTTCTGTATTAACAGGGGTGTGGAGCCATTACTATTTCATTGCCAAGTCCAGGTGTTCTAGGTTTCTCATGTGAGGATCCACAGACAATACACCCTGGCAGGGGGGTTCCCACAGATTCTCAGTTGGTTTAAATCCGAGGACTTTGGTGGTTAGAGGCATGTAATAAACTCGTCCTGTTGCTGTTTGAACCACACATGTACACTGCGAGCTGTGTTGCATTGTACTGCTGGTAAATGTCACTATGCTGAATAAAAACAAACTGTGTGTACGGGTGGACACGGCCCTCGAGGACAGACGGATACATCTGTTGATCCTTTGTGCCTCCCAGAATATCATCACCACCCAGGGAATGCCACAGACTCACTCCCCTGTTGTGCCCCATTCTGACAGTTGTTGCAGTGTGTTTTGGTTTCAGACATTTAACAATGTGCATGCCAATGGCCATCTGTCATTTGAAAAGCCTCTCGGTTCATCTGGGTGGTCAGTTGTTTAACAGATGCACATCTCTGCAGCTGACACTCACCCCTGTCATCTGTGGCCCATGACTACACAACAGTATCCACGGCAACAATTCTGAATAGCACCATTTTGCTGAGCACAGTATACTTTAACCACACTGACATGCAAACAGTTTACAGACTTACTCATTCCCAAATGCTTCCACCCTTTCCCCAAAAGCCAATGACAGTGCACATTTTGTCTCCTCCTTACAGTGACAACTGCACTATTTTCTCTGGCTCCCAACATGCTTTGTATACCCTTCACTGCTAGTGGTGTTGTCTGTGAGTGATTACTGCATGTCGATTTTGATTGCAGGCAGTGGTCACATTAATATTATGGACCAGACCGTGTATCTACACAATAAAGAAAAAACCCAGTGTAGCATATCAACTGTATTTTGTCAAAAAATAAGTTTTTTCCACAGAAACGGAAAATTTCTAAATTCGTTCCCCTGTTGAAAAAGAGTGATAATCTTGAAACAGAAAACTGCAGACCTGTCTCACTTCTCCCAACTTTCTCTAAGGTTTTGGCGATACTAATCAAATATAGAGTGACACATTATCTTAATTATGGAATCTGATAAACAGTAATCAGCATGGATTTCTAGCTGGGAGTAGTACCGAAACAGCTTTACTGGAAAAAACCCAAAAGAAATAATTAGTAAATTGGGAGAGGGAAAAAGTGTTGTCAGGATAAATCTAGAGCTGTCAAAAGCCTTTGACACTGTTGACCACAGCATACTTTTGGAAAAGCTTGAAGCTATAGGTATCAGAGGACCGGAGCAAAAAGTGGCTTGAGTGGTATCTGGAAAAGAGGATGCAGGTGGTTGGAATTACAGCACCAAAAGAAGTGTATTAGGCCCCTTGCTGTTCCCCATTTACATTAATTATATTCATGTGCCAGAGAGAAAAGCTAGAATCAAGTTGTTTTGCTGATGATACTAGTTTAACTGTTAGTTTTATGAAGCAGTCATTGCACACTATTGTGGACCATGTCCTACAAGATACACAAAAATGGCTCGGTGCAAACAAGCTAACACTGAATGCAAAAAAAAAACTAATTATGTGCAATATGTAAGAATAAGTGAACATGACGACCTACATCTCACTATGGAGGGAAACAACTTGAAAGAGTTAAGTGAGCAAAATTCCTGGGTATGCACATTGATGAGAAGATAAACTGGAAGGACCATGTGGTGAGCTTAGCACTAAAACCCAATTCAGCATGTTTTGTACTTGGAATAATTTCAAGAGTTTGTAGTAATGACTGTACCAGATTAGTATATTTTGGCTATTTCCAGTCAATTGAGGCCTATGGGATAGTATCCTTGAGGAAAAACAAATTGTTGTTTAAATGAGATTTTCAAATTACAAAAACACCCTATTCAGATAATCACCCAGAGCCCACATCAAACACGTTGTAGGCCCCTTTTTAAAGCATTGGAAATTTTTGCAATTCCATCATTATACATTCTGAAATGTCTGTCGGTGATCAACCAAATCGCGACAAAATGAAAAACCAATACAGGTTACCATACACGGCAATGTAAAAATCTCCACTTACAGGCTGTAATAAGGACCCAAAGTCAGAAACATGTATGTAATCAAGGCATCAAACTTTTTAATGCACTACCAAAACATATCAAAGAGCTGGAAAATTAGGATAAATTTAAAACTGTTATAAAGAACAACATGCTTGACAAATGTTATTACCAGCTAAAAAGTCAATAATCGATACCTAAATCTTGAATTGGACTACTTATTACTGGCTATTACATCAACTTAGAAGCTTCATCTGTGTTCTACTATGGTGCTTTTCCTGTTTCCGCCTACGGCAACACGCGACATAGCTTTGCAGACGGTAAGCACAACCGTTTCAGAGAGAAGAGCGGCCAATGTGACGATCTGGCTTTATGTCGATTCGATAGCAAATGACGAAAAAGGACGGATTTCTCAGGTTATTACTACATATGAACACTTTTCACATTCTCCCGTGCAACTCGGCTGCTAGCCTTCCTTTCATGCTGAATCTTAAGGTCCTAGCTCATGTCCAAGGCACCAAAGCCAGCTAAAAAGTCAATAACCGATACCTAAAACTTGAATTGTACTACTTCTTACTGGCTATTACATCATCTTAGGAGCTTCATCTGTGTTCTACTATGGTGATTTTAGTGTCTCCGAATACCGCAGTACGCGACATAGCTTTGCAGACGATAAGTACAACCGTTTCAGTGAGAAGAGCGGCCAATGTGACGATCTGGCTTTAAGTCGATTCGATAACAAATGACGAAAACGGACTGATTTCTCAGGTTTTTACTACATATGAACACTTTTCACATTCTCCCGTGCAACTCGCCTGCTAGTCCTCCTTCATGCAAAATTTTAATTTCCTAGCTCATGTCCAAGGCACCAAAGAAGGGTAAAAAGTCAATAATCATTACCTAAAACTTGAGTTGTACTACTTCTTACTGGGTATTACATCAACTTAGAAGCTTCATCTGTGTTCTACTAAGGTGCTTTTAGTGTCTCCGCATACCGCAGCACGCGACATAGCTTTGCAGACGATAAGTACAACCGTTTCAGTGAGAAGAGCGGCCAATGTGACGATCTGGCTTTAAGTCGATTCGATAACAAATGACGAAAACGGACGGATTTCTCAGGTTTTTACTACATATGAACACTTTTTACATTCTCTCGTGCAACTCGGCTGCTAGTCCTCCTTTCATGCAGAATCTTAAGGTCCTAGCTCATGTCCAAGGTACCGAAGCCAGCAAAAAAGTCAATAATCGATACCTAAAACTTGAATTGTTCTACTTCTTACTGGCTATTGCAGCATCTTAGAAGCTTCATCTGTGTTCTACTATGGTGATTTTAGTGTCTCCGCATACCGCAGCACGCGACATAGCTTTGCAGACGATAAGTACAACCGTTTCAGAGAGAAGAGGGGCCAATGTGACGATCTGGCTTTAAGTCGATTCGATAACAAATGACGAAAACGGATTTCTCAGGTTTTTACTACATATGAACACTTTTCACATTCTCCCGTGCAACTGGGCTGCTAGTCCTCCTTTTATGCATAATCTTAAAGTCCTGGCTCATGTCCAAGGCACGAAAGCCAGCTAAAAAGTCAATAATCGATACCTAAATCTTGAATTGGACTACTTATTACTGGCTATTACATCAACTTAGAAGCTTCATCTGTGTTCTACTATGGTGCTTTTCCTGTTTCCGCCTACGGCAACACGCGACATAGCTTTGCAGACGGTAAGCACAACCGTTTCAGAGAGAAGAGCGGCCAATGTGACGATCTGGCTTTATGTCGATTCGATAGCAAATGACGAAAAAGGACGGATTTCTCAGGTTATTACTACATATGAACACTTTTCACATTCTCCCGTGCAACTCGGCTGCTAGCCTTCCTTTCATGCAGAATCTTAAGGTCCTAGCTCATGTCCAAGGCACCAAAGCCAGCTAAAAAGTCAATAACCGATACCTAAAACTTGAATTGTACTACTTCTTACTGGCTATTACATCATCTTTGGAGCTTCATCTGTGTTCTACTATGGTGATTTTAGTGTCTCCGAATACCGCAGTACGCGACATAGCTTTACAGACGATAAGTACAACCGTTTCAGAGAGCAGAGCGGCCAATGTGACGATCTGGCTTTAAGTCGATTCGATAACAAATGACGAAAACGGACGGATTTCTCAGGTTTTTACTACATATGAACACTTTTCACATTCTCCCATGCAACTCGGCTGCTAGTCCTCCTTCATGCAAAATTTTAATTTCCTATCTCATGTCCAAGGCACCAAAGAATGGTAAAAAGTCAATAATCATTACCTAAAACTTGAGTTGTACTAATTCTTACTGGCTATTACATCAACTTAGAAGCTTCATCTGTGTTCTACTAAGGTTCTTTTAGTGTCTCCGCATACCGCAGCACGCGACATAGCTTTGCAGACGATAAGTACAACCGTTTCAGTGAGAAGAGCGGCCAATGTGACGATCTGGCTTTAAGTCGATTCGATAACAAATGACGAAAACGGACGGATTTCTCAGGTTTTTACTACATATGAACACTTTTCACATTCTCCCGTGCAACTCGGCTGCTAGTTCTCCTTCATGCAAAATCTTAAGTTCCTAGCTCGTGTCCAAGGCACCAAAGAAGGGTAAATAGTCAATAACCGATACCTAAAACTTGAATTGTACTACTTCTTACTGGCTATTACATCAACTTAGAAGCATCATCTGTGATCTACTATGGTGCTTTTAGTGTCTCCGCATACCGCAGCACGCGACATAGCTTTGCAGACGATAAGTACAACCGTTTCAGAGAGAAGAGCTGCCAATGTGACGATCTGGCTTTAAGTCGATTGAATAACAAGTGACGAAAACTGACGGATGTCTCAGGTTTTTACTACATGTGAACACTTTTCACATTCTCCTGTGCAACTGGGCTGCTAGTCCTTTTTTTATGCAGAATCTTAAAGTCCTAGCTCATGTCCAAGGCACCAAAGCCAGCTAAAAAGTCAATAATCGATACCTAAAACTTGAATTCTTCTACTTCTTACTGGCTATTGCATCAACTTAGAAGCTTCATCTGTGTTCTACTATGGTGTTTTTAGTGTCACGGCATACCGCAGCACGCGACATAGCTTTGCAGACGATAAGTACAACCGTTTCAGAGAGAAGAGCGGCCAATGTGACGATCTGGCTTTAAGTCGATTCGATAACAAATGACGAAAACGGACGGATTTCTCAGGTTTTTACTACATATGAACACTTTTCACATTCTCCCGTGCAACTCGGCTGCTAGTCCTCCTTTCATGCAGAATCTTAAGGTCCTAGCTCATGTCCAAGGCACCAAAGCCAGCTAAAAAGTCAATAACCGATACCTAAAACTTGAATTGTACTACTACTTACTGGATATTACATCATCTTAGGAGCTTCATCTGTGTTCTACTATGGTGATTTTAGTGTCTCCGAATACCGCAGTACGCGACATAGCTTTGCAGACGATAAGTACAACCGTTTCAGAGAGCAGAGCGGCCAATGTGACGATCTGGCTTTAAGTCGATTCGATAACAAATGACGAAAACGGACTGATTTCTCAGGTTTTCACTACATATGAACACTTTTCACATTCTCCCGTGCAACTCGGCTGCTAGTCCTCCTTCATGCAAAATTTTAATTTCCTAGCTCATGTCCAAGGCACCAAAGAAGGGTAAAAAGTCAATAATCATTACCTAAATCTTGAGTTGTACTACTTCTTACTGGGTATTACATCAACTTAGAAGCTTCATCTGTGTTCTACTAAGGTGCTTTTAGTGTCTCCGCATACCGCAGCACGCGACATAGCTTTGCAGACGATAAGTACAACCGTTTCAGTGAGAAGAGCGGCCAATGTGACGATCTGGCTTTAAGTCGATTCGATAACAAATGACGAAAACGGACGGATTTCTCAGGTTTTTACTACATATGAACACTTTTCACATTCTCCCGTGCAACTCGGCTGCTAGTTCTCCTTCATGCAAAATCTTAAGTTCCTAGCTCGTGTCCAAGGCACCAAAGAAGGGTAAATAGTCAATAACCGATACCTAAAACTTGAATTGTACTACTTCTTACTGGCTCTTACATCAACTTAGAAGCATCATCTGTGATCTACTATGGTGCTTTTAGTGTCTCCGCATACCGCAGCACGCGACATAGCTTTGCAGACGATAAGTACAACCGTTTCAGAGAGAAGAGCTGCCAATGTGACGATCTGGCTTTAAGTCGATTGAATAACAAGTGACGAAAACTGACGGATGTCTCAGGTTTTTACTACATGTGAACACTTTTCACATTCTCCTGTGCAACTGGGCTGCTAGTCCTTTTTTTATGCAGAATCTTAAAGTCCTAGCTCATGTCCAAGGCACCAAAGCCAGCTAAAAAGTCAATAATCGATACCTAAAACTTGAATTCTTCTACTTCTTACTGGCTATTGCATCAACTTAGAAGCTTCATCTGTGTTCTACTATGGTGTTTTTAGTGTCACGGCATACCGCAGCACGCGACATAGCTTTGCAGACGATAAGTACAACCGTTTCAGAGAGAAGAGCGGCCAATGTGACGATCTGGCTTTAAGTCGATTCGATAACAAATGACGAAAACGGACGGATTTCTCAGGTTTTTACTACATATGAACACTTTTCACATTCTCCCGTGCAACTCGGCTGCTAGTCCTCCTTTCATGCAGAATCTTAAGGTCCTAGCTCATGTCCAAGGCACCAAAGCCAGCTAAAAAGTCAATAACCGATACCTAAAGCTTGAATTGTACTACTTCTTTCTGGCTATTACATCATCTTAGGAGCTTCATCTGTGTTCTACTATGGTGATTTTAGTGTCTCCGAATACCGCAGTACGCGACATAGCTTTGCAGACGATAAGTACAACCATTTCAGAGAGCAGAGCGGCCAATGTGACGATCTGGCTTTAAGTCGATTCGATAACAAATGACGAAAACGGACTGATTTCTCAGGTTTTTCCTACATATGAACACTTTTCACATTCTCCCATGCAACTCGGCTGCTAGTCCACCTTTCATGTAGAATCTTAACGTCCTAGCTCATGTCCAATGCACCAAAGCCAGCTAAAAAGTCAATATTCGATACCTAAAACTTGAATTGTACTACATCTTACTGGATATTACATCAACTTAGAAGCTTCATCTGTGTTCTACTGTGGTGACTTTAGTGTCACCGCATACCGCAGCACGTGACTTAGCTTTGCAGACGATAAGTACAACCGTTTCAGAGAGAAGAGCGGCCAATGTGACGATCTGGCTTTAAGGCGATTCGATAACAAATGACGAAAACGGACTGAATTCTCAGGTTTTTACTACATATGAACACTTTTCACATTCTCCCGTGCAACTCGGCTGCTAGTCCTCCTTCATGCAAAATTTTAATTTCCTAGCTCATGTCCAAGGCACCAAAGAAGGGTAAAAAGTCAATAATCATTACCTAAAACTTGAGTTGTACTACTTCTTACTGGGTATTACATCAACTTAGAAGCTTCATCTGTGTTCTACTAAGGTGCTTTTAGTGTCTCCGCATACCGCAGCACGCGACATAGCTTTGCAGACGATAAGTACAACCGTTTCAGTGAGAAGAGCGGCCAATGTGACGATCTGTCTTTAAGTCGATTCGATAACAAATGACGAAAACGGACGGATTTCTCAGGTTTTTACTACATATGAACACTTCTCACATTCTCCCGTGCAACTCGGCTGCTAGTTCTCCTTCATGCAAAATCTTAAGTTCCTAGCTCGTCTCCAAGACACCAAAGAAGGGTAAATAGTCAATAACCGATACCTAAAACTTGAATTGTACTACTTCTTACTGGCTATTGCATCAACTTAGAAGCAACATCTGTGGTCTACTATGGTGCTTTTAGTGTCTCCGCATACCACAGCACGCGACATAGCTTTGCAGACGATAAGTACAACCGTTTCAGAGAGAAGAGCTGCCAATGTGACGATCTGGCTTTAAGTTGATTGAATAACAAGTGACGAAAACTGACGGATGTCTCAGGTTTTTACTACATGTGAACACTTTTCACATTCTCCTGTGCAACTGGGCTGCTAGTCCTTTTTTTATGCAGAATCTTAAAGTCCTAGCTCATGTCCAAGGCACCAAAGCCAGCTAAAGGGTCCATATTCAATACCTAAAACTTGAATTGTACTACTTCTTACTGGCTAATACATCAACTTAGAAGCTTGATCTGTGGTCTACTATGGTGCTTTTAGTGTCTCAGCATCCCGCAGCACGCGACATAGCTTTGCAGACGATAAGTACAACCGTTTCAGAGAGAAGAGCGGCCAATGTGAAGATCTGGCTTTAAGTCGATTCGATAACAAATGACGAAAACGTACGGATTTCCCAGGTTTTTACTACATATGAACACTTTTCACATTCTCCCGTGCAACTCGGCTGCTAGTCCTCCTTACATGCAGAATCTTAAGGTCCTAGCTCATGTCCAAGGCACCAAAGCTAGCTAAAAAGTCAATAATCGATTCCTAAAACTTGAATTGTACTACTTCTTACTGGCTATTGCATCAACTTAGAAGCTTCATCTGTGTTCTACTATGGTGATTTTAGTGTCTCCGCATACCGCAGCACGCGACATAGCTTTGCAGACGGTAAGTACAACCGTTTCAGAGAGAAGAGCGGCCAATGTGACGATCTGGCTTTAAGTCGATTCGATAACAAATGACGAAAACGGACGGATTTCTCAGGTTTGTACTACATATGAACACTTTTCACATTCTCCCGTGCAACTCGGCTGCTAGTCCTCCTTTCATGCAGAATGTTAAGGTCCTAGCTCATGTCCAAGGCACCAAAGCCAGCTAAAAAGTCAATAACCGCTACCTAAAACTTGAATTGTACTACTTCTTACTGGCTATTACATTATCTTAGGAGCTTCATCTGTGTTCTACTATGGTGCTTTTAGTGTTTCCGAATACCGCAGTACGCGACATAGCTTTGCAGACGATAAGTACAACCGTTTCAGAGAGAAGAGCGGCCAATGTGACGATCTGGCTTTAAGTCGATTCGATAACAAATGACGATAACGGACGGATTTCTCAGGTTTTTACTACATATGAACACTTTTCACATTCTCCCGTGCAACTCGGCTGCTAGTCCTCCTTACATGCAGAATCTTAAGGTCCTAGCTCATGTCCAAGGCACCAAAGCTAGCTAAAAAGTCAATAATCGATTCCTAAAACTTGAATTGTACTACTTCTTACTGGCTATTACATCAACTTAGATGCTTCATCTGTGTTCTACTATGGTGATTTTATTGTCTCCACATACCGCTGCACGCGACATAGCATTGCAGACGATATGTACAAACGTTTCAGAGAGAAGAGCGGCCAATGTGACCATCTGGCTTTAAGTCGATTCGATAACAAATGACGAAAACGGACGGATTTCTCAGGTTTTTACTACATGTGAACACTTTTCACATTCTGACGTGCAACTCGGCTGCTAGTCCTCCTTTCATGCAGAATATTAAGGTCCTAGCTCATGTCCAAGTTACCGAAGCCAGCTAAAGAGTCAATAATCGATACCTAAAACTTGAATTGTTCTACTTCTTACTGGCTATTGCATCAACTTAGAAGCTTCATCTGTGTTCTAATATGGTGATTTTAGTGTCTCCGCATACCGCAGCACGCGACATAGCTTTGCAGACGGTAAGTACAACCGTTTCAGAGAGAAGAGCGCCCAATGTGACGATCTGGCTTTAAGTCGATTCGATAACAAATGACGAAAACGGACGGATTTCTCAGGTTTTTACTACATATGAACACTTTTCACATTCTCCCGTGGAACTCGGCTGCTAGTCCACCTTTCATGCAGAATCTTAAGGTCCTCGCTCATGTCCAATGCACCAAAGCCAGCTAAAAAGTCAATAATCGATACCTAAAACTTGAATTGTACTACTTCTTACTGAATATTACATCATCTTAGAACCTTCATCTGTGTTCTACTGCGGTGATTTTAGTGTCACCACATACCGCAGCACGTGACATAGCTTTGCAGACGATAAGTACAACCGCTTCAGAGAGAAGAGCGGCCAATGTGACGATCTGGCTTTAAGTCGATTCGATAACAAATGACGAAAAAGGACGGATTTCTCAGGTTATTACAACATATGAACACTTTTCACATTCTCCCGTGCAACTCGGCTGCTAGTCCTCCTTTCATGCAGAGTCTTAAGGTCCTAGCTCATGTCCAAGGCACCAAAGCCAGCTAAAAAGTCAATATTCGATACCTAAAACTTGAATTGTACTACTTCTTACTAGCTATTACATCAACTTCGAAGCTTCATCTGTGTTCTACTATGGTGCTTTTAGTGTCTCAGCATACCGCAGCACGCGACATAGCTTTGCAGACGATAAGTACAACCGTTTCAGAGAGAAGAGCGGCCAATGTGACGATCTGGCTTTAAGTCGATTCGATTACAAATGACGAAAACTGACGGATTTCTCAGGTTTTTACTACATATGAACACTTTTCACATTCTCCCGTGCAACTCGGCTGCTAGTCCTCCTTTCATGCAGAATCTTAAGGTCCTAGCTCATGTCCAAGGCACCAAAGCCAGCTAAAAAGTCAATAACCGATACCTAAAACTTGAATTGTACTTCTTCTTACTGGCTATTACATCATCTTAGAAGCTTCATCTGTGTTATACTATGGTGCTTTTAGTGTTTCCGAATACCGCAGTACGCGACATAGCTTTGCAGACGATAAGTACAACCGTTTCAGAGAGAAGAGCGGCCAATGTGACGATCTGGCTTTAAGTCGATTCGATAACAAATGACGATAACGGACGGATTTCTCAGGTTTTTACTACATATGAACACTTTTCACATTCTCCCGTGCAACTCGGCTGCTAGTCCTCCTTTCATGCAGAATCTTAAGGTCCTAGCTCATGTCCAAGGCACCAAAGCCAGCTAAAAAGTCAATAATCAATACGTAAAACTTGAATTGTACTACTTCTTACTGGCTATTACATCAACTTAGAAGCATCATCTGTGTTCTACTACGTTGCTTTTAGATTCTCCGCATACCGCAGCACGCGACATAGTTTTGCAGACGATAAGTACAACCGTTTCAGAGAGAAGAGCGCCCAATGTGACGATGTGGCTTTAAGTCGATTCGATAACAAATGACGAAAACGGACGGATTTCTCAGGTTTTTACTACATATGAACACTTTTCACATTCTCCCGTGGAACTCGGCTGCTAGTCCACCTTTCATGCAGAATCTTAAGGTCCTCGCTCATGTCCAATGCACCAAAGCCAGCTAAAAAGTCAATAATCGATACCTAAAACTTGAATTGTACTACTTCTTACTGAATATTACATCATCTTAGAACCTTCATCTGTGTTCTACTGCGGTGATTTTAGTGTCACCACATACCGCAGCACGTGACATAGCTTTGCAGACGATAAGTACAACCGCTTCAGAGAGAAGAGCGGCCAATGTGACGATCTGGCTTTAAGTCGATTCGATAACAAATGACGAAAAAGGACGGATTTCTCAGGTTATTACAACATATGAACACTTTTCACATTCTCCCGTGCAACTCGGCTGCTAGTCCTCCTTTCATGCAGAGTCTTAAGGTCCTAGCTCATGTCCAAGGCACCAAAGCCAGCTAAAAAGTCAATATTCGATACCTAAAACTTGAATTGTACTACTTCTTACTAGCTATTACATCAACTTCGAAGCTTCATCTGTGTTCTACTATGGTGCTTTTAGTGTCTCAGCATACCGCAGCACGCGACATAGCTTTGCAGACGATAAGTACAACCGTTTCAGAGAGAAGAGCGGCCAATGTGACGATCTGGCTTTAAGTCGATTCGATTACAAATGACGAAAACTGACGGATTTCTCAGGTTTTTACTACATATGAACACTTTTCACATTCTCCCGTGCAACTCGGCTGCTAGTCCTCCTTTCATGCAGAATCTTAAGGTCCTAGCTCATGTCCAAGGCACCAAAGCCAGCTAAAAAGTCAATAACCGATACCTAAAACTTGAATTGTACTTCTTCTTACTGGCTATTACATCATCTTAGAAGCTTCATCTGTGTTATACTATGGTGCTTTTAGTGTCTCCGAATACCGCAGTACGCGACATAGCTTTGCAGACGATAAGTACAACCGTTTCAGAGAGAAGAGCGGCCAATGTGACGATCTGGCTTTAAGTCGATTCGATAACAAATGACGAAAACTGACGGATTTCTCAGGTTTTTACTACATATGAACACTTTTCACATTCTCCCGTGCAACTCGGCTGCTTGTCCTCCTTTCATGCAGAATCTTAAGGTCCTAGCACATGTCCAAGGCACCAAAGCCAGCAAAAAGGTCAATATTCAATACGTAAAACTTGAATTGTACTACTTCTTACTGGCTATTACATCAACTTAGAAGCTTCATCTGTGTTCTACTGTGGTGATTTTAGTGTCTCCGCATACCGCAGCACGTGACCTAGCTTTACAGACGACAAGTACAACCGTTTTAGAGAGAAGAGCGGCCAATGTGACGATGTGGCTTTAAGTCGATTCGATAACAAATGACGAAAACGGACGGATTTCTCAGGTTATTACTACATATGAACACTTTTCACATTCTCCCGTGCAACTCGGCTGCTAGTCCTACTTTCATGCAGAATCTTAAGGTCCTAGCTCATGTCCAAGGCACCAAAGCCAGCTAAAGGGTCCATATTCAATACCTAAAACTTGAATTGTACTACTTCTTACTGGCTATTACATCAACTTAGAAGCTTCGTCTGTGTTCTACTGTGGTGATTTTAGTGTCTCCGCATACCGCAGCACGAGACATAGCTTTGCAGACGATAAGTACAACCGTTTCAGAGAGAAGAGCGGCCAATGTGACGATCTGGCTTTAAGTCGATCCGATAACAAATGACGAAAACGGACGGATTTCTCAGGATTTTACTACATTTGAACAGTTTTCACATTCTCCCGTGCAACTCGGCTGCTAGTCCACCTTTCATGCAGAATATTTAGGTCCTAGCTCATGTCCAATGCACCAAAGCCAGCTAAAAAGTCAATAATCGATACCTAAAACTTGAATTGTACTACTTCTTACTGGATATTACATCAACTTAGAAGCTTCATCTGTGTTCCACTGTGGTGATTTTAGTGTCTCCGCATACCGCAGCACGTGACATAGCTTTGCAGACGATAAGTACAACCGTTTCAGAGAGAAGAGCCGCCAATGTGACGATCTGGCTTTAAGTCGATTCGATAACAAATGACGAAAACGGACGGATTTCTCAGGTTTGTACTACATATGAACACTTTTCACATTCTCCCGTGCAACTCGGCTGCTAGTCCTCCTTTCATGCAGAATCTTAAGGTCCTAGCTCATGTCCAAGGCACCAAAGCCAGCTAAAAAGTCAATAACCGATACCTAAAACTTGAATTGTACTTCTTCTTACTGGCTATTACATCATCTTAGAAGCTTCATCTGTGTTATACTATGGTGCTTTTAGTGTCTCCGAATACTGCAGTACGCGACATAGCTTTGCAGACGATAAGTACAACCGTTTCAGAGAGAAGAGCGGCCAATGTGACGATCTGGCTTTAAGTCGATTCGATAACAAATGACGATAACTGACGGATTTCTCAGGTTTTTACTACATATGAACACTTTTCACATTCTCCCGTGCAACTCGGCTGCTTGTCCTCCTTTCATGCAGAATCTTAAGGTCCTAGCACATGTCCAAGGCACCAAAGCCAGCAAAAAGGTCAATATTCAATACGTAAAACTTGAATTGTACTACTTCTTACTGGCTATTACATCAAGTTAGAAGCTTCATCTGTGTTCTACTGTGGTGATTTTAGTGTCTCCGCATACCGCAGCACGAGACATAGCTTTGCAGACGATAAGTACAACCGTTTCAGAGAGAAGAGCGGCCAATGTGACGATCTGGCTTTAAGTCGATTCGATAACAAATGACGAAAACGGACGGATTTCTCTGGTTTTTACTACATTTGAACAGTTTTCACATTCTCCCGTGCAACTCGGCTGCTAGTCCACCTTTCATGCAGAATATTAAGGTCCTAGCTCATGTCCAATGCACCAAAGCCAGCTAAAAAGTCAATAATCGATACCTAAAACTTGAATTGTACTACTTCTTACTGGATATTACATCAACTTAGAAGCTAAATCTGTGTTCTACTGTGGTGATTTTAGTGTCTCCGCATACCGCAGCACGTGACATAGCTTTGCAGACGATAAGTACAACCGTTTCAGAGAGAAGAGCGGCCAATGTGACGATCTGGCTTTAAGTCGATTCGCTAACAAATGACGAAAAAGGACGGATTTCTCAGGTTATTACTACATATGAACACTTTTCACATTCTCCCGTGCAACTCGGCTGCTAGTCCTACTTTCATGCAGAATCTTAAGGCCCTAGCTCATGTCCAAGGCACCAAAGCCAGCTAAAGGGTCCATATTCAATACCTAAAACTTGAATTGTACTACTTCTTACTGGCTATTACATCAACTTAGAAGCTTGATCTGTGGTCTACTATGGTGCTTTTAGTGTCTCAGCATCCCGCAGCACGCGACATAGCTTTGCAGACGATAAGTACAACCGTTTCAAAGAGAAGAGCGGCCAATGTGACGATCTGGCTTTAAGTCGATTCGATAACAAATGACAAAAACGTACGGATTTCCCAGGTTTTTACTACATATGAACACTTTTCACATTCTCCCGTGCAACTCGGCTGCTAGTCCTCCTTACATGCAGAATCTTAAGGTCCTAGCTCATGTCCAAGGCACCAAAGCTAGCTAAAAAGTCAATAATCGATTCCTAAAACTTGAATTGTACTACTTCTTACTGGCTATTACATCAACATAGATGCTTCATCTGTGTTCTACTATGGTGATTCTAGTGTCTCCACATACCGCTGCACGCGACATACCTTTGCAGACGATATGTACAAACGTTTCAGAGAGACGAGCGGCCAATGTGACGATCTGGCTTTAAGTCGATTCGATAACAAATGACGAAAACTGACGGATTTCTCAGGCTTTTACTACATATGAACACTTTTCACATTCTCCCGTGCAACTCGTCTGCTAGTCCTCCTTTCATGCAGAATCTTAAGGTCCTAGCTCATGTCCAAGGCACCAAAGCCAGCTAAAAAGTCAATAACCGATACCTAAAACTTGAATTGTACTACTTCTCACTGGCTATTACTTCATCTTAGGAGCTTCATCTGTGTTATACTATGGTGCTTTTAGTGTTTCCGAATACCGCAGTAGGCGACATAGCTTTGCAGACGATAAGTACAATCGTTTCAGAGTGAAGAGCGGCCAATGTGACGATCTGGCTTTAAGTCGATTCGATAACAAATGACGAAAAAGGACGGATTTCTCAGGTTATTACTACATATGAACACTTTTCACATTCTCCCGTGCAACTCGTCTGCTAGTCCTCCTTTCATGCAGAATCTTAAGGTCCTAGCTCATGTCCAAGGCAACAAAGCCAGCTAAAAAGTCAATAACCGATACCTAAAACTTGAATTGTACTACTTCTTACTGGCTATTACATCAACTTAGAAGCTTCATCTGTGTTCTACTACGTTGCTTTTAGTTTCTCCGCATACCGCAGCACGCGACAATGTTTTGCAGACGCTAAGTACAACCGTTTCAAAGAGAAGAGCGGCCAATGTGACGATCTGGCTTTAAGTCGATTCAATAACAAATGACGAAAACGGACGGATTTCTCTGGTTTTTACTACATATGAACACTTTTCACATTCTCCCCTGGAACTCGGCTGCTAGTCCACCTTTCATGCAGAATCTTAAGGTCCTAGCTCATGTCCAATGCACCAAAGCCAGCTGAAAAGTCAATAATCGATACCTAAAACTTGAATTGTACTACTTCTTATTGGGTATTACATCAACTTAGAAGCTTCATCTGTGTTCTATTAAGGTGCTTTTAGTGTCTCCACATACCGCAGCACGCGACATAGCTTTGCAGACGATAAGTACAACCGTTTCAGAGAGAAGAGCGGCCAATGTGACGATGTGGCCTTAAGTCGATTCGATAACAAATGACGAAAACGGACGGATGTCTCATTTTTTTACTACATATGAACATTTTTCACATTCTCCCGTGCAACTCGGCTGCTAGTCCTCCTTTCATGCAGAATCTTAAGGTCCTAGCTCATGTCCAAGGCACCAAAGCCAGCTAAAAGGTAAATATTCAATACCTAAAACTTGAATTGTACTACTTCTTACTGGCTATTACATCAACTTAGAAGCTTGATCTGTATTCTACTATTGTGCTTTTAGTGTTTCAGCATATCGCAGCACGTGACATAGCTTTGCAGACGATAAGTACAACCGTTTCAGAGAGAAGAGCGGCCAATGTGACGATCTGGCTTTAAGTCGATTCGATAACAAATGACGAAAACGGACGGATTTCTCAGGTTTTTACTACATATGAACACTTTTCACATTCTCCCGTGCAACTCGGCTGCTAGTCCTCCTTTCAAGCAGAATCTTAAGGTAACAGCTCATGTCCAAGGCACCAAAGCCAGCTAAAAAGTCAATAATCGATACCTAAAACTTGTATTGTACTACTTCTTACTGGCTATTACATCAACTTAGAAGCTACATCTGTGTTCTACTGTGGTGCTTTTAGTGTCTCCGAATACCGCAGTACGCGACATAGCTTTGCAGACGAGAGGTACAACCGTTTCAGAGAGAAGAGCGGCCAATGTGACGATCTGGCTTTACATCGATTCAATAACAAATGACGAAAACGGACGGATGTCTCAGGTTTTTACTACATATGAACACTTTTCACATTCTCCCGTGCAACTCGGCTGCTAGCCCTCCTTTCATGCAGAATCTTAAGGTCCTAGCTCATGTCCAAGGCACCAAAGCCAGCTAAAAGGTCAATATTCAATACCTATAACTTGAATTGTACTACCTCTTACTGGCTATTACATCAACTTAGAAGCTTCATCTGTGTTCTACTATGGTGCTTGTAGTGTCTCAGCATACCGCAGCACGCGACAGAGCTTTGCAGACGATAAGTACAACCGTTTCAGAGAGAAGAGCGGCCAATGTGTCGATATGGCTTTAAGTCGATGCGATAACAAATGACGAAAACGGACGGATTTCTCAGGTTTTTACTACATATGAACACTTTTCACATTCTCCCGTGCAACTCGGCTGCTAGTCCTCCTTTCATGCAGAATCTTAAGGTACTAGCTCATGTCCAAGGCACCAAAGCCAGCAAAAAAGTCAATAATCGATACCTAAAACTTGAATTGTACTACTTCTTACTGGATATTACATCAACTTAGAAGCTTCATCTGTGTTCTACTGTGGTGATTTTAGTGTCTCCGCATACCGCAGCACGTGACATAGCTTTGCAGACGATAAGTACAACCGTTTCAGAGAGAAGAGCGGCCAATGTGACGATCTGGCTTTAAGTCGATTCGCTAACAAATGACGAAAAAGGACGGATTTCTCAGGTTATTACTACATATGAACACTTTTCACATTCTCCCGTGCAACTCGGCTGCTAGTCCTACTTTCATGCAGAATCTTAAGGTCCTAGCTCATGTCCAAGGCACCAAAGCCAGCTAAAGGGTCCATATTCAATACCTAAAACTTGAATTGTACTACTTCTTACTGGCTATTACATCAACTTAGAAGCTTGATCTGTGGTCTACTATGGTGCTTTTAGTGTCTCAGCATCCCGCAGCACGCGACATAGCTTTGCAGACGATATGTACAACCGTTTCAGAGAGAAGAGCGGCCAATGTGACGATCTGGCTTTAAGTCGATTCGATAACAAATGACGAAAACGTACGGATTTCTCAGGTTTTTACTACATATGAACACTTTTCACATTCTCCCGTGCAACTCGGCTGCTAGTCCTCCTTACATGCAGAATCTTAAGGTCCTAGCTCATGTCCAAGGCACCAAAGCTAGCTAAAAAGTCAATAATCGATTCCTAAAACTTGAATTGTACTACTTCTTACTGGCTATTACATCAACTTAGATGCTTCATGTGTGTTCTACTATGGTGATTCTAGTGTCTCCACATACCGCTGCACGCGACATACCTTTGCAGACGATATGTACAAACGTTTCAGAGAGACGAGCGGCCAATGTGACCATCTGGCTTTAATTCGATTCGATAACAAATGACGAAAACGGACGGATTTCTCAGGTTTTTACTACATATGAACACTTTTCACATTCTCCCGTGCAACCCGTCTGGTAGTCCTCCTTTCATGCAGAATCTTAAGGTCCTAGCTCATGTCCAAGGCACCAAAGCCAGCTAAAAAGTCAATAACCGATACCTAAAACTTGAATTGTACTACTTCTTACTGGCTATTACATCATCTTAGGAGCTTCATCTGTGTTATACTATGGTGCTTTTAGTGTTTCCGAATACCGCAGTAGGCGACATAGCTTTGCAGACGATAAGTACAATCGTTTCAGGGAGAAGTGCGGCCAATGTGACGATCTGGCTTTAAGTCGATTCGATAACAAATGACGAAAAAGGACGGATTTCTCAGGTTATTACTACATATGAACACTTTTCACATTCTCCCGTGCAACTCGGCTGCTAGTCCTCCTTTCATGCAGAATCTTAAGGTCCTAGCTCATGTCCAAGGCACCAAAGCCAGCTAAAAAGTCAATAACCGATACCTAAAACTTGAATTGTACTACTTCTTACTGGCTATTACATCAACTTAGAAGCTTCATCTGTGTTCTACTACGTTGCTTTTAGTTTCTCCGCATACCGCAGCACGCGACAATGTTTTGCAGACGCTAAGTACAACCGTTTCAGAGAGAAGAGCGGCCAATGTGACGATCTGGCTTTAAGTCGATTCAATAACAAATGACGAAAACGGACGGATTGCTCAGGTTTTTACTACATATGAACACTTTTCACATTCTCCCCTGGAACTCGGCTGCTAGTCCACCTTTCATGCAGAATCTTAAGGTCCTAGCTCATGTCCAATGCACCAAAGCCAGCTGAAAAGTCAATAATCGATACCTAAAACTTGAATTGTACTACTTCTTACTGGATATTACATCATCTTAGAAGCTTCATCTGTGTTCTACTGCGGTGATTTTAGTGTCACCACATACCACAGCATGTGACATAGCTTTGCAGACGATAAGTACAACCGCTTCAGAGAGAAGAGCGGCCAATGTGACGATCTGGCTTTAAGTCGATTCGATAACAAATGACGAAAAAGGACGGATTTCTCAGGTTATTACTACATATGAACACTTTTCACATTCTCCCGTGCAACTCGGCTGCTAGTCCTCCTTTCATGCAGAATCTTAAGGTCCTAGCTCATGTCCAAGGCACCAAAGCCAGCTAAAAAGTCAATATTCGATACCTAAAACTTGAATTGTACTACTTCTTATTGGGTATTACATCAACTTAGAAGCTTCATCTGTGTTCTATTAAGGTGCTTTTAGTGTCTCCACATACCGCAGCACGCGACATAGCTTTGCAGACGATAAGTACAACCGTTTCAGAGAGAAGAGCGGCCAATGTGACGATGTGGCCTTAAGTCGATTCGATAACAAATGACGAAAACGGACGGATGTCTCATTTTTTTACTACATATGAACATTTTTCACATTCTCCCGTGCAACTCGGCTGCTAGTCCTCCTTTCATGCAGAATCTTAAGGTCCTAGCTCATGTCCAAGGCACCAAAGCCAGCTAAAAGGTCAATATTCAATACCTAAAACTTGAATTGTACTACTTCTTACTGGCTATTACATCAACATAGAAGCTTGATCTGTATTCTACTATTGTGCTTTTAGTGTTTCAGCATATCGCAGCACGTGACATAGCTTTGCAGACGATAAGTACAACCGTTTCAGAGAGAAGAGCGGCCAATGTGACGATCTGGCTTTAATTCGATTCGATAACAAATGACGAAAACGGACGGATTTCTCAGGTTTTTACTACATATGAACACTTTTCACATTCTCCCGTGCAACTCGGCTGCTAGTCCTCCTTTCAAGCAGAATCTTAAGGTAACAGCTCATGTCCAAGGCACCAAAGCCAGCAAAAAAGTCAATAATCGATACCTAAAACTTGTATTGTACTACTTCTTACTGGATATTACATCAACTTAGAAGCTACATCTGTGTTCTACTGTGGTGCTTTTAGTGTCTCCGAATACCGCAGTACGCGACATAGCTTTGCAGACGAGAAGTACAACCGTTTCAGAGAGAAGAGCGGCCAATGTGACGATCTGGCTTTACATCGATTCAATAACAAATGACGAAAACGGACGGATGTCTCAGGTTTTTACTACATATGAACACTTTTCACATTCTCCCGTGCAACTCGGCTGCTAGCCCTCCTTTCATGCAGAATCGTAAGGTCCTAGCTCATTTCCAAGGCACCAAAGCCAGCTAAAAGGTCAATATTCAATACCTATAACTTGAATTGTACTACCTCTTACTGGCTATTACATCAACTTAGAAGCTTCATCTGTGTTCTACTATGGTGCTTGTAGTGTCTCAGCATACCGCAGCACGCGACAGAGCTTTGCAGACGATAAGTACAACCGTTTCAGAGAGAAGAGCGGCCAATGTGTCGATATGGCTTTAAATCGATGCGATAACAAATGACGAAAACGGACGGATTTCTAAGGTTTTTACTACATATGAACACTTTTCACATTCTCCCGTGCAACTCGGCTGCTAGTCCTCCTTTCATGCAGAATCTTAAGGTCCTAGCTCATGTCCAAGGCACCAAAGCCAGCAAAAAAGTCAATAATCGATACCTATAACTTGAATTGGACTACTTCTTACTGGCTATTACATCAACTTAGAAGCTTCATCTGTGTTCTATTATGGTGCTTTTCCTGTTCCCGCCTACGGCAACACGTGACATAGCTTTGCAGACGATAAGTACAACCATTTCAGAGAGAAGGTCGGCCAATGTGACGATCTGGCTTTAAGTCGATTCGATAACAAATGACGAAAACGGACGTATTTCTCTGGTTTTTACTACATATGAACACTTTTCACATTCTCCCGTGCAACTCGGCTGCTAGTCCTCCTTTCATGCAGAATCTTAAGGTCCTAGCTCATGTCCAAGGCACCAAAGCCAGCTAAAAAGTCAATAATCGATACCTAAAACTTGAATTGTACTACTTCTTACTGGCTATTACATCATTTTAGAAGCTTCATCTGTGTTCTACTATGGTGCTTTTAGTGTCTCCGAATACCGCAGTACGCGACATAGCTTTGCAGACGATAAGTACAACCGTTTCAGAGAGCAGAGCGGCCAATGTGACGATCTGGCTTTAAGTCGATTCGATAACAAATGACCAAAACGGACGGATTTCTCAGGTTTTTACTACATATGAACACTTTTCACATTCTCCCGTGCAACTCGGCTGCTAGTCCTCCTTTCATGCAGAATCTTAAGGTCCTAGCTCATGTCCAAGGCACCAATGCCAGCTAAAAACTCAATAATCAATACCTAAAACTTGAATTGTACTGTTTCTTACTGGCTATTACATCAACTTAGAAGCTTCATCTGTGTTCTACTCCGGTGCTTTTAGTTTTGCCGCATACCGCAGCACGCGACATAGTTTTGCAGACGATAAGTACAACCGTTTCAGAGAGAAGAGCGGCCAATGTGACGATCTGGCTTTAAGTCGATTCGATAACAAATGACGAAAACGGACGGATTTCTCAGGTATTTACCACATATGAACACTTTTCACATTCTCCCGTGCAACTCGGCTGCTAGTCCTCCTTTCATGCAGAATCTTAAGGTCCTAGCTCATGTCCAAGGCACCAAAGCCAGCTAAAAAGTCAATAATCAATACCTAAAACTTGAATTGTACTAATTCTTACTGGGTATTACATCAACTTACAAGCTTCATCTGTGTTCTACTATGGTGCTTTTAGTGTCTCCGCATACCGCAGCACGAGACATAGCTTTGCAGACGATAAGTACAAGCGTTTCAGAGAGAAGAGCGGCCAATGTGACGATCTGGCTTTAAGTCGATTCGATAACCAATGACGAAAACAGACGTATTTCTCAGGTTTTTACTACATTTGAACACTTTTCACATTCTCTCATGCAACTCGGCTGCTAGTCCTCCTTTCATGCAGAATATTAAGGTCCTAGCTCATGTCCAAGGCACCAAAGCCAGCTAAAAATTCAATATTCAATACCTAAAACTTGAATTGTACTACTTTTTACTGGCTATTACATCAACTTAGAAGCTTCATCTGTGTTCTACTATGGTGCTTTTAGTGTCTCAGCATACCGCAGCACGCGACATAGCTTTGCAGACGATAAGTACAACCGTTTCAGACAGAAGAGCGGCCAATGTGACGATCTGGCTTTAAGTCGATTCGATAACAAATGACGAAAACGGACGGATGTCTCAGGTTTTTACTGCATATGAACACTTTTCACTTTCTCCCGTTCAACTCGGCTGCTAGTCCTCCTTTCATGCAGAATCTTAAGGTCCTAGCTCATGTCCAAGGCACCAAAGCCAGCTAAAAGTCAATAATCGATACCTAAAACTTGAATTGTACTACTTCTTACTGGTTATTACATTAACTTAGAAGCTTCATCTGTGTTCTACTATGGTGCTTTTAGTGTCTCCGCATACCGCAGCACGCGACATAGCTTTGTAGACGATAAGTACAACCGTTTCAGAGAGAAGAGCGGCCAATGTGACGATCTGACTTTAAGTCAATTCGATAACAAATGACGAAAACGGACGGATTTCTCAGGTTTTTATTACATATGAACACTTTTCATATTCTCCCGTGCAACTCGGCTGCTAGTCCTCCTTTCATGCAGATTCTTCAGGTCCTAGCTCATGTCCAAGGCACCAAAGCCAGCTAAAAAGTAAATAATCGATACCCAAATCTTGAATTGGATTACATCTTACTGGCTATTACATCAACTTAGATGCTTCATCTGTTCCTACTATGGTGATTTTAGTGTCTCCGCATACCACAGCTCGCGACGCAGCTTTGCAGACGATAAGTACAACCGTTTCAGAGAGAAGAGCGGCCAATGTGACGATCTGGCCTTAAGTCTATTCGATAACAAATGACGAAAACGGACGGATTTCTCAGGTTTTTACTACATATGAACACTTTTCACATTCCCCCGTGCAACTCGGCAGCTAGTCCTCCTTTCATGCAGATTCTTAAGGTCCTAGCACATGTCGAAGGCACCAAAGCCAGCAAAAAGGTCATTATTCAATACCTAAAACTTGAATTGTACTACTTCTTACTGGCTGTTACATCAACTTAGAAGCATCATGTGTGTTCTCCTACGGTGGTTTTAGTTTCTCCGCATACCGCAGCACGCGACATAGTTTTGCAGACGATAAGTACAACCGTTTCAGAGAGAAGAGCGGCCAATGTGACGATCTGGCTTTAAGTCGATTCGATAACAAATGACGAAAACGGACGGATGTCTCATTTTTTTACTACATATGAACACTTTTCACATTCTCCCGTGCAACTCGGCTGCTAGTCCTCCTTTCATGCAGAACCTTAAGGTCCTAGCTCATGACCAAGGCACCAAAGCCAGCTAAAAGGTCAATATTCAATACCTAAAACTTGAATTGTACTACTTCTTACTGAGTATTACATCAACTTACAAGCTTCATCTGTGTTCTACTATGGTGCTTTTAGTGTCTCCGCATACCGCAGCACGCGACATAGCTTTGCAGACGATAAGTACAAGCGTTTCAGAGAGAAGAGCGGCCAATGTGACGATCTGGCTTTAAGTTGATTCGATAACCAATGACGAACACAGACGTATTTCTCAGGTTTTTACTACATTTGAACACTTTTCACATTCTCTCATGCAACTCGGCTGCTAGTCCTTCTTTCATGCAGAATATTAAGGTCCTAGCTCATGTCCAAGGCACCAAAGCCAGCTAAAAATTCAATATTCAATACCTAAAACTTGAATTGTACTACTTCTTACTGGCTATTACATCAACTTAGAAGCTTCATCTGTGTTCTACTATGATGCTTTTAGTGTCTCAGCATACCGCAGCACGCGACATACCTTTGCAGACGATAAGTACAACCGTTTCAGAGAGAAGAGCGGCCAATGTGTCGATCTGGCTTTAAGTCGATTCGATAACAAATGACGAAAACGGACGGATGTCTCAGGTTTTTACTGCATATGAACACTTTTCACATTCTCCCGTGCAACTCGGCTGCTAGTCCTCCTTTCATGCAGAATCTTAAGGTCCTAGCTCATGTCCAAGGCACCAAAGCCAGCTAAAAAGTCAATAATCGATACCTAAAACTTGAATTGTACTACTTCTTACTGGCTGTTACATCAACTTAGAAGCTTCATCTGTGTTCTACTACGGTGCTTTTAGTTTCTCCGCATACCGCAGCACGCGACATAGCTTTGCAGACGATAAGTACAACCGTTTCAGAGAGAAGAGCGGCCAATGTGACGATGTGGCTTTAAGTCGATTCGATAACAAATGACGAAAACGGACGGATGTCTCATTTTTTTACTACATATGAACACTTTTCACATTCTCCCGTGCAACTCGGCTGCTAGTCCTCCTTTCATGCAGAACCTTAAGGTCCTAGCTCATGTCCAAGGCACCAAAGCCAGCTAAAAGGTCAATATTCAATACCTAAAAATTGAATTGTACTACTTCTTACTGGCTATTACATCAACTTAGAAGCGTGATCTGTGTTCTACTATGGTGCTTTTAGTGTCTCAGCATACCGCAGCACGCGACATAGCTTTGCAGACGATAAGTACAACCGTTTCAGAGAGAAGAGCGGCCAATGTGACGATCTGGCTTTAAGTCGATTCGATAACAAATGACGAAAACGGACGGATTTCTCAGGTTTTTACTACATATGAACACTTTTCACATTCTCCCGTGAAACTCGGCTGCTAGTCCTCCTTTCATGCATAATCTTAAGGTCCTAGCTCATGTCCAAGGCACCAAAGCCAGCTAAAAAGTCAATAATCGATACCTAAAACTTGAATTGTACTACTTCTTACTGGATATTACATCAACTTAGAAGCTTCATCTGTGTTCTACTACGGTGCTTTTAGTGTCTCCGAATACCGCAGTACGCGACATAGCTTTGCAGACGAGAAGTACAACCGTTTCAGAGAGAAGAGCGGCCAATGTGACGATCTGGCTTTACATCGATTCAATAACAAATGACGAAAACGGACGGATGTCTCAGGTTTTTACTACATATGAACACTTTTCACATTCTCCCGTGCAACTCGGCTGCTAGCCCTCCTTTCATGCAGAATCGTAAGGTCCTAGCTCATTTCCAAGGCACCAAAGCCAGCTAAAAGGTCAATATTCAATACCTATAACTTGAATTGTACTACCTCTTACTGGCTATTACATCAACTTAGAAGCTTCATCTGTGTTCTACTATGGTGCTTGTAGTGTCTCAGCATACCGCAGCACGCGACAGAGCTTTGCAGACGATAAGTACAACCGTTTCAGAGAGAAGAGCGGCCAATGTGTCGATATGGCTTTAAATCGATGCGATAACAAATGACGAAAACGGACGGATTTCTAAGGTTTTTACTACATATGAACACTTTTCACATTCTCCCGTGCAACTCGGCTGCTAGTCCTCCTTTCATGCAGAATCTTAAGGTCCTAGCTCATGTCCAAGGCACCAAAGCCAGCAAAAAAGTCAATAATCGATACCTATAACTTGAATTGGACTACTTCTTACTGGCTATTACATCAACTTAGAAGCTTCATCTGTGTTCTATTATGGTGCTTTTCCTGTTCCCGCCTACGGCAACACGTGACATAGCTTTGCAGACGATAAGTACAACCATTTCAGAGAGAAGGTCGGCCAATGTGACGATCTGGCTTTAAGTCGATTCGATAACAAATGACGAAAACGGACGTATTTCTCTGGTTTTTACTACATATGAACACTTTTCACATTCTCCCGTGCAACTCGGCTGCTAGTCCTCCTTTCATGCAGAATCTTAAGGTCCTAGCTCATGTCCAAGGCACCAAAGCCAGCTAAAAAGTCAATAATCGATACCTAAAACTTGAATTGTACTACTTCTTACTGGCTATTACATCATTTTAGAAGCTTCATCTGTGTTCTACTATGGTGCTTTTAGTGTCTCCGAATACCGCAGTACGCGACATAGCTTTGCAGACGATAAGTACAACCGTTTCAGAGAGCAGAGCGGCCAATGTGACGATCTGGCTTTAAGTCGATTCGATAACAAATGACCAAAACGGACGGATTTCTCAGGTTTTTACTACATATGAACACTTTTCACATTCTCCCGTGCAACTCGGCTGCTAGTCCTCCTTTCATGCAGAATCTTAAGGTCCTAGCTCATGTCCAAGGCACCAATGCCAGCTAAAAACTCAATAATCAATACCTAAAACTTGAATTGTACTGTTTCTTACTGGCTATTACATCAACTTAGAAGCTTCATCTGTGTTCTACTCCGGTGCTTTTAGTTTTGCCGCATACCGCAGCACGCGACATAGTTTTGCAGACGATAAGTACAACCGTTTCAGAGAGAAGAGCGGCCAATGTGACGATCTGGCTTTAAGTCGATTCAATAACAAATGACGAAAACGGACGGATTTCTCAGGTATTTACCACATATGAACACTTTTCACATTCTCCCGTGCAACTCGGCTGCTAGTCCTCCTTTCATGCAGAATCTTAAGGTCCTAGCTCATGTCCAAGGCACCAAAGCCAGCTAAAAAGTCAATAATCAATACCTAAAACTTGAATTGTACTAATTCTTACTGGGTATTACATCAACTTACAAGCTTCATCTGTGTTCTACTATGGTGCTTTTAGTGTCTCCGCATACCGCAGCACGAGACATAGCTTTGCAGACGATAAGTACAAGCGTTTCAGAGAGAAGAGCGGCCAATGTGACGATCTGGCTTTAAGTCGATTCGATAACCAATGACGAAAACAGACGTATTTCTCAGGTTTTTACTACATTTGAACACTTTTCACATTCTCTCATGCAACTCGGCTGCTAGTCCTCCTTTCATGCAGAATATTAAGGTCCTAGCTCATGTCCAAGGCACCAAAGCCAGCTAAAAATTCAATATTCAATACCTAAAACTTGAATTGTACTACTTTTTACTGGCTATTACATCAACTTAGAAGCTTCATCTGTGTTCTACTATGGTGCTTTTAGTGTCTCAGCATACCGCAGCACGCGACATAGCTTTGCAGACGATAAGTACAACCGTTTCAGACAGAAGAGCGGCCAATGTGACGATCTGGCTTTAAGTCGATTCGATAACAAATGACGAAAACGGACGGATGTCTCAGGTTTTTACTGCATATGAACACTTTTCACTTTCTCCCGTTCAACTCGGCTGCTAGTCCTCCTTTCATGCAGAATCTTAAGGTCCTAGCTCATGTCCAAGGCACCAAAGCCAGCTAAAAGTCAATAATCGATACCTAAAACTTGAATTGTACTACTTCTTACTGGTTATTACATTAACTTAGAAGCTTCATCTGTGTTCTACTATGGTGCTTTTAGTGTCTCCGCATACCGCAGCACGCGACATAGCTTTGTAGACGATAAGTACAACCGTTTCAGAGAGAAGAGCGGCCAATGTGACGATCTGACTTTAAGTCAATTCGATAACAAATGACGAAAACGGACGGATTTCTCAGGTTTTTATTACATATGAACACTTTTCATATTCTCCCGTGCAACTCGGCTGCTAGTCCTCCTTTCATGCAGATTCTTCAGGTCCTAGCTCATGTCCAAGGCACCAAAGCCAGCTAAACAGTAAATAATCGATACCCAAATCTTGAATTGGATTACATCTTACTGGCTATTACATCAACTTAGATGCTTCATCTGTTCCTACTATGGTGATTTTAGTGTCTCCGCATACCACAGCTCGCGACATAGCTTTGCAGACGATAAGTACAACCGTTTCAGAGAGAAGAGCGGCCAATGTGACGATCTGGCCTTAAGTCTATTCGATAACAAATGACGAAAACGGACGGATTTCTCAGGTTTTTACTACATATGAACACTTTTCACATTCCCCCGTGCAACTCGGCAGCTAGTCCTCCTTTCATGCAGATTCTTAAGGTCCTAGCACATGTCGAAGGCACCAAAGCCAGCAAAAAGGTCATTATTCAATACCTAAAACTTGAATTGTACTACTTCTTACTGGCTGTTACATCAACTTAGAAGCATCATGTGTGTTCTCCTACGGTGGTTTTAGTTTCTCCGCATACCGCAGCACGCGACATAGTTTTGCAGACGATAAGTACAACCGTTTCAGAGAGAAGAGCGGCCAATGTGACGATCTGGCTTTAAGTCGATTCGATAACAAATGACGAAAACGGACGGATGTCTCATTTTTTTACTACATATGAACACTTTTCACATTCTCCCGTGCAACTCGGCTGCTAGTCCTCCTTTCATGCAGAACCTTAAGGTCCTAGCTCATGACCAAGGCACCAAAGCCAGCTAAAAGGTCAATATTCAATACCTAAAACTTGAATTGTACTACTTCTTACTGAGTATTACATCAACTTACAAGCTTCATCTGTGTTCTACTATGGTGCTTTTAGTGTCTCCGCATACCGCAGCACGCGACATAGCTTTGCAGACGATAAGTACAAGCGTTTCAGAGAGAAGAGCGGCCAATGTGACGATCTGGCTTTAAGTTGATTCGATAACCAATGACGAACACAGACGTATTTCTCAGGTTTTTACTACATTTGAACACTTTTCACATTCTCTCATGCAACTCGGCTGCTAGTCCTTCTTTCATGCAGAATATTAAGGTCCTAGCTCATGTCCAAGGCACCAAAGCCAGCTAAAAATTCAATATTCAATACCTAAAACTTGAATTGTACTACTTCTTACTGGCTATTACATCAACTTAGAAGCTTCATCTGTGTTCTACTATGATGCTTTTAGTGTCTCAGCATACCGCAGCACGCGACATACCTTTGCAGACGATAAGTACAACCGTTTCAGAGAGAAGAGCGGCCAATGTGTCGATCTGGCTTTAAGTCGATTCGATAACAAATGACGAAAACGGACGGATGTCTCAGGTTTTTACTGCATATGAACACTTTTCACATTCTCCCGTGCAACTCGGCTGCTAGTCCTCCTTTCATGCAGAATCTTAAGGTCCTAGCTCATGTCCAAGGCACCAAAGCCAGCTAAAAAGTAAATAATCGATACCTAAAACTTGAATTGTACTACTTCTTACTGGCTGTTACATCAACTTAGAAGCTTCATCTGTGTTCTACTACGGTGCTTTTAGTTTCTCCGCATACCGCAGCACGCGACATAGCTTTGCAGACGATAAGTACAACCGTTTCAGAGAGAAGAGCGGCCAATGTGACGATGTGGCTTTAAGTCGATTCGATAACAAATGACGAAAACGGACGGATGTCTCATTTTTTTACTACATATGAACACTTTTCACATTCTCCCGTGCAACTCGGCTGCTAGACCTCCTTTCATGCAGAACCTTAAGGTCCTAGCTCATGTCCAAGGCACCAAAGCCAGCTAAAAGGTCAATATTCAATACCTAAAAATTGAATTGTACTACTTCTTACTGGCTATTACATCAACTTAGAAGCGTGATCTGTGTTCTACTATGGTGCTTTTAGTGTCTCAGCATACCGCAGCACGCGACATAGCTTTGCAGACGATAAGTACAACCGTTTCAGAGAGAAGAGCGGCCAATGTGACGATCTGGCTTTAAGTCGATTCGATAACAAATGACGAAAACGGACGGATTTCTCAGGTTTTTACTACATATGAACACTTTTCACATTCTCCCGTGAAACTCGGCTGCTAGTCCTCCTTTCATGCATAATCTTAAGGTCCTAGCTCATGTCCAAGGCACCAAAGCCAGCTAAAAAGTCAATAATCGATACCTAAAACTTGAATTGTACTACTTCTTACTGGATATTACATCAACTTAGAAGCTTCATCTGTGTTCTACTACGGTGCTTTTAGTGTCTCCGAATACCGCAGTACGCGACATACCTTTGCAGACGATAAGTACAACCGTTTCAGAGAGAAGAGCGGCCAATGTGACGATCTGGCTTTAAGTCGATTCGATAACAAATGACGAAAACGGACGGATTTCTCAGGTTTTTACTACATATGAACACTTTTCACATTCTCCCGTGCAACTCGGCTGCTAGTCCTCCTTTCATGCAGAATCTTAAGGTCCTAGCTCATGTCCAAGGCACCAAAGCCAGCTAAAAAGTCAATAATCGATACCTAAAACTTGAATTCCACTACTTCTTACTGGCTATTACATCAACTTAGAAGCTTCATCTGTGTTCTACTATGGTGCTTTTAGTGTCTCCACATACCGCAGCACGCGACATAGTTTTGCAGACGATAAGTACAACCGTTTCAGAGAGAAGAGCGGCCAATGTGACGATCTGGCTTTAAGTCGATTCGATAACAAATGACGAGAACGGACGGATTTCTCAGGTTTTTACTACATATGAACACTTTTCACATTCTCCCGTGCAACTTGGCTGCTAGTGCTCCTTTCATGCAGAATCTTAAGGTCGTAGCTCATGTCCAAGGCACCAAAGCCAGCTAAAAAGTCAATAAGCGATACCTAAAACTTGAATTCCACTACTTCTTACTGGCTATTACATCAACTTAGAAGTTTCATCTGTGTTCTACTATGGTGCTTTTAGTGTCTCCACATACCGCAGCACGCGACATAGCTTTGCAGACGATAAGTACAAGCGTTTCAGAGAGAAGAGCGGCCAATGTGACGATCTGGCTTTAAGTCGATTCGATAACAAATGACGAAAACGGACGGATTTCTCAGGTTTTTACTACATATGAACACTTTTCACATTCTGCCGTGCAACTCGGCTGCTAGTCCTCCTTTCATGCAGAATCTTAAGGTCCTAGCTCATGTCCAAGGCACCAAAGCCAGCTAAAAAGTCAATAATCAATACCTAAAACTTGATTTGAACTACTTCTTACTGGCTATTACATCAACTTAGAAGCTTCATGTGTGTTCTCCTACGATGGTTTTAGTTTCTCCGCATACCGCAGCACGCGACATCGTTTTGCAGACGATAAGTACAACCGTTTCAGAGAGAAGAGCGGCCAATGTGACGATCTGCCTTTAAGTCGATTCGATAACAAATGACGAAAACGGACGGATTTCTCATGTTTTTACTACATATGAACACTTTTCACATTCTCCCGTGCAACTCGGCTGCTAGTCCTCCTTTCATGCAGAATCTTAAGGTCCTAACTCATGTCCAAGGCACGAAAGCCAGCTAAAAAGTCAATAACCGATACCTAAAACTTGAATTGTACTACTTCTTACTGGCTATTACATCATTTTAGAAGCTTCATCTGTGTTCTACTATGGTGCTTTTAGTGTCTCAGCATACCGCAGCACGCGACATAGCTTTGCAGACGATAAGTACATCCGTTTCAGAGAGAAGATCGGCCAATGTGACGATCTGGCTTTAAGTCGATTCGATAACAAATGGCGAAAACGGACGGATTTCTCAGGTTTTTACTACATATGAACACTTTTCACATTCTCCCGTGCAACTCGGCTGCTAGTCCTCCTTTCATGCAGAATCTTAAGGTCTTAGCTCATGTCCAAGGCACCAAAGCCAGCTAAAAAGTCAATAATCGATACCTAAAACTTGAATTCCACTACTTCTTACTGGCTATTACATCAACTTAGAAGCTTCATGTGTGTTCTCCTACGATGGTTTTAGTTTCTCCGCATACCGCAGCACGCAACATAGTTTTGCAGACGATAAGTACAACCGTTTCAGAGAGAAGAGCGGCCAATGTGACGATCTGGCTTTAAGTCGATTCGATAACAAATGACGAAAACGGACGGATTTCTCAGGTTTTTACTACATATGAACACTTTTCACATTCTCCCGTGCAACTCGGCTGCTAGTCCTCCTTTCATGCAGAATCTTAAAGTCCTAGCTCATGTCCAAGGCACCAAAGCCAGCTAAAAAGTCAATAATCGATACCTAAAACTTGAATTCCACTACTTATTACTGGCTATTACATCAACTTAGAAGCTTCATCTCTGTTCTACTATGGTGCTTTTAGAGTCTCCACATACCGCAGCACGCGACATAGCTTTGCAGACGATAAGTACAAGCGTTTCAGAGAGAAGAGCGGCCAATGTGACGACGTGGCTTTAAGTCGATTCGATAACAAATGACCAAAACGGACGGATTTCTCAGGTTTTTACTACATATGAACACTTTTCACATTCTCCCCTGCAACTCGGCTGCTAGTCCTCCTTTCATGCAGAATCTTAAGGTCCTAGCTCATGTCCAAACCACCAAAGCCAGCTAAAAGGTCAATATTCAATACCTAAAACTTGAATTGTACTACTTCTTACTGGCTATTACATCAACTTAGAAGCTTTATCTGTGTTCTACTATTGTGCTTTTAGTGTCTCAGCATACCGCAGCACTCGACATAGCTTTGCAGACGATAAGTACAACCGTTTCAGAGAGAAGAGCGGCCAATTTGACGATCTGGCTTTAAGTCGATTCGATAACAAATGACGAAAACGGACGGATTTCTCAGGTTTTTACTACATATGAACACTTTTCACATTCTCCCGTGAAACTCGGCTGCTAGTCCTCCTTTCATGCAGAATCTTCAGGTCCTAGCTCATGTCCAAGGCACCAAAGCCAGCTAAAAAGTCAATAATCGATACCTAAAACTTGAATTGTACTACTTCTTACTGGCTATTACATCAACTTAGAAGTTTGATCTGTGTTCTACTATGGTGCTTTTAGTGTCTCAGCGTACCGCAGCACGCGACATAGCTTTGCAGACGATAAGTACATCCGTTTCAGAGAGAAGATCGGCCAATGTGACGATCTGGCTTTAAGTCGATTGAATAACAAGTGACGAAAACTGACGGATGTCTCAGGTTTTTACTACATGTGAACACTTTTCACATTCTCCTGTGCAACTGGGCTGCTAGTCCTTTTTTTATGCAGAATCTTAAAGTCCTAGCTCATGTCCAAGGCACCAAAGCCAGCTAAAAAGTCAATAACCGATACCTAAAACTTGAATTGTACTACTTCTTACTGGCTATTACATCATTTTAGAAGCTTCATCTGTGTTCTACTATGGTGCTTTTGGTGTCTCCGAATACCGCAGTACGCGACATAGCTTTGCAGACGATAAGTACAACCGTTTCAGAGAGCAGAGCGGTCAATGTGACGATCTGGCTTTAAGTCGATTCGATAACAAATGACCAAAACGGACGGATTTCTCAGGTTTTTACTACATATGAACACTTTTCACATTCTCCCCTGCAACTCGGCTGCTAGTCCTCCTTTCATGCTGAATCTTAAGGTCCTAGCTCATGTCCAAAGCACCAAAGCCAGCTAAAAGGTCAATATTCAATAACTAAAACTTGAATTGTACTACTTCTTACTGGCTATTACATCAACTTAGAAGCTTGATCTGTGTTCTACTATGGTGCTTTTAGTGTCGCAGCACGCGACATAGCTTTGCAGACGATAAGTACATCCGTTTCAGAGAGAAGAGCGGCCAATGTGACGATCTGGCTTTAAGTCGATTCGATAACAAATGACGAAAACGGACGGATTTCTCAGGTTTTTACTACATATGAACACTTTTCACATTCTCCCGTTCAACTCGGCTGCTAGTCCTCCTTTCATGCAGAATCTTAAGGTCCTAGCTCATGTCCAAGGCACCAAAGCCAGCTAAAAAGTCAATAATCGATACCTAAAACTTGAATTCCACTACTTCTTACTGGCTATTACATCAACTTAGAAGCTTCATCTGTGTTCTACTATGGTGCTTTTAGTGTCTCCACATACCGCAGCACGCGACATAGCTTTGCAGACGATAAGTACAAGCGTTTCAGAGAGAAGAGCGGCCAATGTGACGATGTGGCTTTAAGTCGATTCGATAACAAATGACCAAAACGGACGGATTTCTCAGGTTTTTACTACATATGAACACTTTTCACATTCTCCCCTGAAACTCGGCTGCTAGTCCTCCTTTCATGCAGAATCTTAAGGTCCTAGCTCATGTCCAAAGCACGAAAGCCAGCTAAAAGGTCAATATTCAATACCTAAAACTTGAATTGTACTACTTCTTACTGGCTATTACATCAACTTAGAAGCGTGATCTGTGTTCTACTATGGTGCTTTTAGTGTCTCAGCATACCGCAGCACTCGACATAGCTTTGCAGACGATAAGTACAACCGTTTCAGAGAGAAGAGCGGCCAATGTGACGATCTGGCTTTAAGTCGATTCGATAACAAATGACGAAAACGGACGGATTTCTCAGGTTTTTACTACATATGAACACTTTTCACATTCTCCCGTGAAACTCGGCTGCTAGTCCTCCTTTCATGCAGAATCTTAAGGTCCTAGCTCATGTCCAAGGCACCAAAGCCAGCTAAAAAGTCAATAATCGATACCTAAAACTTGAATTGTACTACTTCTTACTGGCTATTACATCAACTTAGAAGCTTCATCTGTGTTCTACTGTGGTGCTTTTAGTGTCTCCGAATACCGCAGTACGCGACATAGCTTTGCAGACGATAAGTACAACCATTTCAGACAGCAGAGCGGCCAATGTGACGATCTGGCTTTACGTCGATTCGATAACAAATGACGAAAACGGACGGATGTCTCAGGTTTTTATTACATATGAACACTTTTCACATTCTCCCGTGCAACTCGGCTGCTAGTCCTCCTTTCATGCAGAATCTTAAGATCCTATCTCATGTCCAAGGCACCAAAGCCAGCTAAAAGGTCAATATTCAATACCTAAAACTTGAATTGTACTACCACTTACTGGCTATTACCTCAACTTAGAAGCTTCATCTGTGTTCTACTATGGTGCTTGTAGTGTCTCAGCACACCGCAGCACGCGACAAAGCTTTGCAGACGATAAGTACAACCGTTTCAGAGAGAAGAGCGGCCAATGTGTCGATCTGGCTTTAAGTCGATGCGATAACAAATGACGAAAACGGACGGATATCTCAGGTTTTTACTACATATGAACACTTTTCACATTCTCCCGTGCAACTCGGCTGCTAGTCCTCCTTTCATGCAGAATCTTAAGGTCCTAGCTCATGTCCAAGGCAATAAAGCCAGCTAAAAAGTCAATAATCAATACCTAAAACTTGAATTGTACTACTTCTTACTGGCTATTACATCAACTTAGAAGCTTCATGTGTGTTCTCCTACGATGGTTTTAGTTTCTCCGCATACCGCAGCACGCGACATAGTTTTGCAGACGATAAGTACAACCGTTTCAGAGAGAAGAGCGGCCAATGTGACGATCTGGCTTTAAGTCGATTCGATAACAAATGACGAAAACGGACGGACTTCTCAGGTTTTTACTACATATGAACACTTTTCACATTCTGCCGTGCAACTCGGCTGCTAGTCCTCCTTTCATGCAGAAACTTAAGGTCCTAGCTCATGGTCAAGGCACCAAAGCCAGCTAAAAAGTCAATAACCGATAACTAAAACTTGAATTGGACTACTTCTTACTGGCTATTACATCAACTTAGAAGCTTCATCTGTGTTCTATTATTGTGCTTTTCCTGTTTCCGCCTACGGCAACACGCGACATAGCTTTGCAGACGATAAGTACAACCGTTTCAGAGAGAAGATCGGCCAATGTGACGATCTGGCTTTAAGTCGATTCGGTAACAAAGGACGAAAACGGACGGATTTCTCAGGTTTTTACTACATATGAACACTTTTCACATTCTCCCGTGCAACTCGGCTGCTAGTCCTCCTTTCATGCAAATCTTAAGGTCCTAGCTCATGTCCAAGGCACCAAAGCCAGCTAAAAAGTCAATAACCGATACCTAAAACTTGAATTGTACTACTTCTTACTGGCTTTACATCATTTTAAAAGCTTCATCTGTGTTCTACTATGTTGCTTTTAGTGTCTCCGAATACCGCAGTACGCGACATAGCTTTGCAGACGATAAGTACAACCGTTTCAGAGAGAAGAGCGGCCAATGTGACGATCTGGCTTTATGTCGATTCGATAACAAATGACGAAAACGGACGGATTTCTCAGGTTTTTACTACATATGAACACTTTTCACATTCTCCCCTGCAACTCGGCTGCTAGTCCTCCTTTCATGCAGAATCGTAAGGTCCTAGCTCATGTCCAAAGCACCAAAGCCAGCTAAAAGGTCAATATTCAATAACTAAAACTTGAATTGTACTACTTCTTACTGGCTATTACATCAACTTAGAAGCTTGATCTGTGTTCTACTATGGTGCTTTTAGTGTCTCAGCATACCGCAGCACGCGACATAGCTTTGCAGATGATAAGTACATCCGTTTCAGAGAGAAGATCGGCAAAATGTGACGATCTGGCTTTAAGTCGATTCGATAACAAATGACGAAAACGGACGGATTTCTCAGGTTTTTACTACATATGAACACTTTTCACATTCTCCCGTGCAACTCGGCTGCTAGTCCTCCTTTCATGCAGAATCTTAAGGTCCTAGCTCATGTCCAAGGCACCAAAGCCAGCTAAAATGTCAATAATCGATACCTAAAACTTGAATTCCACTACTTCTTACTGGCTATTACATCAACTTAGAAGCTTCATCTGTGTTCTACTATGGTGCTTTTAGTGTCTCCACATACCGCAGCACGCGACATAGCTTTGCAGACGATAAGTACAAGCGTTTCAGAGAGAAGAGCGGCCAATGTGACGACGTGGCTTTAAGTCGATTCGATAACAAATGACCAAAACTGACGGATTTCTCAGGTTTTTACTACATATGAACACTTTTCACATTCTCCCCTGCAACTCGGCTGCTAGTCCTCCTTTCATGCAGAATCTTAAGGTCCTAGCTCATGTCCAAAGCACCAAAGCCAGCTAAAAGGTCAATATTCAATACCTAAAACTTGAATTGTACTACTTCTTACTGGCTATTACATCAACTTAGAAGCTTGATCTGTGTTCTACTATGGTGCTTTTAGTGTCTCAGCATACCGCAGCACGCGACATAGCTTTGCAGACGATAAGTACATCCGTTTCAGAGAGAAGATCGGCCAATATGACGATCTGGCTTTAAGTCGATTCGATAACAAATGACGAAAACGGACGGATTTCTCAGGTTTTTACTACATATGAACACTTTTCACATTCTCCCGTGCAACTCGGCTGCTAGTCCTCCTTTCATGCAGAATCTTAAGGTCCTAGCTCATGTCCAAGGCACCAAAGCCAGCTAAAAAGTCAATAACCGATACCTAAAACTTGAATTGTACTACTTCTTACTGGCTATTACATCATTTTAGAAGCTTCATCTGTGTTCTACTATGGTGCTTTTGGTGTCTCCGAATACCGCAGTACGCGACATAGCTTTGCAGACGATAAGTACGACCGTTTCAGAGAGCAGAGCGGTCAATGTGACGATCTGGCTTTAAGTCGATTCGATAACAAATGACGAAAACGGACGGATTTCTCAGGTTTTTACTACGTATGAACACTTTTCACATCCTCCCGTGCAACTCGGCAGCTAGTCCTCCTTTCATGCAGAATCTTAAGGTCCTAGCTCATGTCCAAGGCACCAAAGCCAGCTAAAAAGTCAATAACCGATACCTAAAACTTGAATTGTACTACTTCTTACTGGCTATTACATCATTTTAGAAGCTTCATCTGTGTTCTACTATGTTGCTTTTAGTGTCTCCGAATACCGCAGTACGCGACATAGCTTTGCAGACGATAAGTACAACCGTTTCAGAGAGAAGAGCGGCCAATGTGACGATCTGGCTTTAAGTCGATTCGATAACAAATGACCAAAACGGACGGATGTCTCAGGTTTTTACTGCATATGAACACTTTTCACATTCTCCCGTGCAACTCGGCTGCTAGTCCTCCTTTCATGCAGAATCTTAAGGTCCTAGCTCATGTCCAAGGCACCAAAGCCAGCTAAAAAGTCAATAATCGATACCTAAAACTTGAATTGTACTACTTCTTACTGGCTATTACATCAACTTAGAAGCTTCATCTGTGTTCTACTATGGTTGTTTTAGTGTCTCAGCATACCGCAGCACGCGACATAGCTTTGCAGACGATAAGTACATCCGTTTCAGAGAGAAGATCGGCCAATGTGACGATCTGGTTTTAAGTCGATTCGATAACAAATGACGAAAACGGACGGATTTCTCAGGTTTTTACTACATATGAACACTTTTCACATTCTCCCGTGCAACTCGGCTGCTAGTCCTCCTTTCATGCAGAATCTTAAGGTCCTAGCTCATGTCCAAGGCACCAAAGCCAGCTAAAAAGTCAATAATCGATACCTAAAACTTGAATTCCACTACTTCTTACTGGCTATTACATCAACTTAGAAGCTTCATCTGTGTTCTACTATGGTGCTTTTAGTGTCTCCACATACCGCAGCACGCGACATAGCTTTGCAGACGATAAGTACAAGCGTTTCAGAGAGAAGAGCGGCCAATGTGACGATGTGGCTTTAAGTCGATTCGATAACAAATGACCAAAACGGACGGATTTCTCAGGTTTTTACTACATATGAACACTTTTCACATTCTCCCCTGAAACTCGGCTGCTAGTCCTCCTTTCATGCAGAATCTTAAGGTCCTAGCTCATGTCCAAAGCACCAAAGCCAGCTAAAAGGTCAATATTCAATACCTAAAACTTGAATTGTACTACTTCTTACTGGCTATTACATCAACTTAGAAGCTTGATCTGTGTTCTACTATGGTGCTTTTAGTGTCTCAGCATACCGCAGCACGCGACATAGCTTTGCAGACGATAAGTACATCCGTTTCAGAGAGAAGATCGGCCAGTGTGACGATCTGGCTTTAAGTCGATTCGATAACAAATGACGAAAACGGACGGATTTCTCAGGTTTTTACTACATATGAACACTTTTCACATTCTCCCGTGCAACTCGGCTGCTAGTCCTCCTTTCATGCAGAATCTTAAGGTCCTAGCTCATGTTCAAGGCACCAAAGCCAGCTAAAAATTCAATAACCGATACCTAAAACTTGAATTGTACTACTTCTTACTGGCTATTACATCATTTTAGAAGCTTCATCTGTGTTCTACTATGGTGCTTTTGGTGTCTCCGAATACCGCAGTACGCGACATAGCTTTGCAGACGATAAGTACAACCGTTTCAGAGAGCAGAGCGGTCAATGTGACGATCTGGCTTTAAGTCGATTCGATAACAAATGACGAAAACGGACGGATTTCTCAGGTTTTTACTACATATGAACACTTTTCACATTCTCCCGTGCAACTCGGCTGCTAGTCCTCCTTTCATGCAGAATATTAAGGTCCTAGCTCATGTCCAAGGCACCAAAGCCAGCTAAAAATTCATTATTCAATACCTAAAACTTGAATTGTACTACTTCTTACTGGATATTACATTAACTTAGAAGCTTCATCTGTGTTCTACTATGGTGCTTGTAGTGTCTCAGCATTCCGCAGCACGCGACATAGCTTTGCAGACGATGAGTACAACCGTTTCAGAGAGAAGAGCGGCCATTGTGACGATCTGGCTTTAAGTCGATTCGATAACAAATGACGAAAACGGACGGATGTCTCAGGTTTTTACTGCATATGAACACTTTTCACATTCTCCCGTGCAACTCGGCTGCTAGTCCTCCTTTCATGCAGAATCTTAAGGTCCTAGCTCATGTCCAAGGCACCAAAGCCAGCTAAAAAGTCAATAATCGATACCTAAAACTTGAATTGTACTACTTCTTACTGGCTATTACATCAACTTAGAAGCTTCATCTGTGTTCTACTATGGTGCTTTTAGTGTCTCAGCATACCGCAGCACGCGACATACCTTTGCAGACGATAAGTACAACCGTTTCAGAGAGAAGAGCGGCCAATGTGACGATCTGGCTTTAAGTCAATTCGATAACAAATGACGAAAACGGACGGATTTCTCAGGTTTTTATTACATATGAACACTTTTCACATTCTCCCGTGCAACTCGGCTGCTAGTACTCCTTTCATGCAGAATCTTAGGGTCCTAGCTCATGTCCAAGGCACCAAAGCCAGCTAAAAAGTAAATAATCGATACCCAAATCTTGAATTGGATTACTTCTTACTGGCTATTACATCAACTTAGAAGCTTCATCTGTTCCTACTATGGTGATTTTAGTGTCTCCGCATACCACAGCTCGCGACATAGCTTTGCAGACGATAAGTACAACCGTTTCAGAGAGAAGAGCGGCCAATGTGACGATCTGGCTTTAAGTCTATTCGATAACAAATGACGAAAACGGACGGATTTCTCAGGTTTTTACTACATATGAACACTTTTCACATTGTCCCGTGCAACTCGGCAGCTAGTCCTCCTTTCATGCAGAATCTTAAGGTCCTAGCACATGTCCAAGGCACCAAAGCCAGCAAAAAGGTCAATATTCAATACCTAAAACTTGAATTGTACTACTTCTTACTGGTTGTTACATCAACTTAGAAGCTTCATCTGTGTTCTACTGTGGTGATTTTTGTGTCTCCGCATACCGCAGCACGGGACATAGCATTGCAGACGATAAGTACAACCGTTTCAGAGAGAAGAGCGGCTAATGTGAGGATCTGGCTTTAAGTCGATTCGATAACAAATGACGAAAACGGACGGATTTCTAAGGTTTTTACTACATATGAACACTTTTCACATTCTCCCGTGCAACTCGGCTGCTAGTCCTCCTTTCATGCAGAATATTAAGATCCAAGCTCATGTCCAAGGCACCAAAGCCAGCTAAAAAGTCAATAATCAATACCTAAAACTTGAATTGTACTTCTTCTTACTGGCTAATACATCAACTTAGAAGCTTCATCTGTGTTCTACTACGGTGCTTTTAGTTTCTCCGCATACCGCTGCACGCGACATAGTTTTGCAGACGATAAGTACAACCGTTTCAGAGAGAAGAGCGGCCAATGTGACGATGTGGCTTTAAGTCGATTCGATAACAAATGACGAAAACGGAGGGATGTCTCATTTTTTTACTACATATGAACACTTTTCACATTCTCCCGTGCAACTCGGCTGCTAGTCCTCCTTTCATGCAGAACCTTAAGGTCCTAGCTCATCTCCAAGGCACCAAAGCCAGCTAAAAAGTCAATATTCAATACCTAAAAATCGAATTGTACTACTTCTTACTGGCTATTACATCATCTTAGAAGCGTGATCTGTGTTCTACTATGGTGCTTTTAGTGTCTCAGCATACCGCAGCACGCGACATAGCTTTGCAGACGATAAGTACAACCGTTTCAGAGAGAAGAGCGGCCAATGTGACGATCTGGCTTTAAGTCGATTCGATAACAAATGACGAAAACGGACGGATTTCTCAGGTTTTTACTACATATGAACACTTTTCACATTCTCCCGTGAAACTCGGCTGCTAGTCCTCCTTTCATGCATAATCTTAAGGTCCTAGCTCATGTCCAAGGCACCAAAGCCAGCTAAAAAGTCAATAATCGATACCTAAAACTTGAATTGTACTACTTCTTACTGGATATTACATCAACTTAGAAGCTTCATCTGTGTTCTACTGCGGTGCTTTTAGTGTCTCCGAATACCGCAGTACGCGACATAGCTTTGCAGACGATAAGTACAACCGTTTCAGAGAGAAGAGCGGCCAATGTGACGACCTGGCTTTAAGTCGATTCGATAACAAATGACGAAAACGGACGGATTTCTCAGGTTTTTACTACATATGAACACTTTTCACATTCTCCCGTGCAACTCGGCTGCTAGTCCTCCTTTCATGCAGAATCTTAAGGTCCTAGCTCATGTCCAAGGCACCAAAGTCAGCTAAAAAGTCAATAAACAATACCTAAAACTTGAAATGTACTGCTTCTTACTGGCTATTACATCAACTTAGAAGCTTCATCTGTGATCTACTACGTTGCTTTTAGTTTCTCTGCATACCGCAGCACGCGACATAAATTTGCAGACGATAAGTACAACCGTTTCAGAGAGAAGAGCGGCCAATGTGACGATCTGGCTTTAAGTCGATTCGATAACAAATGACGAAAACGGACGGATTTCTCAGGTTTTCACTACATATGAACACTTTTCACATTCTCCCGTGCAACTTGGCTGCTAGTCCTCCTCTCATGCAGAATCTTAAGGTCCTAGCTCATGTCCAAGGCACCGAAGCCAGCTAAAAAGTCAATAATCAATACCTAAGACTTGAATTGTACTACTTCTTACTGGCTAATACATCAACTTAGAAGCTTCATCTGTGTTCTACTACGGTGCTTTTAGTTTCTCCGTATACCGCAGCACGCGACATAGTTTTGTAGACGATAAATACAACCGTTTCAGAGAGAAGAGCGGCCAATGTGACGATGTGGCTTTAAGTCGATTCGATAACAAATGATGAAAACGGACGGATGTCTCAGGTTTTTACTACATATGAACACTTTTCACATTCTCCCGTGCTACTCGGCTGCTAGTCCTCCTTTCATGCAGAATCCTAAGGTCCTAGCTCATGTCCAAGGCACCAAAGCCAGCTAAAAGGTCAATGTTCGATACCTAAAACTTGAATTGTACTACTTCTTACTGGCTATTACATCAACTTAGAAGCTTTATCTGTGTCCTACTGCGGTGCTTTTAGTGTCTCCGAATACCGCAGTACACGACATAGCTTTGCAGACGATAAGTACAACCGTTTCAGAGAGAAGAGCGGCCAATGTGACGACCTGGCTTTAAGTCGATTCGATAACAAATGACGAAAACGGACGGATTTCTCAGGTTTTTACTACATATGAACACTTTTCACATTATCCCGTGCAACTCGGCTGCTAGTCCTCCTTTCACGCAGAATCTTAAGGTCCTAGCTCATGTCCAAGGCACCAAAGCCAGCTAAAAAGTCAATATTCAATACCTAAAACTTGAATTGTACTACTTCTTACTGGCTATTACATCAACTTAGAAGCTTGATCTGTATTCTACTATTGTGCTTTTAGTGTTTCAGCATATCGCAGCACGTGACATAGCATTGCAGACGATAAGTACAACCGTTTCAGAGAGAAGAGCGGCCAATGTGACGATCTGGCTTTAAGTCGATTCGATAACAAATGACGAAAACGGACGGATTTCTCAGGTTTTTACTACATATGAACACTTTTCACATTCTCCCGTGCAACTCGGCTGCTAGTCCTCCTTTCACGCAGAATCTTAAGGTCCTAGCTCATGTCCAAGGCACCAAAGCCAGCTAAAAAGTCAATAATCGATACCTAAAACTTGTATTGTACTACTTCTTACTGGCTATTACATCAACTTAGAAGCTACATCTGTGTTCTACTGTGGTGCTTTTAGTGTCTCCGAATACCGCAGTACGCGACATAGCTTTGCAGACGAGAGGTACAACCGTTTCAGAGAGAAGAGCGGCCAATGTGACGATCTGGCTTTAAGTCGATTCGATAACAAATGACGAAAACGGACGGATATCTCAGGTTTTTACTACATATGAACACTTTTCACATTCTCCCGTGCAACTCGGCTGCTAGCCCTCCTTTCATGCAGAATCTTAAGGTCCTAGCTCATGTCCAAGGCACCAAAGCCAGCTAAAAGGTCAATATTCAATACCTATAACTTGAATTGTACTACCTCTTACTGGCTATTACATCAACTTAGAAGCTTCATCTGTGTTCTACTATGGTGCTTGTAGTGTCTCAGCATACCGCAGCACGCGACAGAGCTTTGCAGACGATAAGTACAACCGTTTCAGAGAGAAGAGCGGCCAATGTGTCGATATGGCTTTAAGTCGATGCGATAACAAATGACGAAAACGGACGGATTTCTCAGGTTTTTACTACATATGAACACTTTTCACATTCTCCCGTGCAACTCGGCTGCTAGTCCTCCTTTCATGCAGAATCTTAAGGTCCTAGCTCATGTCCAAGGCACCAAAGCCAGCAAAAAAGTCAATAATCGATACCTAAAACTTGAATTGTACTACTTCTTACTGGATATTACATCAACTTAGAAGCTTCATCTGTGTTCTACTGTGGTGATTTTAGTGTCTCCGCATACCGCAGCACGTGACATAGCTTTGCAGACGATAAGTACAACCGTTTCAGAGAGAAGAGCGGCCAATGTGACGATCTGGCTTTAAGTCGATTCGCTAACAAATGACGAAAAAGGACGGATTTCTCAGGTTATTACTACATATGAACACTTTGCACATTCTCCCGTGCAACTCGGCTGCTAGTCCTACTTTCATGCAGAATCTTAAGGTCCTAGCTCATGTCCAAGGCACCAAAGCCAGCTAAAGGGTCCATATTCAATACCTAAAACTTGAATTGTACTACTTCTTACTGGCTATTACATCAACTTAGATGCTTCATCTGTGTTCTACTATGGTGATTCTAGTGTCTCCACATACCGCTGCACGCGACATACCTTTGCAGACGATATGTACAAACGTTTCAGAGAGACGAGCGGCCAATGTGACCATCTGGCTTTAATTCGATTCGATAACAAATGACGAAAACGGACGGATTTCTCAGGTTTTTACTACATATGAACACTTTTCACATTCTCCCGTGCAACCCGTCTGGTAGTCCTCCTTTCATGCAGAATCTTAAGGTCCTAGCTCATGTCCAAGGCACCAAAGCCAGCTAAAAAGTCAATAACCGATACCTAAAACTTGAATTGTACTACTTCTTACTGGCTATTACATCATCTTAGGAGCTTCATCTGTGTTATACTATGGTGCTTTTAGTGTTTCCGAATACCGCAGTAGGCGACATAGCTTTGCAGACGATAAGTACAATCGTTTCAGGGAGAAGAGCGGCCAATGTGACGATCTGGCTTTAAGTCGATTCGATAACAAATGACGAAAAAGGACGGATTTCTCAGGTTATTACTACATATGAACACTTTTCACATTCTCCCGTGCAACTCGTCTGCTAGTCCTCCTTTCATGCAGAATCTTAAGGTCCTAGCTCATGTCCAAGGCACCAAAGCCAGCTAAAAAGTCAATAACCGATACCTAAAACTTGAATTGTACTACTTCTTACTGGCTATTACATCAACTTAGAAGCTTCATCTGTGTTCTACTACGTTGCTTTTAGTTTCTCCGCATACCGCAGCACGCGACAATGTTTTGCAGACGCTAAGTACAACCGTTTCAGAGAGAAGAGCGGCCAATGTGACGATGTGGCCTTAAGTCGATTCGATAACAAATGACGAAAACGGACGGATGTCTCATTTTTTTACTACATATGAACATTTTTCACATTCTCCCGTGCAACTCGGCTGCTAGTCCTCCTTTCATGCAGAATCTTAAGGTCCTAGCTCATGTCCAAGGCACCAAAGCCAGCTAAAAGGTCAATATTCAATACCTAAAACTTGAATTGTACTACTTCTTACTGGCTATTACATCAACTTAGAAGCTTGATCTGTATTCTACTATTGTGCTTTTAGTGTTTCAGCATATCGCAGCACGTGACATAGCTTTGCAGACGATAAGTACAACCGTTTCAGAGAGAAGAGCGGCCAATGTGACGATCTGGCTTTAATTCGATTCGATAACAAATGACGAAAACGGACGGATTTCTCAGGTTTTTACTACATATGAACACTTTTCACATTCTCCCGTGCAACTCGGCTGCTAGTCCTCCTTTCAAGCAGAATCTTAAGGTAACAGCTCATGTCCAAGGCACCAAAGCCAGCTAAAAAGTCAATAATCGATACCTAAAACTTGTATTGTACTACTTCTTACTGGATATTACATCAACTTAGAAGCTACATCTGTGTTCTACTTTGGTGCTTTTAGTGTCTCCGAATACCGCAGTACGCGACATAGCTTTGCAGACGAGAAGTACAACCGTTTCAGAGAGAAGAGCGGCCAATGTGACGATCTGGCTTTACATCGATTCAATAACAAATCACGAAAACGGACGGATGTCTCAGGTTTTTACTACATATGAACACTTTTCACATTCTCCCGTGCAACTCGGCTGCTAGCCCTCCTTTCATGCAGAATCTTAAGGTCCTAGCTCATTTCCAAGGCACCAAAGCCAGCTAAAAGGTCAATATTCAATACCTATAACTTGAATTGTACTACCTCTTACTGGCTATTACATCAACTTAGAAGCTTCATCTGTGTTCTACTATGGTGCTTGTAGTGTCTCAGCATACCGCAGCACGCGACAGAGCTTTGCAGACGATAAGTACAACCGTTTCAGAGTGAAGAGCGGCCAATGTGACGATCTGGCTTTAAATCGATGCGATAACAAATGACGAAAACGGACGGATTTCTAAGGTTTTTACTACATATGAACACTTTTCACATTCTCCCGTGCAACTCGGCTGCTAGTCCTCCTTTCATGCAGAATCTTAAGGTCCTAGCTCATGTCCAAGGCACCAAAGCCAGCAAAAAAGTCAATAATCGATACCTATAACTTGAATTGGACTACTTCTTACTGGCTATTACATCAACTTAGAAGCTTCATCTGTGTTCTATTATGGTGCTTTTCCTGTTCCCGCCTACGGCAACACGTGACATAGCTTTGCAGACGATAAGTACAACCATTTCAGAGAGAAGGTCGGCCAATGTGACGATCTGGCTTTAAGTCGATTCGATAACAAATGACGAAAACGGACGTATTTCTCTGGTTTTTACTACATATGAACACTTTTCACATTCTCCCGTGCAACTCGGCTGCTAGTCCTCCTTTCATGCAGAATCTTAAGGTCCTAGCTCATGTCCAAGGCACCAAAGCCAGCTAAAAAGTCAATAATCGATACCTAAAACTTGAATTGTACTACTTCTTACTGGCTATTACATCATTTTAGAAGCTTCATCTGTGTTCTACTATGGTGCTTTTAGTGTCTCCGAATACCGCAGTACGCGACATAGCTTTGCAGACGATAAGTACAACCGTTTCAGAGAGAAGAGCGGCCAATGTGACGATCTGGCTTTAAGTCGATTCGTTAACAAATGACCAAAACGGACGGATTTCTCAGGTTTTTACTACATATGAACACTTTTCACATTCTCCCGTGCAACTCGGCTGCTAGTCCTCCTTTCATGCAGAATCTTAAGGTCCTAGCTCATGTCCAAGGCACCAATGCCAGCTAAAAAGTCAATAATCGATACCTAAAACTTGAATTGTACTGTTTCTTACTGGCTATTACATCAACTTAGAAGCTTCATCTGTGTTCTACTCCGGTGCTTTTAGTTTCGCCGCATACCGCAGCACGCGACATAGTTTTGCAGACGATAATTACAACCGTTTCAGAGAGAAGAGCGGCCAATGTGACGACCTGGCTTTAAGTCGATTCGATAACAAATGACGAAAACGGACGGATTTCTCAGGTATTTACTACATATGAACACTTTTCACATTCTCCCGTGCAACTCGGCTGCTAGTCCTCCTTTCATGCAGAATCTTAAGGTCCTAGCTCATGTCCAAGGCACCAAAGCCAGCTAAAAAGTCAATAATCAATACCTAAAACTTGAATTGTACTAATTCTTACTGGGTATTACATCAACTTACAAGCTTCATCTGTGTTCTACTATGGTGCTTTTAGTGTCTCCGCATACCGCAGCACGAGACATAGCTTTGCAGACGATAAGTACAACCGTTTCAGAGAGAAGAGCGGCCAATGTGACGACCTGGCTTTAAGTCGATTCGATAACAAATGACGAAAACGGACGGATTTCTCAGGTTTTTACTACATATGAACACTTTTCACATTCTCCCGTGCAACTCGGCTGCTAGTCCTCCTTTCATGCAGAATCTTAAGGTCCTAGCTCATGTCCAAGTCACCAAAGCCAGCTAAAAAGTCAATATTCAATACCTAAAACTTGAATTGTACTACTTCTTACTGGCTATTACATCAACTTAGAAGCTTGATCTGTATTCTACTATTGTGCTTTTAGTGTTTCAGCATATCGCAGCACGTGACATAGCTTTGCAGACGATAAGTACAAGCGTTTCAGAGAGAAGAGCGGCCAATGTGACGATCTGGCTTTAAGTCGATTCGATAACAAATGACGAAAACGGACGGATTTCTCAGGTTTTTACTACATATGAACACTTTTCACATTCTCCCGTGCAACTCGGCTGCTAGTCCTCCTTTCAAGCAGAATCTTAAGGTAACAGCTCATGTCCAAGGCACCAAAGCCAGCTAAAAAGTCAATAATCGATACCTAAAACTTGTATTGTACTACTTCTTACTGGCTATTACATCAACTTAGAAGCTACATCTGTGTTCTACTGTGGTGCTTTTAGTGTCTCCGAATACCGCAGTACGCGACATAGCTTTGCAGACGAGAGGTACAACCGTTTCAGAGAGAAGAGCGGCCAATGTGACGATCTGGCTTTACATCGATTCAATAACAAATGACGAAAACGGACGGATGTCTCAGGTTTTTACTACATATGAACACTTTTCACATTCTCCCGTGCAACTCGGCTGCTAGTCCTCCTTTCATGCAGAATCTTAAGGTCCTAGCTCATGTCCAAGGCACCAAAGCCAGCAAAAAAGTCAATATTCAATACCTATAACTTGAATTGTACTACCTCTTACTGGCTATTACATCAACTTAGAAGCTTCATCTGTGTTCTACTATGGTGCTTGTAGTGTCTCAGCATACCGCAGCACGCGACAGAGCTTTGCAGACGATAAGTACAACCGTTTCAGAGAGAAGAGCGGCCAATGTGTCGATATGGCTTTAAGTCGATGCGATAAGAAATGACGAAAACGGACGGATTTCTCAGGTTTTTACTACATATGAACACTTTTCACATTCTCCCGTGCAACTCGGCTGCTAGTCCTCCTTTCATGCAGAATCTTAAGGTCCTAGCTCATGTCCAAGGCACCAAAGCCAGCAAAAAAGTCAATAATCGATACCTAAAACTTGAATTGTACTACTTCTTACTGGATATTACATCAACTTAGAAGCTTCATCTGTGTTCTACTGTGGTGATTTTAGTGTCTCCGCATACCGCAGCACGTGACATAGCTTTGCAGACGATAAGTACAAGCGTTTCAGAGAGAAGAGCGGCCAATGTGACGATCTGGCTTTAAGTCGATTCGATAACAAATGACCAAAACGGACGGATTTCTCAGGTTTTTACTACATATGAACACTTTTCACATTCTCCCGTGCAACCCGTCTGGTAGTCCTCCTTTCATGCAGAATCTTAAGGTCCTAGCTCATGTCCAAGGCACCAAAGCCAGCTAAAAAGTCAATAACCGATACCTAAAACTTGAATTGTACTACTTCTTACTGGCTATTACATCATCTTAGGAGCTTCATCTGTGTTATACTATGGTGCTTTTAGTGTTTCCGAATACCGCAGTAGGCGACATAGCTTTGCAGACGATAAGTACAATCGTTTCAGGGAGAAGAGCGGCCAATGTGACGATCTGGCTTTAAGTCGATTCGATAACAAATGACGAAAAAGGACGGATTTCTCAGGTTATTACTACATATGAACACTTTTCACATTCTCCCGTGCAACTCGTCTGCTAGTCCTCCTTTCATGCAGAATCTTAAGGTCCTAGCTCATGTCCAAGGCACCAAAGCCAGCTAAAAAGTCAATAACCGATACCTAAAACTTGAATTGTACTACTTCTTACTGGCTATTACATCAACTTAGAAGCTTCATCTGTGTTCTACTACGTTGCTTTTAGTTTCCCCGCATACCGCAGCACGCGACAATGTTTTGCAGACGCTAAGTACAACCGTTTCAGAGAGAAAGGCGGCCAATGTGACGATCTGGCTTTAAGTCGATTCAATAACAAATGACGAAAACGGACGGATTTCTCAGGTTTTTACTACATATGAACACTTTTCACATTCTCCCCTGGAACTCGGCTGCTAGTCCACCTTTCATGCAGAATCTTAAGGTCCTAGCTCATGTCCAAGGCACCAAAGCCAGCTGAAAAGTCGATAATCGATACCTAAAACTTGAATTGTACTACTTCTTACTGGATATTACATCATCTTAGAAGCTTCATCTGTGTTCTACTGCGGTGATTTTAGTGTCACCCCATACCTCAGCATGTGACATAGCTTTGCAGACGATAAGTACAACCGCTTCAGAGAGAAGAGCGGCCAATGTGACGATCTGGCTTTAAGTCGATTCGATAACAAATGACGAAAAAGGACGGATTTCTCAGTTTATTACTACATATGAACACTTTTCACATTCTCCCGTGCAACTCGGCTGCTAGTCCTCCTTTCATGCAGAATCTTAAGGTCCTAGCTCATGTCCAAGGCACCAAAGCCAGCTAAAAAGTCAATATTCGATACCTAAAACTTGAATTGTACTACTTCTTATTGGGTATTACATCAACTTAGAAGCTTCATCTGTGTTCTATTAAGGTGCTTTTAGTGTCTCCACATACCGCAGCACGCGACATAGCTTTGCAGACGATAAGTACAACCGTTTCAGAGAGAAGAGCGGCCAATGTGACGATCTGGCTTTAAGTCGATTCGATAACAAATGACCAAAACGGACGGATTTCTCAGGTTTTTACTACATATGAACACTTTTCACATTCTGCCGTGCAACTCGGCAGCTAGTCCTCCTTTCATGCAGAATCTTAAGGTCCTAGCACATGTCGAAGGCACCAAAGCCAGCAAAAAGGTCATTATTCAATACCTAAAACTTGAATTGTACTACTTCTTACTGGCTGTTACATCAACTTAGAAGCATCATGTGTGTTCTCCTACGGTGGTTTTAGTTTCTCCGCATACCGCAGCACGCGACATAGTTTTGCAGACGATAAGTACAACCGTTTCAGAGAGAAGAGCGGCCAATGTGACGATCTGGCTTTAAGTCGATTCGATAACAAATGACGAAAACGGACGGATGTCTCATTTTTTTACTACATATGAACACTTTTCACATTCTCCCGTGCAACTCGGCTGCTAGTCCTCCTTTCATGCAGAACCTTAAGGTCCTAGCTCATGACCAAGGCACCAAAGCCAGCTAAAAGGTCAATATTCAATACCTAAAACTTGAATTGTACTACTTCTTACTGGCTATTACATCAACTTAGAAGCGTGATCTGTGTTCTACTATGGTGCTTTTAGTGTCTCAGCATACCGCAGCACGCGACATAGCTTTGCAGACGATAAGTACAACCGTTTCAGAGAGAAGAGCGGCCAATGTGACGATCTGGCTTTAAGTCGATTCGATAATAAATGTCGAAAACGGACGGATTTCTCAGGTTTTTACTACATATGAACACTTTTCACATTCTCCCGTGAAACTCGGCTGCTAGTCCTCCTTTCATGCATTATCTTAAGGTCCTAGTTCATGTCCAAGGCACCAAAGAAGGGTAAAAAGTCAATAATCGATACCTAAAACTTGAATTGTACTACTTCTTACTGGCTATTACATCAACTTAGAAGCTTCATCTGTGTTCTACTGCGGTGCTTTAAGTGTCTCCGAATACCGCAGTACGCGACATAGCTTTGCAGACGATAAGTACAACCATTTCAGAGAGCAGAGCGGCCAATGTGACGATCTGGCTTTACGTCGATTCGATAACAAATGACGAAAACGGACGGATTTCTCAGGTTTTTACTACATATTAACACCTTTCACATTCTCCCGTGCAACTCGGCTGCTAGTCCTCCTTTCATGCAGAATCTTAAGGTCCTAGCTCATGTCCAAGGCACCAAAGCCAGCTAAAAAGTCAATAATCAATACCTAAAACTTGAATTGTACTACTTCTTACTGGCTATTACATCAACTTAGAAGCTTCATGTGTGTTCTCCTACGGTGGTTTTAGTTTCTCCGCATACCGCAGCACGCGACATAGTTTTGCAGACGATAAGTACAACCGTTTCAGAGAGAAGAGTGGCCAATGTGACCAAAGCCAGCTAAAAGGTCAATATTCAATACCTAAAACTTGAATTGTACTACTTCTTACTGGCTATTACATCAACTTAGAAGCTTCATCTGTGTTCTACTATGGTGCTTTTAGTTTCTCCGCATACCGCAGCACGCGACATAGCTTTGCAGACGATAAGTACAACCGTTTCAGAGAGAGGAGCGGCCAATGTGACGATGTGGCTTTAAGTCGATTCGATAACAAATGACGAAAACGGACGGATGTCTCATTTTTTTACTACATATGAACACTTTTCACATTCTCCCGTGCAACTCGGCTGCTAGTCCTCCTTTCATGCAGAACCTTAAGGTCCTAGCTCATGTCCAAGGCACCAAAGCCAGCTAAAAGGTCAATATTCAATACCTAAAAATTGAATTGTACTACTTCTTACTGGCTATTACATCAACTTAGAAGCGTGATCTGTGTTCTACTATGGTGCTTTTAGTGTCTCAGCATACCGCAGCACGCGACATAGCTTTGCAGACGATAAGTACAAACGTTTCAGAGAGAAGAGCGGCCAATGTAACGATCTGGCTTTAAGTCGATTCGATAACAAATGACGAAAACGGACGGATTTCTCAGGTTTTTACTACATATGAACACTTTTCACATTCTCCCGTGAAACTCGGCTGCTAGTCCTCCTTTCATGCATAATCTTAAGGTCCTAGCTCATGTCCAAGGCACCAAAGCCAGCTAAAAAGTCAATAATCGATACCTAAAACTTGAATTGTACTACTTCTTACTGGATATTACATCAACTTAGAAGCTTCATCTGTGTTCTACTGCGGTGCTTTTAGTGTCTCCGAATACCGCAGTACGCGACATAGCTTTGCAGACGATAAGTACAACCGTTTCAGAGAGAAGAGCGGCCAATGTGACGATCTGGCTTTAAGTCGATTCGATAACAAATGACGAAAACGGACGGATTTCTCAGGTTTTTACTACATATGAACACTTTTCACATTCTCCCGTGCAACTCGGCTGCTAGTCCTCCTTTCATGCAGAATCTTAAGGTCCTAGCTCATGTCCAAGGCACCAAAGCCAGCTAAAAAGTCAATAATCAATACCTAAAACTTGAAATGTACTGCTTCTTACTGGCTATTACATCAACTTAGAAGCTTCATCTGTGTTCTACTACGTTGCTTTTAGTTTCTCCGCATACCGCAGCACGCGACATAGTTTTGCAGACGATAAGTACAACCGTTTCAGAGAGAAGAGCGGCCAATGTGACGATCTGGCTTTAAGTCGATTCGATAACAAATGACGAAAACGGACGGATTTCTCAGGTTTTTACTACATATGAACACTTTTCACATTCTCCCGTGCAACTTGGCTGCTAGTCCTCCTTTCATGCAGAATCTTAAGGTCCTAGCTCATGTCCAAGGCACCAAAGCCAGCTAAAAAGTCAATAACCGATACCTAAAACTTGAATTGTACTACTTCTTACTGGCTATTACATCATTTTAGAAGCTTCATCTGTGTTCTACTATGGTGCTTTTGGTGTCTCCGAATACCGCAGTACGCGACATAGCTTTGCAGACGATAAGTACAACCGTTTCAGAGAGCAGAGCGGTCAATGTGACGATCTGGCTTTAAGTCGATTCGATAACAAATGACGAAAACGGACGGATTTCTCAGGTTTTTACTACATATGAACACTTTTCACATTCTGCCGTGCAACTCGGCTGCTAGTCCTCCTTTCATGCAGAATCTTAAGGTCCTAGCTCATGTCCAAGGCACCAAAGCCAGCTAAAAAGTCAATAATCAATACCTAAAACTTGATTTGAACTACTTCTTACTGGCTATTACATCAACTTAGAAGCTTCATGTGTGTTCTCCTACGATGGTTTTAGTTTCTCCGCATACCGCAGCACGCGACATAGTTTTGCAGACGATAAGTACAACCGTTTCAGAGAGAAGAGCGGCCAATGTGACGATCTGGCTTTAAGTCGATTCGATAACAAATGACGAAAACGGACGGATTTCTCATGTTTTTACTACATATGAACACTTTTCACATTCTGCCGTGCAACTCGGCTGCTAGTCCTCCTTTCATGCAGAATCTTAAGGTCCTAGCTCATGGTCAAGGCACCAAAGCCAGCTAAAAAGTCAATAACCGATACCTAAAACTTGAATTGGACTACTTCTTACTGGCTATTACATCAACTTAGAAGCTTCATCTGTGTTCTATTATGGTGCTTTTCCTGTTTCCGCCTACGGCAACACGCGACATAGCTTTGCAGACGATAAGTACAACCGTTTCAGAGAGAAGATCGCCCAATGTGACGATCTGGCTTTAAGTCGATTCGGTAACAAATGACGAAAATGGACGGATTTCTCAGGTTTTTACTACATATGAACACTTTTCACATTCTCCCGTGCAACTCGGCTGCTAGTCCTCCTTTCATGCAGAATCTTAAGGTCCTAGCTCATGTCCAAGGCACCAAAGCCAGCTAAAAAGTCAATAACCGTTACCTAAAACTTGAATTGTACTACTTCTTACTGGCTATTACATCATTTTAGAAGCTTCATCTGTGTTCTACTATGGTGCTTTTAGTGTCTCAGCATACCGCAGCACGCGACATAGCTTTGCAGACGATAAGTACATCCGTTTCAGAGAGAAGATCGGCCAATGTGACGATCTGGCTTTAAGTCGATTCGATAACAAATGACGAAAACGGACGGATTTCTCAGGTTTTTACTACATATGAACACTTTTCACATTCTCCCGTGCAACTCGGCTGCTAGTCCACCTTTCATGCAGAATCTTAAGGTCCTAGCTCATGTCCAAGGCACCAAAGCCAGCTAAAAAGTCAATAATCGATACCTAAAACTTGAATTCCACTACTTCTTACTGGCTATTACATCAACTTAGAAGCTTCATGTGTGTTCTCCTACGATGGTTTTAGTTTCTCCGCATACCGCAGCACGCGACATAGTTTTGCAGACGATAAGTACAACCGTTTCAGAGAGAAGAGCGGCCAATGTGACGATCTGGCTTTAAGTCGATTCGATAACAAATGACGAAAACGGACGGATTTCTCAGGTTTTTACTACATATGAACACTTTTCACATTCTCCCGTGCAACTCGGCTGCTAGTCCTCCTTTCATGCAGAATCTTAAGGTCCTAGCTCATGTCCAAGGCACCAAAGCCAGCTAAAAAGTCAATAATCGATACCTAAAACTTGAATTCCACTACTTCTTACTGGCTATTACATCAACTTAGAAGCTTCATCTGTGTTCTACTATGGTGCTTTTAGAGTCTCCACATACCGCAGCACGCGACATAGCTTTTCAGACGATAAGTACAAGCGTTTCAGAGAGAAGAGCGGCCAATGTGACGACGTGGCTTTAAGTCGATTCGATAACAAATGACCAAAACGGACGGATTTCTCAGGTTTTTACTACATATGAACACTTTTCACATTCTCCCCTGCAACTCGGCTGCTAGTCCTCCTTTCATGCAGAATCTTAAGGTCCTAGCTCATGTCCAAAGCACCAAAGCCAGCTAAAAGGTCAATATTCAATACCTAAAACTTGAATTGTACTACTTCTTACTGGCTATTACATCAACTTAGAAGCTTCATCTGTGTTCTACTATGGTGCTTTTAGTGTCTCAGCATACCGCAGCACTCGACATAGCTTTGCAGACGATAAGTACAACCGTTTCAGAGAGAAGAGCGGCCAATGTGACGATCTGGCTTTAAGTCGATTCGATAACAAATGACGAAAACGGACGGATTTCTCAGGTTTTTACTACATATGAACACTTTTCACATTCTCCCGTGAAACTCGGCTGCTAGTCCTCCTTTCATGCAGAATCTTAAGGTCCTAGCTCATGTCCAAGGCACCAAAGCCAGCTAAAAAGTCAATAATCGAAACCTAAAACTTGAATTGTACTACTTCTTACTGGCTATTACATCAACTTAGAAGTTTGATCTGTGTTCTACTATGGTGCTTTTAGTGTCTCAGCATACCGCAGCACGCGACATAGCTTTGCAGACGATAAGTACATCCGTTTCAGAGAGAAGATCGGCCAATGTGACGATCTGGCTTTAAGTCGATTCGATAACAAATGACGAAAACGGACGGATTTCTCACGTTTTTACTACATATGAACACTTTTCACATTCTCCCGTGCAACTCGGCTGCTAGTCCTCCTTTCATGCAGAATCTTAAGGTCCTAGCTCATGTCCAAGGCACCAAAGCCAGCTAAAAAGTCAATAACCGATACCTAAAACTTGAATTGTACTACTTCTTACTGGCTATTACATCATTTTAGAAGCTTCATCTGTGTTCTACTATGGTGCTTTTGGTGTCTCCGAATACCGCAGTACGCGACATAGCTTTGCAGACGATAAGTACAACCGTTTCAGAGAGCAGAGCGGTCAATGTGACGATCTGGCTTTAAGTCGATTCGATAACAAATGACGAAAACGGACGGATTTCTCAGGTTTTTACTACATATGAACACTTTTCACATTCTCCCGTGCAACTCGGCTGCTAGTCCTCCTTTCATGCAGAATATTAAGGTCCTAGCTCATGTCCAAGGCACCAAAGCCAGCTAAAAATTCATTATTCAATACCTAAAACTTGAATTGTACTACTTCTTATTGGATATTACATCAACTTAGAAGCTTCATCTGTGTTCTACTATGGTGCTTGTAGTGTCTCAGCATTCCGCAGCACGCGACATAGCTTTGCAGACGATAAGTACAACCGTTTCAGAGAGAAGAGCGGCCAATGTGACGATCTGGCTTTAAGTCGATTCGATAACAAATGACGAAAACGGACGGATGTCTCAGGTTTTTACTGCATATGAACACTTTTCACATTCTAACGTGCAACTCGGCTGCTAGTCCTCCTTTCATAAAGAATCTTAAGGTCCTAGCTCATGTCCAAGGCACCAAAGCCAGCTAAAAAGTCAATAATCGATACCTAAAACTTGAATTGTACTACTTCTTACTGGCTATTACATCAACTTAGAAGCTTCATCAGTGTTCTACTATGGTGCTTTTAGTGTCTCAGCATACCGCAGCACGCGACATACCTTTGCAGACGATAAGTACAACCGTTTCAGAGAGAAGAGCGGCCAATGTGACGATCTGGCTTTAAGTCGATTCGGTAACAAATGACGAAAACGGACGGATTTCTCAGGTTTTTACTACATATGAACACTTTTCACATTCTCCCGTGCAACTCGGCTGCTAGTCCTCCTTTCATGCAGAATCTTAAGGTCCTAGCTCATGTCCAAGGCACCAAAGCCAGCTAAAAAGTCAATAACCGATACCTAAAACTTGAATTGTACTACTTCTTACTGGCTATTACATCATTTTAGAAGCTTCATCTGTGTTCTACTATGTTGCTTTTAGTGTCTCCGAATACCGCAGTACGCGACATAGCTTTGCAGACGATAAGTACAACCGTTTCAGAGAGAAGAGCGGCCAATGTGACGATCTGGCTTTAAGTCGATTCGATAACAAATGACCAAAACGGACGGATTTCTCAGGTTTTTACTACATATGAACACTTTTCACATTCTCCCCTGCAACTCGGCTGCTAGTCCTCCTTTCATGCAGAATCTTAAGGTCCTAGCTCATGTCCAAAGCACCAAAGCCAGCTAAAAGGTCAATATTCAATAACTAAAACTTGAATTGTACTACTTCTTACTGGCTATTACATCAACTTAGAAGCTTGATCTGTGTTCTACTATGGTGCTTTTAGTGTCTCAGCATACCGCAGCACGCGACATAGCTTTGCAGACGATAAGTACATCCGTTTCAGAGAGAAGATCGGCCAATGTGACGATCTGGCTTTAAGTCGATTCGATAACAAATGACGAAAACGGACGGATTTCTCAGGTTTTTACTACATATGAACACTTTTCACATTCTCCCGTGCAACTCGGCTGCTAGTCCTCCTTTCATGCAGAATCTTAAGGTCCTAGCTCATGTCCAAGGCACCAAAGCCAGCTAAAAAGTCAATAATCGATACCTAAAACTTGAATTCCACTACTTCTTACTGGCTATTACATCAACTTAGAAGCTACATCTGTGTTCTACTATGGTGCTTTTAGTGTCTCCACATACCGCAGCACGCGACATAGCTTTGCAGACGATAAGTACAAGCGTTTCAGAGAGAAGAGCGGCCAATGTGACGATGTGGCTTTAAGTCGATTCGATAACAAATGACCAAAACGGACGGATTTCTCAGGTTTTTACTACATATGAACACTTTTCACATTCTCCCCTGAAACTCGGCTGCTAGTCCTCCTTTCATGCAGAATCTTAAGGTCCTAGCTCATGTCCAAAGCACCAAAGCCAGCTAAAAGGTCAATATTCAATACCTAAAACTTGAATTGTACTACTTCTTACTGGCTATTACATCAACTTAGAAGCTTGATCTGTGTTCTACTATGGTGCTTTTAGTGTCTCAGCATACCGCAGCACGCGACATAGCTTTGCAGACGATAAGTACAAGCGTTTCAGAGAGAAGAGCGGCCAATGTGACAATCTGGCTTTAAGTCGATTCGATAACAAATGACCAAAACGGACGGATTTCTCAGATTTTTACTACATATGAACACTTTTCACATTCTCCCCTGCAACTCGGCTGCTAGTCCTCCTTTCATGCAGTATCGTAAGGTCCTAGCTCATGTCCAAAGCACCAAAGCCATTTAAAAGGTCAATATTCAATACCTAAAACTTGAATTGTACTACTTCTTACTGGCTATTACATCAACTTAGAAGCGTGATCTGTGTTCTACTATGGTGCTTTTAGTGTCTCAGCATACCGCAGCACTCGACATAGCTTTGCAGACGATAAGTACAACCGTTTCAGAGAGAAGAGCGGCCAATGTGACGATCTGGCTTTAAGTCGATTCGATAACAAATGACGAAAACGGACAGATTTCTCAGGTTTTTACTACATATGAACACTTTTCACATTCTCCCGTGAAACGCGGCTGCTAGTCCTCCTTTCATGCAGAATCTTAAGGTCCTAGCTCATGTCCAAGGCACCAAAGCCAGCTAAAAAGTCAATAATCGATACCTAAAACTTGAATTGTACTACTTCTTACTGGCTATTACATCAACTTAGAAGCTTCATCTGTGTTCTACTGTGGTGCTTTTAGTGTCTCCGAATACCGCAGTACGCGACATAGCTTTGCAGACGATAAGTACAACCATTTCAGACAGCAGAGCGGCCAATGTGACGATCTGGCTTTACGTCGATTCGATAACAAATGACGAAAACGGACGGATGTCTCAGGTTTTTATTACATATGAACACTTTTCACATTCTCCCGTGCAACTCGGCTGCTAGTCCTCCTTTCATGAAGAATCTTAAGGTCCTATCTCATGTCCAAGGCACCAAAGCCAGCTAAAAGGTCAATATTCAATACCTAAAACTTGAATTGTACTACCACTTACTGGCTATTACCTCAACTTAGAAGCTTCATCTGTGTTCTACTATGGTGCTTGTAGCGTCTCAGCACACCGCAGCACGCGACAAAGCTTTGCAGACGATAAGTACAACCGTTTCAGAGAGAAGAGCGGCCAATGTGTCGATCTGGCTTTAAGTCGATGCGATAACAAATGACGAAAACGGACGGATATCTCAGGTTTTTACTACATATGAACACTTTTCACATTCTCCCGTGCAACTCGGCTGCTAGTCCTCCTTTCATGCAGAATCTTAAGGTCCTAGCTCATGTCCAAGGCACCAAAGCCAGCTAAAAAGTCAATAATCAATACCTAAAACTTGAATTGTACTACTTCTTACTGGCTATTACATCAACTTAGAAGCTTCATGTGTGTTCTCCTACGATGGTTTTAGTTTCTCCGCATACCGCAGCACGGGACATAGTTTTGCAGACGATAAGTACAACCGTTTCAGAGAGAAGAGCGGCCAATGTGACGATCTGGCTTTAAGTCGATTCGATAACAAATGACGAAAACGGACGGATTTCTCAGGTTTTTACTACATATGAACACTTTTCACATTCTGCCGTGCAACTCGGCTGCTAGTCCTCCTTTCATGCAGAATCTTAAGGTCCTAGCTCATGGTCAAGGCACCAAAGCCAGCTAAAAAGTCAATAACCGATACCTAAAACTTGAATTGGACTACTTCTTACTGGCTATTACATCAACTTAGAAGCTTCATCTGTGTTCTATTATGGTGCTTTTCCTGTTTCCGCCTACGGCAACACGCGACATAGCTTTGCAGACGATAAGTACAACCGTTTCAGAGAGAAGATCGGCCAATGTGACGATCTGGCTTTAAGTCGATTCGGTAACAAAGGACGAAAACGGACGGATTTCTCAGGTTTTTACTACATATGAACACTTTTCACATTCTCCCGTGCAACTCGGCTGCTAGTCCTCCTTTCATGCAGAATCTTAAGGTCCTAGCTCATGTCCAAGGCACCAAAGCCAGCTAAAAAGTCAATAACCGATACCTAAAACTTGAAATGTACTACTTCTTACTGGCTATTACACCATTATAGAAGCTTCATCTGTGTTCTACTATGTTGCTTTTAGTGTCTCCGAATACCGCAGTACGCGACATAGCTTTGCAGACGACAAGTACAACCGTTTCAGAGAGAAGAGCGGCCAATGTGACGATCTGGCTTTAAGTCGATTCGATAACAAATGACGAAAACGGACGGATTTCTCAGGTTTTTACTACATATGAACACTTTTCACATTCTCCCCTGCAACTCGGCTGCTAGTCCTCCTTTCATGCAGTATCGTAAGGTCCTAGCTCATGTCCAAAGCACCAAAGCCAGCTAAAAGGTCAATATTCAATAACTAAAACTTGAATTGTACTACTTCTTACTGGCTATTACATCAACTTAGAAGCTTGATCTGTGTTCTACTATGGTGCTTTTAGTGTCTCAGCATACCGCAGCACGCGACATAGCTTTGCAGATGATAAGTACATCCGTTTCAGAGAGAAGAGCGGCCAATGTGACGATCTGGCTTTAAGTCGATTCGATAACAAATGACGAAAACGGACGGATTTCTCAGGTTTTTACTACATATGAACACTTTTCACATTCTCCCGTGCAACTCGGCTGCTAGTCCTCCTTTCATGCAGAATCTTAAGGTCCTAGCTCATGTCCAAGGCACCAAAGCCAGCTAAAATGTCAATAATCGATACCTAAAACTTGAATTCCACTACTTCTTACTGGCTATTACATCAACTTAGAAGCTTCATCTGTGTTCTACTATGGTGCTTTTAGTGTCTCCACATACCGCAGCACGCGACATAGCTTTGCAGACGATAAGTACAAGCGTTTCAGAGAGAAGAGCGGCCAATGTGACGACGTGGCTTTAAGTCGATTCGATAACAAATGACCAAAACGGACGGATTTCTCAGGTTTTTACTACATATGAACACTTTTCACATTCTCCCCTGCAACTCGGCTGCTAGTCCTCCTTTCATGCAGAATCTTAAGGTCCTAGCTCATGTCCAAAGCACCAAAGCCAGCTAAAAGGTCAATATTCAATACCTAAAACTTGAATTGTACTACTTCTTACTGGCTATTACATCAACTTAGAAGCTTGATCTGTGTTCTACTATGGTGCTTTTAGTGTCTCAGCATACCGCAGCACGCGACATAGCTTTGCAGACGATAAGTACATCCGTTTCAGAGAGAAGATCGGCCAATATGACGATCTGGCTTTAAGTCGATTCGATAACAAATGACGAAAACGGACGGATTTCTCAGGTTTTTACTACATATGAACACTTTTCACATTCTCCCGTGCAACTCGGCTGCTAGTCCTCCTTTCATGCAGAATCTTAAGGTCCTAGCTCATGTCCAAGGCACCAAAGCCAGCTAAAAAGTCAATAACCGATGCCTAAAACTTGAATTGTACTACTTCTTACTGGCTATTACATCATTTTTGAAGCTTCATCTGTGTTCTACTATGGTGCTTTTGGTGTCTCCGAATATCGCAGTACGCGACATAGCTTTGCAGACGATAAGTACAACCGTTTCAGAGAGCAGAGCGGTCAATGTGACGATCTGGCTTTAAGTCGATTCGATAACAAATGACGAAAACGGACGGATTTCTCAGGTTTTTACTACGTATGAACACTTTTCACATCCTCCCGTGCAACTCGGCAGCTAGTCCTCCTTTCATGCAGAATCTTAAGGTCCTAGCTCATGTCCAAGGCACCAAAGCCAGCTAAAAAGTCAATAACCGATACCTAAAACTTGAATTGTACTACTTCTTACTGGCTATTACATCATTTTAGAAGCTTCATCTGTGTTCTACTATGTTGCTTTTAGTGTCTCCGAATACCGCAGTACGCGACATAGATTCGCAGACGATAAGTACAACCGTTTCAGAGAGAAGAGCGGCCAATGTGACGATCTGGCTTTAAGTCGATTCCTTAACAAATGACGAAAACGGACGGATGTCTCAGGTTTTTACTGCATATGAACACTTTTCACATTCTCCCGTGCAACTCGGCTGCTAGTCCTCCTTTCATGCAGAATCTTAAGGTCCTAGCTCATGTCCAAGGCACCAAAGCCAGCTAAAAAGTCAATAATCGATACCTAAAACTTGAATTGTACTACTTCTTACTGGCTATTACATCAACTTAGAAGCTTCATCTGTGTTCTACTATGGTGCTTTTAGTGTCTCAGCATACCGCAGCACGCGACATAGCTTTGCAGACGATAAGTACATCCGTTTCAGAGAGAAGATCGGCCAATGTGACGATCTGGTTTTAAGTCGATTCGATAACAAATGACGAAAACGGACGGATTTCTCAGGTTTTTACTACATATGAACACTTTTCACATTCTCCCGTGCAACTCGGCTGCTAGTCCTCCTTTCATGCAGAATCTTAAGGTCCTAGCTCATGTCCAAGGCACCAAAGCCAGCTAAAAAGTCAATAATCGATACCTAAAACTTGAATTCCACTACTTCTTACTGGCTATTACATCAACTTAGAAGCTTCATCTGTGTTCTACTATGGTGCTTTTAGTGTCTCCACATACCGCAGCACGCGACATAGCTTTGCAGACGATAAGTACAAGCGTTTCAGAGAGAAGAGCGGCCAATGTGACGATGTGGCTTTAAGTCGATTCGATAACAAATGACCAAAACGGACGGATTTCTCAGGTTTTTACTACATATGAACACTTTTCACATTCTCCCCTGCAACTCGGCTGCTAGTCCTCCTTTCATGCAGAATCTTAAGGTCCTAGCTCATGTCCAAAGCACCAAAGCCTGCTAAAAGGTCAATATTCAATACCTAAAACTTGAATTGTACTACTTCTTACTGGCTATTACATCAACTTAGAAGCTTGATCTGTGTTCTACTATGGTGCTTTTAGTGTCTCAGCATACCGCAGCACGCGACATAGCTTTGCAGACGATAAGTACATCCGTTTCAGAGAGAAGATCGGCCAATGTGACGATCTGGCTTTAAGTCGATTCGATAACAAATGACGAAAACGGACGGATTTCTCAGGTTTTTACTACATATGAACACTTTTCACATTCTCCCGTGCAACTCGGCTGCTAGTCCTCCTTTCATGCAGAATCTTAAGGTCCTAGCTCATGTCCAAGGCACCAAAGCCAGCTAAAAAGTCAATAACCGATACCTAAAACTTGAATTGTACTACTTCTTACTGGCTATTACATCATTTTAGAAGCTTCATCTGTGTTCTACTATGGTGCTTTTGGTGTCTCCGAATACCGCAGTACGCGACATAGCTTTGCAGACGATAAGTACAACCGTTTCAGAGAGCAGAGCGGTCAATGTGACGATCTGGCTTTAAGTCGATTCGATAACAAATGACGAAAACGGACGGATTTCTCAGGTTTTTACTACATATGAACACTTTTCACATTCTCCCGTGCAACTCGGCTGCTAGTCCTCCTTTCATGCAGAATATTAAGGTCCTAGCTCATGTCCAAGGCACCAAAGCCAGCTAAAAATTCATTATTCAATACCTAAAACTTGAATTGTACTACTTCTTACTGGATATTACATTAACTTAGAAGCTTCATCTGTGTTCTACTATGGTGCTTGTAGTGTCTCAGCATTCCGCAGCACGCGACATAGCTTTGTAGACGATAAGTACAACCGTTTCAGAGAGAAGAGCGGCCAATGTGACGATCTGGCTTTAAGTCGATTCGATAACAAATGACGAAAACGGACGGATGTCTCAGGTTTTTACTGCATATGAACACTTTTCACATTCTCCCGTGCAACTCGGCTGCTAGTCCTCCTTTCATGCAGAATCTTAAGGTCCTAGCTCATGTCCAAGGCACCAAAGCCAGCTAAAAAGTCAATAATCGATACCTAAAACTTGAATTGTACTACTTCTTACTGGCTATTACATCAACTTAGAAGCTTCATCTGTGTTCTACTATGGTGCTTTTAGTGTCTCAGCATACCGCAGCACGCGACATACCTTTGCAGACGATAAGTACAACCGTTTCAGAGAGAAGAGCGGCCAATGTGACGATCTGGCTTTAAGTCAATTCGATAACAATTGACGAAAACGGACGGATTTCTCAGGTTTTTATTACATATGAACACTTTTCACATTCTCCCGTGCAACTCGGCTGCTAGTACTCCTTTCATGCAGAATCTTAGGGTCCTAGCTCATGTCCAAGGCACCAAAGCCAGCTAAAAAGTAAATAATCGATACCCAAATCTTGAATTGGATTACTTCTTACTGGCTATTACATCAACTTAGATGCTTCATCTGTTCCTACTATGGTGATTTTAGCGTCTCCGCATACCACAGCTCGCGACATAGCTTTGCAGACGATAAGTACAACCGTTTCAGAGAGAAGAGCGGCCAATGTGACGATCTGGCTTTAAGTCTATTCGATAACAAATGACGAAAACGGACGGATTTCTCAGGTTTTTACTACATATGAACACTTTTCACATTCTCCCGTGCAACTCGGCAGCTAGTCCTCCTTTCATGCAGAATCTTAAGGTCCTAGCACATGTCCAAGGCACCAAAGCCAGCAAAAAGGTCAATATTCAATACCTAAAACTTGAATTGTACTACTTCTTACTGGTTGTTACATCAACTTAGAAGCTTCATCTGTGTTCTACTGTGGTGATTTTTGTGTCTCCGCATACCGCAGCACGCGACATAGCATTGCAGACGATAAGTACAACCGTTTCAGAGAGAAGAGCGGCTAATGTGACGATCTGGCTTTAAGTCGATTCGATAACAAATGACGAAAACGGACGGATTTCTAAGGTTTTTACTACATATGAACACTTTTCACATTCTCCCGTGCAACTCGGCTGCTAGTCCTCCTTTCATGCAGAACCTTAAGGTCCTAGCTCATCTCCAAGGCACCAAAGCCAGCTAAAAAGTCAATATTCAATACCTAAAAATCGAATTGTACTACTTCTTACTGGCTATTACATCATCTTAGAAGCGTGATCTGTGTTCTACTATGGTGCTTTTAGTGTCTCAGCATACCGCAGCACGCGACATAGCTTTGCAGACGATAAGTACAACCGTTTCAGAGAGAAGAGCGGCCAATGTGACGATCTGGCTTTAAGTCGATTCGATAACAAATGACGAAAACGGACGGATTTCTCAGGTGTTTACTACATATGAACACTTTTCACATTCTCCCGTGAAACTCGGCTGCTAGTCCTCCTTTCATGCATAATCTTAAGGTCCTAGCTCATGTCCAAGGCACCAAAGCCAGCTAAAAAGTCAATAATCGATACCTAAAACTTGAATTGTACTACTTCTTACTGGATATTACATCAACTTAGAAGCTTCATCTGTGTTCTACTGCGGTGCTTTTAGTGTCTCCGAATACCACAGTACGCGACATAGCTTTGCAGACGATAAGTACAACCGTTTCAGAGAGAAGAGCGGCCAATGTGACGACCTGGCTTTAAGTCGATTCGATAACAAATGACGAAAACGGACGGATTTCTCAGGTTTTTACTACATATGAACACTTTTCACATTCTGCCGTGCAACTCGGCTGCTAGTCCTCCTCTCATGCAGAATCTTAAGGTCCTAGCTCATGTCCAAGGCACCAAAGTCAGCTAAAAAGTCAATAATCAATACCTAAAACTTGAAATGTACTGCTTCTTACTGGCTATTACATCAACTTAGAAGCTTCATCTGTGATCTACTACGTTGCTTTTAGTTTCTCTGCATACCGCAGCACGCGACATAGATTTGCAGACGATAAGTACAACCGTTTCAGAGAGAAGAGCGGCCAATGTGACGATCTGGCTTTAAGTCGATTCGATAACAAATGACGAAAACGGACGGATTTCTCAGGTTTTCACTACATATGAACACTTTTCACATTCTCCCGTGCAACGTGGCTGCTAGTCCTCCTTTCATGCAGAATCTTAAGGTCCTAGCTCATGTCCAAGGCACCAAAGCCAGCTAAAAAGTCAATAATCAATACCTAAGACTTGAATTGTACTACTTCTTACTGGCTAATACATCAACTTAGAAGCTTCATCTGTGTTCTACTACGGTGCTTTTAGTTTCTCCGTATACCGCAGCACGCGACATAGTTTTGTAGACGATAAATACAACCGTTTCAGAGAGAAGAGCGGCCAATGTGACGATGTGGCTTTAAGTCGATTCGATAACAAATGATGAAAACGGACGGATGTCTCAGGTTTTTACTACATATGAACACTTTTCACATTCTCCCGTGCTACTCGGCTGCTAGTCCTCCTTTCATGCAGAATCCTAAGGTCCTAGCTCATGTCCAAGGCACCAAAGCCAGCTAAAAGGTCAATGTTCAATACCTAAAACTTGAATTGTACTACTTCTTACTGGCTATTACATCAACTTAGAAGCTTTATCTGTGTTCTACTATGGTGCGTTTAGTGTCTCAGCATACCGCACCACGCGACATAGCTTTGCAGACGATAAGTACATCCGTTTCAGAGAGAAGATCGGCCAATGTGACGATCTGGCTTTAAGTCGATTCGATAACAAATGACGAAAACGGACGGATTTCTCAGGTTTTTACTACATATGAACACTTTTCACATTCTCCCGTGCAACTCGGCTGCTAGTCCTCCTTTCATGCAGAATCTTAAGGTCCTAGCTCATGTCCAAGGCACCAAAGCCAGCTAAAAAGTCAATAATCGATACCTAAAACTTGAATTCCACTACTTCTTACTGGCTATTACATCAACTTAGAAGCTTCATCTGTGTTCTACTATGGTGCTTTTAGTGTCTCCACATACCGCAGCACGCGACATAGCTTTGCAGACGATAAGTACAAGCGTTTCAGAGAGAAGAGCGGCCAATGTGACGATGTGGCTTTAAGTCGATTCGATAACAAATGACCAAAACGGACGGATTTCTCAGGTTTTTACTACATATGAACACTTTTCACATTCTCCCCTGCAACTCGGCTGCTAGTCCTCCTTTCATGCAGAATCTTAAGGTCCTAGCTCATGTCCAAAGCACCAAAGCCTGCTAAAAGGTCAATATTCAATACCTAAAACTTGAATTGTACTACTTCTTACTGGCTATTACATCAACTTAGAAGCTTGATCTGTGTTCTACTATGGTGCTTTTAGTGTCTCAGCATACCGCAGCACGCGACATAGCTTTGCAGACGATAAGTACATCCGTTTCAGAGAGAAGATCGGCCAATGTGACGATCTGGCTTTAAGTCGATTCGATAACAAATGACGAAAACGGACGGATTTCTCAGGTTTTTACTACATATGAACACTTTTCACATTCTCCCGTGCAACTCGGCTGCTAGTCCTCCTTTCATGCAGAATCTTAAGGTCCTAGCTCATGTCCAAGGCACCAAAGCCAGCTAAAAAGTCAATAACCGATACCTAAAACTTGAATTGTACTACTTCTTACTGGCTATTACATCATTTTAGAAGCTTCATCTGTGTTCTACTATGGTGCTTTTGGTGTCTCCGAATACCGCAGTACGCGACATAGCTTTGCAGACGATAAGTACAACCGTTTCAGAGAGCAGAGCGGTCAATGTGACGATCTGGCTTTAAGTCGATTCGATAACAAATGACGAAAACGGACGGATTTCTCAGGTTTTTACTACATATGAACACTTTTCACATTCTCCCGTGCAACTCGGCTGCTAGTCCTCCTTTCATGCAGAATATTAAGGTCCTAGCTCATGTCCAAGGCACCAAAGCCAGCTAAAAATTCATTATTCAATACCTAAAACTTGAATTGTACTACTTCTTACTGGATATTACATTAACTTAGAAGCTTCATCTGTGTTCTACTATGGTGCTTGTAGTGTCTCAGCATTCCGCAGCACGCGACATAGCTTTGTAGACGATAAGTACAACCGTTTCAGAGAGAAGAGCGGCCAATGTGACGATCTGGCTTTAAGTCGATTCGATAACAAATGACGAAAACGGACGGATGTCTCAGGTTTTTACTGCATATGAACACTTTTCACATTCTCCCGTGCAACTCGGCTGCTAGTCCTCCTTTCATGCAGAATCTTAAGGTCCTAGCTCATGTCCAAGGCACCAAAGCCAGCTAAAAAGTCAATAATCGATACCTAAAACTTGAATTGTACTACTTCTTACTGGCTATTACATCAACTTAGAAGCTTCATCTGTGTTCTACTATGGTGCTTTTAGTGTCTCAGCATACCGCAGCACGCGACATACCTTTGCAGACGATAAGTACAACCGTTTCAGAGAGAAGAGCGGCCAATGTGACGATCTGGCTTTAAGTCAATTCGATAACAATTGACGAAAACGGACGGATTTCTCAGGTTTTTATTACATATGAACACTTTTCACATTCTCCCGTGCAACTCGGCTGCTAGTACTCCTTTCATGCAGAATCTTAGGGTCCTAGCTCATGTCCAAGGCACCAAAGCCAGCTAAAAAGTAAATAATCGATACCCAAATCTTGAATTGGATTACTTCTTACTGGCTATTACATCAACTTAGATGCTTCATCTGTACCTACTATGGTGATTTTAGCGTCTCCGCATACCACAGCTCGCGACATAGCTTTGCAGACGATAAGTACAACCGTTTCAGAGAGAAGAGCGGCCAATGTGACGATCTGGCTTTAAGTCTATTCGATAACAAATGACGAAAACGGACGGATTTCTCAGGTTTTTACTACATATGAACACTTTTCACATTCTCCCGTGCAACTCGGCAGCTAGTCCTCCTTTCATGCAGAATCTTAAGGTCCTAGCACATGTCCAAGGCACCAAAGCCAGCAAAAAGGTCAATATTCAATACCTAAAACTTGAATTGTACTACTTCTTACTGGTTGTTACATCAACTTAGAAGCTTCATCTGTGTTCTACTGTGGTGATTTTTGTGTCTCCGCATACCGCAGCACGCGACATAGCATTGCAGACGATAAGTACAACCGTTTCAGAGAGAAGAGCGGCTAATGTGACGATCTGGCTTTAAGTCGATTCGATAACAAATGACGAAAACGGACGGATTTCTAAGGTTTTTACTACATATGAACACTTTTCACATTCTCCCGTGCAACTCGGCTGCTAGTCCTCCTTTCATGCAGAACCTTAAGGTCCTAGCTCATCTCCAAGGCACCAAAGCCAGCTAAAAAGTCAATATTCAATACCTAAAAATCGAATTGTACTACTTCTTACTGGCTATTACATCAACTTAGAAGCTTCATCTGTGTTCTACTATGGTGCTTTTAGTGTCTCCACATACCGCAGCACGCGACATAGCTTTGCAGACGATAAGTACAAGCGTTTCAGAGAGAAGAGCGGCCAATGTGACGACGTGGCTTTAAGTCGATTCGATAACAAATGACCAAAACGGACGGATTTCTCAGGTTTTTACTACATATGAACACTTTTCACATTCTCCCCTGCAACTCGGCTGCTAGTCCTCCTTTCATGCAGAATCTTAAGGTCCTAGCTCATGTCCAAAGCACCAAAGCCAGCTAAAAGGTCAATATTCAATACCTAAAACTTGAATTGTACTACTTCTTACTGGCTATTACATCAACTTAGAAGCTTGATCTGTGTTCTACTATGGTGCTTTTAGTGTCTCAGCATACCGCAGCACGCGACATAGCTTTGCAGACGATAAGTACATCCGTTTCAGAGAGAAGATCGGCCAATATGACGATCTGGCTTTAAGTCGATTCGATAACAAATGACGAAAACGGACGGATTTCTCAGGTTTTTACTACATATGAACACTTTTCACATTCTCCCGTGCAACTCGGCTGCTAGTCCTCCTTTCATGCAGAATCTTAAGGTCCTAGCTCATGTCCAAGGCACCAAAGCCAGCTAAAAAGTCAATAACCGATGCCTAAAACTTGAATTGTACTACTTCTTACTGGCTATTACATCATTTTTGAAGCTTCATCTGTGTTCTACTATGGTGCTTTTGGTGTCTCCGAATATCGCAGTACGCGACATAGCTTTGCAGACGATAAGTACAACCGTTTCAGAGAGCAGAGCGGTCAATGTGACGATCTGGCTTTAAGTCGATTCGATAACAAATGACGAAAACGGACGGATTTCTCAGGTTTTTACTACGTATGAACACTTTTCACATCCTCCCGTGCAACTCGGCAGCTAGTCCTCCTTTCATGCAGAATCTTAAGGTCCTAGCTCATGTCCAAGGCACCAAAGCCAGCTAAAAAGTCAATAACCGATACCTAAAACTTGAATTGTACTACTTCTTACTGGCTATTACATCATTTTAGAAGCTTCATCTGTGTTCTACTATGTTGCTTTTAGTGTCTCCGAATACCGCAGTACGCGACATAGATTCGCAGACGATAAGTACAACCGTTTCAGAGAGAAGAGCGGCCAATGTGACGATCTGGCTTTAAGTCGATTCCTTAACAAATGACGAAAACGGACGGATGTCTCAGGTTTTTACTGCATATGAACACTTTTCACATTCTCCCGTGCAACTCGGCTGCTAGTCCTCCTTTCATGCAGAATCTTAAGGTCCTAGCTCATGTCCAAGGCACCAAAGCCAGCTAAAAAGTCAATAATCGATACCTAAAACTTGAATTGTACTACTTCTTACTGGCTATTACATTAACTTAGAAGCTTCATCTGTGTTCTACTATGGTGCTTTTAGTGTCTCAGCATACCGCAGCACGCGACATAGCTTTGCAGACGATAAGTACATCCGTTTCAGAGAGAAGATCGGCCAATGTGACGATCTGGTTTTAAGTCGATTCGATAACAAATGACGAAAACGGACGGATTTCTCAGGTTTTTACTACATATGAACACTTTTCACATTCTCCCGTGCAACTCGGCTGCTAGTCCTCCTTTCATGCAGAATCTTAAGGTCCTAGCTCATGTCCAAGGCACCAAAGCCAGCTAAAAAGTCAATAATCGATACCTAAAACTTGAATTCCACTACTTCTTACTGGCTATTACATCAACTTAGAAGCTTCATCTGTGTTCTACTATGGTGCTTTTAGTGTCTCCACATACCGCAGCACGCGACATAGCTTTGCAGACGATAAGTACAAGCGTTTCAGAGAGAAGAGCGGCCAATGTGACGATGTGGCTTTAAGTCGATTCGATAACAAATGACCAAAACGGACGGATTTCTCAGGTTTTTACTACATATGAACACTTTTCACATTCTCCCCTGCAACTCGGCTGCTAGTCCTCCTTTCATGCAGAATCTTAAGGTCCTAGCTCATGTCCAAAGCACCAAAGCCTGCTAAAAGGTCAATATTCAATACCTAAAACTTGAATTGTACTACTTCTTACTGGCTATTACATCAACTTAGAAGCTTGATCTGTGTTCTACTATGGTGCTTTTAGTGTCTCAGCATACCGCAGCACGCGACATAGCTTTGCAGACGATAAGTACATCCGTTTCAGAGAGAAGATCGGCCAATGTGACGATCTGGCTTTAAGTCGATTCGATAACAAATGACGAAAACGGACGGATTTCTCAGGTTTTTACTACATATGAACACTTTTCACATTCTCCCGTGCAACTCGGCTGCTAGTCCTCCTTTCATGCAGAATCTTAAGGTCCTAGCTCATGTCCAAGGCACCAAAGCCAGCTAAAAAGTCAATAACCGATACCTAAAACTTGAATTGTACTACTTCTTACTGGCTATTACATCATTTTAGAAGCTTCATCTGTGTTCTACTATGGTGCTTTTGGTGTCTCCGAATACCGCAGTACGCGACATAGCTTTGCAGACGATAAGTACAACCGTTTCAGAGAGCAGAGCGGTCAATGTGACGATCTGGCTTTAAGTCGATTCGATAACAAATGACGAAAACGGACGGATTTCTCAGGTTTTTACTACATATGAACACTTTTCACATTCTCCCGTGCAACTCGGCTGCTAGTCCTCCTTTCATGCAGAATATTAAGGTCCTAGCTCATGTCCAAGGCACCAAAGCCAGCTAAAAATTCATTATTCAATACCTAAAACTTGAATTGTACTACTTCTTACTGGATATTACATTAACTTAGAAGCTTCATCTGTGTTCTACTATGGTGCTTGTAGTGTCTCAGCATTCCGCAGCACGCGACATAGCTTTGTAGACGATAAGTACAACCGTTTCAGAGAGAAGAGCGGCCAATGTGACGATCTGGCTTTAAGTCGATTCGATAACAAATGACGAAAACGGACGGATGTCTCAGGTTTTTACTGCATATGAACACTTTTCACATTCTCCCGTGCAACTCGGCTGCTAGTCCTCCTTTCATGCAGAATCTTAAGGTCCTAGCTCATGTCCAAGGCACCAAAGCCAGCTAAAAAGTCAATAATCGATACCTAAAACTTGAATTGTACTACTTCTTACTGGCTATTACATCAACTTAGAAGCTTCATCTGTGTTCTACTATGGTGCTTTTAGTGTCTCAGCATACCGCAGCACGCGACATACCTTTGCAGACGATAAGTACAACCGTTTCAGAGAGAAGAGCGGCCAATGTGACGATCTGGCTTTAAGTCAATTCGATAACAATTGACGAAAACGGACGGATTTCTCAGGTTTTTATTACATATGAACACTTTTCACATTCTCCCGTGCAACTCGGCTGCTAGTACTCCTTTCATGCAGAATCTTAGGGTCCTAGCTCATGTCCAAGGCACCAAAGCCAGCTAAAAAGTAAATAATCGATACCCAAATCTTGAATTGGATTACTTCTTACTGGCTATTACATCAACTTAGATGCTTCATCTGTTCCTACTATGGTGATTTTAGCGTCTCCGCATACCACAGCTCGCGACATAGCTTTGCAGACGATAAGTACAACCGTTTCAGAGAGAAGAGCGGCCAATGTGACGATCTGGCTTTAAGTCTATTCGATAACAAATGACGAAAACGGACGGATTTCTCAGGTTTTTACTACATATGAACACTTTTCACATTCTCCCGTGCAACTCGGCAGCTAGTCCTCCTTTCATGCAGAATCTTAAGGTCCTAGCACATGTCCAAGGCACCAAAGCCAGCAAAAAGGTCAATATTCAATACCTAAAACTTGAATTGTACTACTTCTTACTGGTTGTTACATCAACTTAGAAGCTTCATCTGTGTTCTACTGTGGTGATTTTTGTGTCTCCGCATACCGCAGCACGCGACATAGCATTGCAGACGATAAGTACAACCGTTTCAGAGAGAAGAGCGGCTAATGTGACGATCTGGCTTTAAGTCGATTCGATAACAAATGACGAAAACGGACGGATTTCTAAGGTTTTTACTACATATGAACACTTTTCACATTCTCCCGTGCAACTCGGCTGCTAGTCCTCCTTTCATGCAGAACCTTAAGGTCCTAGCTCATCTCCAAGGCACCAAAGCCAGCTAAAAAGTCAATATTCAATACCTAAAAATCGAATTGTACTACTTCTTACTGGCTATTACATCATCTTAGAAGCGTGATCTGTGTTCTACTATGGTGCTTTTAGTGTCTCAGCATACCGCAGCACGCGACATAGCTTTGCAGACGATAAGTACAACCGTTTCAGAGAGAAGAGCGGCCAATGTGACGATCTGGCTTTAAGTCGATTCGATAACAAATGACGAAAACGGACGGATTTCTCAGGTGTTTACTACATATGAACACTTTTCACATTCTCCCGTGAAACTCGGCTGCTAGTCCTCCTTTCATGCATAATCTTAAGGTCCTAGCTCATGTCCAAGGCACCAAAGCCAGCTAAAAAGTCAATAATCGATACCTAAAACTTGAATTGTACTACTTCTTACTGGATATTACATCAACTTAGAAGCTTCATCTGTGTTCTACTGCGGTGCTTTTAGTGTCTCCGAATACCACAGTACGCGACATAGCTTTGCAGACGATAAGTACAACCGTTTCAGAGAGAAGAGCGGCCAATGTGACGACCTGGCTTTAAGTCGATTCGATAACAAATGACGAAAACGGACGGATTTCTCAGGTTTTTACTACATATGAACACTTTTCACATTCTGCCGTGCAACTCGGCTGCTAGTCCTCCTCTCATGCAGAATCTTAAGGTCCTAGCTCATGTCCAAGGCACCAAAGTCAGCTAAAAAGTCAATAATCAATACCTAAAACTTGAAATGTACTGCTTCTTACTGGCTATTACATCAACTTAGAAGCTTCATCTGTGATCTACTACGTTGCTTTTAGTTTCTCTGCATACCGCAGCACGCGACATAGATTTGCAGACGATAAGTACAACCGTTTCAGAGAGAAGAGCGGCCAATGTGACGATCTGGCTTTAAGTCGATTCGATAACAAATGACGAAAACGGACGGATTTCTCAGGTTTTCACTACATATGAACACTTTTCACATTCTCCCGTGCAACGTGGCTGCTAGTCCTCCTTTCATGCAGAATCTTAAGGTCCTAGCTCATGTCCAAGGCACCAAAGCCAGCTAAAAAGTCAATAATCAATACCTAAGACTTGAATTGTACTACTTCTTACTGGCTAATACATCAACTTAGAAGCTTCATCTGTGTTCTACTACGGTGCTTTTAGTTTCTCCGTATACCGCAGCACGCGACATAGTTTTGTAGACGATAAATACAACCGTTTCAGAGAGAAGAGCGGCCAATGTGACGATGTGGCTTTAAGTCGATTCGATAACAAATGATGAAAACGGACGGATGTCTCAGGTTTTTACTACATATGAACACTTTTCACATTCTCCCGTGCTACTCGGCTGCTAGTCCTCCTTTCATGCAGAATCCTAAGGTCCTAGCTCATGTCCAAGGCACCAAAGCCAGCTAAAAGGTCAATGTTCAATACCTAAAACTTGAATTGTACTACTTCTTACTGGCTATTACATCAACTTAGAAGCTTTATCTGTGTTCTACTATGGTGCGTTTAGTGTCTCAGCATACCGCACCACGCGACATAGCTTTGCAGACGATAAGTACATCCGTTTCAGAGAGAAGATCGGCCAATGTGACGATCTGGCTTTAAGTCGATTCGATAACAAATGACGAAAACGGACGGATTTCTCAGGTTTTTACTACATATGAACACTTTTCACATTCTCCCGTGCAACTCGGCTGCTAGTCCTCCTTTCATGCAGAATCTTAAGGTCCTAGCTCATGTCCAAGGCACCAAAGCCAGCTAAAAAGTCAATAATCGATACCTAAAACTTGAATTCCACTACTTCTTACTGGCTATTACATCAACTTAGAAGCTTCATCTGTGTTCTACTATGGTGCTTTTAGTGTCTCCACATACCGCAGCACGCGACATAGCTTTGCAGACGATAAGTACAAGCGTTTCAGAGAGAAGAGCGGCCAATGTGACGATGTGGCTTTAAGTCGATTCGATAACAAATGACCAAAACGGACGGATTTCTCAGGTTTTTACTACATATGAACACTTTTCACATTCTCCCCTGCAACTCGGCTGCTAGTCCTCCTTTCATGCAGAATCTTAAGGTCCTAGCTCATGTCCAAAGCACCAAAGCCTGCTAAAAGGTCAATATTCAATACCTAAAACTTGAATTGTACTACTTCTTACTGGCTATTACATCAACTTAGAAGCTTGATCTGTGTTCTACTATGGTGCTTTTAGTGTCTCAGCATACCGCAGCACGCGACATAGCTTTGCAGACGATAAGTACATCCGTTTCAGAGAGAAGATCGGCCAATGTGACGATCTGGCTTTAAGTCGATTCGATAACAAATGACGAAAACGGACGGATTTCTCAGGTTTTTACTACATATGAACACTTTTCACATTCTCCCGTGCAACTCGGCTGCTAGTCCTCCTTTCATGCAGAATCTTAAGGTCCTAGCTCATGTCCAAGGCACCAAAGCCAGCTAAAAAGTCAATAACCGATACCTAAAACTTGAATTGTACTACTTCTTACTGGCTATTACATCATTTTAGAAGCTTCATCTGTGTTCTACTATGGTGCTTTTGGTGTCTCCGAATACCGCAGTACGCGACATAGCTTTGCAGACGATAAGTACAACCGTTTCAGAGAGCAGAGCGGTCAATGTGACGATCTGGCTTTAAGTCGATTCGATAACAAATGACGAAAACGGACGGATTTCTCAGGTTTTTACTACATATGAACACTTTTCACATTCTCCCGTGCAACTCGGCTGCTAGTCCTCCTTTCATGCAGAATATTAAGGTCCTAGCTCATGTCCAAGGCACCAAAGCCAGCTAAAAATTCATTATTCAATACCTAAAACTTGAATTGTACTACTTCTTACTGGATATTACATTAACTTAGAAGCTTCATCTGTGTTCTACTATGGTGCTTGTAGTGTCTCAGCATTCCGCAGCACGCGACATAGCTTTGTAGACGATAAGTACAACCGTTTCAGAGAGAAGAGCGGCCAATGTGACGATCTGGCTTTAAGTCGATTCGATAACAAATGACGAAAACGGACGGATGTCTCAGGTTTTTACTGCATATGAACACTTTTCACATTCTCCCGTGCAACTCGGCTGCTAGTCCTCCTTTCATGCAGAATCTTAAGGTCCTAGCTCATGTCCAAGGCACCAAAGCCAGCTAAAAAGTCAATAATCGATACCTAAAACTTGAATTGTACTACTTCTTACTGGCTATTACATCAACTTAGAAGCTTCATCTGTGTTCTACTATGGTGCTTTTAGTGTCTCAGCATACCGCAGCACGCGACATACCTTTGCAGACGATAAGTACAACCGTTTCAGAGAGAAGAGCGGCCAATGTGACGATCTGGCTTTAAGTCAATTCGATAACAATTGACGAAAACGGACGGATTTCTCAGGTTTTTATTACATATGAACACTTTTCACATTCTCCCGTGCAACTCGGCTGCTAGTACTCCTTTCATGCAGAATCTTAGGGTCCTAGCTCATGTCCAAGGCACCAAAGCCAGCTAAAAAGTAAATAATCGATACCCAAATCTTGAATTGGATTACTTCTTACTGGCTATTACATCAACTTAGATGCTTCATCTGTACCTACTATGGTGATTTTAGCGTCTCCGCATACCACAGCTCGCGACATAGCTTTGCAGACGATAAGTACAACCGTTTCAGAGAGAAGAGCGGCCAATGTGACGATCTGGCTTTAAGTCTATTCGATAACAAATGACGAAAACGGACGGATTTCTCAGGTTTTTACTACATATGAACACTTTTCACATTCTCCCGTGCAACTCGGCAGCTAGTCCTCCTTTCATGCAGAATCTTAAGGTCCTAGCACATGTCCAAGGCACCAAAGCCAGCAAAAAGGTCAATATTCAATACCTAAAACTTGAATTGTACTACTTCTTACTGGTTGTTACATCAACTTAGAAGCTTCATCTGTGTTCTACTGTGGTGATTTTTGTGTCTCCGCATACCGCAGCACGCGACATAGCATTGCAGACGATAAGTACAACCGTTTCAGAGAGAAGAGCGGCTAATGTGACGATCTGGCTTTAAGTCGATTCGATAACAAATGACGAAAACGGACGGATTTCTAAGGTTTTTACTACATATGAACACTTTTCACATTCTCCCGTGCAACTCGGCTGCTAGTCCTCCTTTCATGCAGAACCTTAAGGTCCTAGCTCATCTCCAAGGCACCAAAGCCAGCTAAAAAGTCAATATTCAATACCTAAAAATCGAATTGTACTACTTCTTACTGGCTATTACATCATCTTAGAAGCGTGATCTGTGTTCTACTATGGTGCTTTTAGTGTCTCAGCATACCGCAGCACGCGACATAGCTTTGCAGACGATAAGTACAACCGTTTCAGAGAGAAGAGCGGCCAATGTGACGATCTGGCTTTAAGTCGATTCGATAACAAATGACGAAAACGGACGGATTTCTCAGGTGTTTACTACATATGAACACTTTTCACATTCTCCCGTGAAACTCGGCTGCTAGTCCTCCTTTCATGCATAATCTTAAGGTCCTAGCTCATGTCCAAGGCACCAAAGCCAGCTAAAAAGTCAATAATCGATACCTAAAACTTGAATTGTACTACTTCTTACTGGATATTACATCAACTTAGAAGCTTCATCTGTGTTCTACTGCGGTGCTTTTAGTGTCTCCGAATACCACAGTACGCGACATAGCTTTGCAGACGATAAGTACAACCGTTTCAGAGAGAAGAGCGGCCAATGTGACGACCTGGCTTTAAGTCGATTCGATAACAAATGACGAAAACGGACGGATTTCTCAGGTTTTTACTACATATGAACACTTTTCACATTCTGCCGTGCAACTCGGCTGCTAGTCCTCCTCTCATGCAGAATCTTAAGGTCCTAGCTCATGTCCAAGGCACCAAAGTCAGCTAAAAAGTCAATAATCAATACCTAAAACTTGAAATGTACTGCTTCTTACTGGCTATTACATCAACTTAGAAGCTTCATCTGTGATCTACTACGTTGCTTTTAGTTTCTCTGCATACCGCAGCACGCGACATAGATTTGCAGACGATAAGTACAACCGTTTCAGAGAGAAGAGCGGCCAATGTGACGATCTGGCTTTAAGTCGATTCGATAACAAATGACGAAAACGGACGGATTTCTCAGGTTTTCACTACATATGAACACTTTTCACATTCTCCCGTGCAACGTGGCTGCTAGTCCTCCTTTCATGCAGAATCTTAAGGTCCTAGCTCATGTCCAAGGCACCAAAGCCAGCTAAAAAGTCAATAATCAATACCTAAGACTTGAATTGTACTACTTCTTACTGGCTAATACATCAACTTAGAAGCTTCATCTGTGTTCTACTACGGTGCTTTTAGTTTCTCCGTATACCGCAGCACGCGACATAGTTTTGTAGACGATAAATACAACCGTTTCAGAGAGAAGAGCGGCCAATGTGACGATGTGGCTTTAAGTCGATTCGATAACAAATGATGAAAACGGACGGATGTCTCAGGTTTTTACTACATATGAACACTTTTCACATTCTCCCGTGCTACTCGGCTGCTAGTCCTCCTTTCATGCAGAATCCTAAGGTCCTAGCTCATGTCCAAGGCACCAAAGCCAGCTAAAAGGTCAATGTTCAATACCTAAAACTTGAATTGTACTACTTCTTACTGGCTATTACATCAACTTAGAAGCTTTATCTGTGTTCTACTATGGTGCGTTTAGTGTCTCAGCATACCGCACCACGCGACATAGCTTTGCAGACGATAAGTACATCCGTTTCAGAGAGAAGATCGGCCAATGTGACGATCTGGCTTTAAGTCGATTCGATAACAAATGACGAAAACGGACGGATTTCTCAGGTTTTTACTACATATGAACACTTTTCACATTCTCCCGTGCAACTCGGCTGCTAGTCCTCCTTTCATGCAGAATCTTAAGGTCCTAGCTCATGTCCAAAGCACCAAAGCCAGCTAAAAGGTCAATATTCAATACCTAAAACTTGAATTGTACTACTTCTTACTGGCTATTACATCAACTTAGAAGCGTGATCTGTGTTCTACTATGGTGCTTTTAGTGTCTCAGCATACCGCAGCACGCGACATAGCTTTGCAGACGATAAGTACAACCGTTTCAGAGAGAAGAGCGGCCAATGTGACGATCTGGCTTTAAGTCTATTCGATAACAATTGACGAAAACGGACGGATTTCTCAGGTTTTTACTACATATGAACACTTTTCACATTCTCCCGTGAAACTCGGCTGCTAGTCCTCCTTTCATGCAGAATCCCAAGGTCCTAGCTCATGTCAGAGGCACCAAAGCCAGCTAAAAAGTCAATAATCGATACCTAAAACTTGAATTGTACTACTTCTTACTGGATATTACATCAACTTAGAAGCTTCATCTGTGATCTACTGTGGTGCTTTTAGTGTCTCCGAATACCGCAGTACGCGACATAGCTTTGCAGACGATAAGTACAACCATTTCAGAGAGCAGAGCGGCCAATGTGACGATCTGGCTTTACGTCGATTCGATAACAAATGACGAAAACGGACGGTTGTCTCAGGTTTTTATTACATATGAACACTTTTCACATTCTCCCGTGCAACTCGGCTGCTAGTCCTCCTTTCATGCAGAATCTTAAGGTCCTATCTCATGTCCAAGGCACCAAAGCCAGCTAAAAGTTCAATATTCAATACCTAAAACTTGAATTGTACTACCTCTTACTGGCTATTACCTCAACTTAGAAGCTTCATCTGTATTCTACTATGGTGCTTGTAGTGTCTCAGCATACCGCAGCACGCGACAAAGCTTTGCAGACGATAAGTACAACCGTTTCAGAGAGAAGAGCGGCCAATGTGTCGATCTGGCTTTAAGTCGATGCGATAACAAATGACGAAAACGGACGGATTTCTCAGGTTTTTACTACATATGAACACTTTTCACATTCTTCCGTGCAACTCGGCTGCTAGTCCTCCTTTCATGCAGAATCTTAAGGTCCTAGCTCATGTCCAAGGCACCAAAGCCAGCTAAAAAGTCAATAATCAATACCTAAAACTTGAATTGTACTACTTCTTACTGGCTATTACATCAACTTAGAAGCTTCATGTGTGTTCTCCTACGATGGTTTTAGTTTCTCCGCATACCGCAGCACGCGACATAGTTTTGCAGACGATAAGTACAACCGTTTCAGAGAGAAGAGCGGCCAATGTGACGATCTGGCTTTAAGTCGATTCGATAACAAATGACGAAAACGGACGGATTTCTCAGGTTTTTACTACATATGAACACTTTTCACATTCTGCCGTGCAACTCGGCTGCTAGTCCTCCTTTCATGCAGAATCTTAAGGTCCTAGCTCACAGTCAAGGCACCAAAGCCAGCTAAAAAGTCAATAACCGATACCTAAAACTTGAATTGTAGTACTTCTTACTGGCTAATACATTAACTTAGAAGCGTGATCTGTGTTCTACTATGGTGCTTTTAGTGTCTCAGCATACCGCAGCACGCGACATAGTTTTGCAGACGATAAGTACAACCGTTTCAGAGAGAAGAGCGGCCAATGTGACGATGTGGCTTTAAGTCGATTCGATAACAAATGATGAAAACGGACGGATGTCTCAGGTTTTTACTACATATGAACACTTTTCACATTCTCCCATGCTACTCGGCTGCTAGTCCTCCTTTCATGCAGAATCTTAAGGTCCTAGCTCATGTCCAAGGCACCAAAGCCAGCTAAAAGGTCAATATTCAATACCTAAAACTTGAATTGTACTACTTCTTACTGGATATTACATCAACTTAGAAGCTTGATCTGTGTTCTACTATGGTGCTTTTAGTGTCTCCACATACCGCAGCACGCGACATAGCTTTGCAGACGATAAGTACAAGCGCTTCAGAGAGAAGAGCGGCCAATGTGACGATCTGGCTTTAAGTCGATTGGATAACAAATGACGAAAACGGACGGATTTCTCAGGTTTTTACTACATATGAACACTTTTCACGCTCTCCCGTGCAACTCGGCTGCTAGTCCTCCTTTCATGCAGAATCTTAAGGTCCTAGCTCATGTCCAAAGCACCAAAGCCAGCTAAAAGGTCAATATTCAATACCTAAAACTTGAATTGTACTACTTCTTACTGGCTATTACATCAACTTAGATGCTTGATCTGTGTTCTACTATGGTGCTTTTAGTGTCTCAGCATACCGCAGCACGCGACATAGCTTTGCAGACAATAAGTACATCCGTTTCAGAGAGAAGATCGGCCAATGTGACGATCTGGCTTTAAGTCGATTCGATAACAAATGACGAAAACGGACGGATTTCTCACGTTTTTACTACATATGAACACTTTTCACATTCTCCCGTGCAACTCGGCTGCTAGTCCTCCTTTCATGCAGAATCTTAAGGTCCTAGCTCATGTCCAAGGCACCAAAGCCAGCTAAAAAGTCAATAACCGATACCTAAAACTTGAATTGTACTACTTCTTACTGGCTATTACATCATTTTAGAAGCTTCATCTGTGTTCTACTATGGTGCTTTTAGTGTCTCAGAATACCGCAGTACGCGACATAGCTTTGCAGACGATAAGTACAACCGTTTCAGAGAGCAGAGCGGTCAATGTGACGATCTGGCTTTAAGTCGATTGGATAACAAATGACGAAAACGGACGGATTTCTCAGGTTTTTACTACATATGAACAGTTTTCACGTTCTCCCGTGCAACTCGGCTGCTAGTCCTCCTTTCATGCAGAATATTAAGGTCCTAGCTCATGTCCAAGGCACCAAAGCCAGCTAAAAATTCAATATTCAATACCTAAAACTTGAATTGTACTACTTCTTACTGGATATTACATCGACTTAGAAGCTTCATCTGTGTTCTACTATGGTGCTTGTATTGTCTCAGCATACCGCAGCACGCGACATAGCTTTGCAGACGATAAGTACAACCGTTTCAGAGAGAAGAGCGGCCAATGTGACGATCTGGCTTTAAGTCGATTCGATAACAAATGACGAAAACGGAAGGATGTCTCAGGTTTTTACTGCATATGAACACTTTTCACATCCTCCCGTGCAACTCGGCTGCTAGTCCTCCTTTCATGCAGAATCTTAAAGTCCTAGCTCATGTCCAAGGCACCAAAGCCAGCTAAAACGTCAATAATCGATACCTAAAACTTGAATTGTACTACTTCTTACTGGCTATTACATCAACTTAGAAGCTTCATATGTGTTGTACTATGGTGCTTTTAGTGTCTTCGCATAACGCAGCACGCGACATAGCTTTGTAGACGATAAGTACAACCGTTTCAGTGAGAAAAGCGGCCAATGTGTCGATCTGGCTCTAAGTAGATTCGATAACAAATGACGAAAACGGACGGATTTCTCAGGTTTTTACTACATATGAACACTTTTCACATTCTCCCCTGCAACTCGGCTGCTAGTCCTCCTCTCATGCAGAATCTTAAGGTCCTAGCTCATGTCCAAGGCACCAAAGCCAGCTAAAAAGTCAATAATCAATACCTAAAACTTGAATTGTACTAATTCTTACTGGGTATTACATCAACTTAGAAGCTTCATCTGTGTTCTACTATGGTGCTTTTAGTGTCTCCGCATACCGCAGCACGCGACATAGCTTTGCAGACGATAAGTACAACCGTTTCAGAGAGACGAGCGGCCAATGTGACGATCTGGCTTTAAGTCGATTCGATAACAAATGACGAAAACGGACGGATTTCTCAGGTTTTTACTACATATGAACACTTTTCACATTCTCCCGTGCAACTTGGCTGCTAGTCCTCCTTTCAAGCAGAATCTTAAGGTCCTAGCTCATGTCCAAGGCACCAAAGCCAGCTAAAAAGTCAATAATCAATACCTAAAACTTGAATTGTACTACTTCTTACTGGCTAATACATCAACTTAGAAGCTTCATCTGTGTTCTACTACGGTGCTTTTAGTTTCTCCGCATACCACAGCACGCGACATAGTTTTGTAGACGATAAGTACAAGCGTTTCAGAGAGAAGAGCGGCCAATGTGACGATGTGGCTTTAAGTCGATTCGATAACAAATGACCAAATTGGACGGATTTCTCAGGTTTTAACTACATATGAACACTTTTCACATTCTCCCCTGCAACACGGCTGCTAGTCTTCCTTTCATGCAGAATCTTAAGGTCCTAGCTCATGTCCAAAGCACCAAAGCCAGCTAAAAGGTCAATATTTAATACCTAAAACTTGAATTGTACTACTTCTTACTGGCTATTACATCAACTTAGATGCTTGATCTGTGTTCTACTATGGTGCTTTTAGTGTCTCAGCATACCGCAGCACGCGACATAGCTTTGCAGACGATAAGTACATCCGTTTCAGAGAGAAGATCGGCCAATGTGACGATCTGGCTTTAAGTCGATTCGATAACAAATGACGAAAACGGACGGATTTCTCAGGTTTTTACTACATATGAACACTTTTCACATTCTCCCGTGCAACTCGGATGCTAGTCCTCCTTTCATGCAGAATCTTAAGGTCCTAGCTCATGTCCAAGGCACCAAAGCCAGCTAAAAAGTCAATAACCGATACCTAAAACTTGAATTGTACTACTTCTTACTGGCTATTACATCATTTTAGAAGCTTCATCTGTGTTCTACTATGGTGCTTTTAGTGTCTCAGAATACCGCAGTACGCGACATAGCTTTGCAGACGATAAGTACAACCGTTTCAGAGAGCAGAGCGGTCAATGTGACGATCTGGCTTTAAGTCGATTGGATAACAAATGACGAAAACGGACGGATTTCTCAGGTTTTTACTACATATGAACACTTTTCACGCTCTCCCGTGCAACTCGGCTGCTAGTCCTCCTTTCATGCAGAATATTAAGGTCCTAGCTCATGTCCAAGGCACCAAAGCCAGCTAAAAATTCAATATTCAATACCTAAAACTTGAATTGTACTACTTCTTACTGGATATTACATCAACTTAGAAGCTTCATCTGTGTTCTACTATGGTGCTTGTAGTGTCTCAGCATACCGCAGCACGCGACATAGCTTTGCAGACGATAAGTACAACCGTTTCAGAGAGAAGAGCGGCCAATGTGACGATCTGGCTTTAAGTCGATTCGATAACAAATGACGAAAACGGAAGGATGTCTCAGGTTTTTACTGCATATGAACACTTTTCACATCCTCCCGTGCAACTCGGCTGCTAGTCCTCCTTTCATGCAGAATCTTAAGGTCCTAGCTCATGTCCAAGGCACCAAAGCCAGCTAAAAAGTCAATAATCGATACCTAAAACTTGAATTGTACTACTTCTTACTGGCTATTACATCAACTTAGAAGCTTCATCTGTGTTGTACTATGGTGCTTTTAGTGTCTTCGCATAACGCAGCACGCGACATAGCTTTGTAGACGATAAGTACAACCGTTTCAGTGAGAAAAGCGGCCAATGTGTCGATCTGGCTCTAAGTCGATTCGATAACAAATGACGAAAACGGACGGATTTCTCAGGTTTTTACTACATATGAACACTTTTCACATTCTCCCCTGCAACTCGGCTGCTAGTCCTCCTCTCATGCAGAATCTTAAGGTCCTAGCTCATGTCCAAGGCACCAAAGCCAGCTAAAAAGTCAATAATCAATACCTAAAACTTGAATTGTACTAATTCTTACTGGGTATTACATCAACTTAGAAGCTTCATCTGTGTTCTACTATGGTGCTTTTAGTGTCTCCGCATACCGCAGCACGCGACATAGCTCTGCAGACGATAAGTACAACCGTTTCAGAGAGACGAGCGGCCAATGTGACGATCTGGCTTTAAGTCGATTCGATAACAAATGACGAAAACGGACGGATTTCTCAGGTTTTTACTACATATGAACACTTTTCACATTCTCCCGTGCAACTTGGCTGCTAGTCCTCCTTTCAAGCAGAATCTTAAGGTCCTAGCTCATGTCCAAGGCACCAAAGCCAGCTAAAAAGTCAATAATCAATACCTAAAACTTGAATTGTACTACTTCTTACTGGCTAATACATCAACTTAGAAGCTTCATCTGTGTTCTACTACGGTGCTTTTAGTTTCTCCGCATACCGCAGCACGCGACATAGTTTTGTAGACGATAAGTAGAACCGTTTCAGAGAGAAGAGCGGCCAATGTGACGATGTGGCTTTAAGTCGATTCGATAACGAATGACGAAAACGGACGGATGTCTCAGGTTTTTACTACATATGAACACTTTTCACATTCTCCCATGCTACTCGGCTGCTAGTCCTCCTTTCATGCAGAATCTTAAGGTCCTAGCTCATGTCCAAGGCACCAAAGCCAGCTAAAAGGTCAATATTCAATACCTAAAACTTGAATTGTACTACTTCTTAATGGCTATTACATCAACTTAGAAGCTTGATCTGTGTTCTACTATGTGGCTTTTAGTGTCTCCACATACCGCAGCACGCGACATAGCTTTGCAGACGATAAGTACTAGCGTTTCAGAGAGAAGAGCGGCCAATGTGACGATGTGGCTTTAAGTCGATTCGATAACAAATGACCAAATTGGACGGATTTCTCAGGTGTTTACTACATATGAACACTTTTCACATTCTCCCCTGCAACACGGCTGCTAGTCCTCCTTTCATGCAGAATCTTAAGGTCCTAGCTCATGTCCAAAGCACCAAAGCCAGCTAAAAGGTCAATATTCAATACCTAAAACTTGAATTGTACTACTTCTTACTGGCTATTACATCAACTTAGATGCTTGATCTGTGTTCTACTATGGTGCTTTTAGTGTCTCAGCATACCGCAGCACGCGACATAGCTTTGCAGACGATAAGTACATCCGTTTCAGAGAGAAGATCGGCCAATGTGACGATCTGGCTTTAAGTCGATTCGATAACAAATGACGAAAGCGGACGGATTTCTCAGGTTTTTACTACATATGAACACTTTTCACATTCTCCCGTGCAACTCGGCTGCTAGTCCTCCTTTCATGCAGAATCTTAAGGTCCTAGCTCATGTCCAAGGCACCAAAGCCAGCTAAAAAGTCAATAACCGATACCTAAAACTTGAATTGTACTACTTCTTACTGGCTATTACATCATTTTAGAAGCTTCATCTGTGTTCTACTATGGTGCTTTTAGTGTCTCAGAATACCGCAGTACGCGATATAGTTTTGTAGACGATAAGTACAAGCGTTTCAGAGAGAAGAGCGGCCAATGTGACGATGTGGCTTTAAGTCGATTCGATAACAAATGACCAAATTGGACGGATTTCTCAGGTTTTTACTACATATGAACACTTTTCACATTCTCCCCTGCAACACGGCTGCTAGTCTTCCTTTCATGCAGAATCTTAAGGTCCTAGCTCATGTCCAAAGCACCAAAGCCAGCTAAAAGGTCAATATTCAATACCTAAAACTTGAATTGTACTACTTCTTACTGGCTATTACATCAACTTAGATGCTTGATCTGTGTTCTACTATGGTGCTTTTAGTGTCTCAGCATACCGCAGCACGCGACATAGCTTTGCAGACGATAAGTACATCCGTTTCAGAGAGAAGATCGGCCAATGTGACGATCTGGCTTTAAGTCGATTCGATAACAAATGACGAAAACGGACGGATTTCTCAGGTTTTTACTACATATGAACACTTTTCACATTCTCCCCTGCAACTCGGCTGCTAGTCCTCCTCTCATGCAGAATCTTAAGGTCCTAGCTCATGTCCAAGGCACCAAAGCCAGCTAAAAAGTCAATAATCAATACCTAAAACTTGAATTGTACTAATTCTTACTGGGTATTACATCAACTTAAAAGCTTCATCTGTGTTCTACTATGGTGCTTTTAGTGTCTCCGCATACCGCAGCACGCGACATAGCTTTGCAGACGATAAGTACAACCGTTTCAGAGAGACGAGCGGCCAATGTGACGATCTGGCTTTAAGTCGATTCGATAACAAATGACGAAAACGGACGGATTTCTCAGGTTTTTACTACATATGAACACTTTTCACATTCTCCCGTGCAACTTGGCTGCTAGTCCTCCTTTCAAGCAGAATCTTAAGGTCCTAGCTCATGTCCAAGGCACCAAAGCCAGCTAAAAAGTCAATAACCGATACCTAAAACTTGAATTGTACTACTTCTTACTGGCTATTACATCAACTTAGAAGCTTCATCTGTGTTGTACTATGGTGCTTTTAGTGTCTTCGCATAACGCAGCACGCGACATAGCTTTGTAGACGATAAGTACAACCGTTTCAGTGAGAAAAGCGGCCAATGTGTCGATCTGGCTCTAAGTCGATTCGATAACAAATGACGAAAACGGACGGATTTCTCAGGTTTTTACTACATATGAACACTTTTCACATTCTCCCCTGCAACTCGGCTGCTAGTCCTCCTCTCATGCAGAATCTTAAGGTCCTAGCTCATGTCCAAGGCACCAAAGCCAGCTAAAAAGTCAATAATCAATACCTAAAACTTGAATTGTACTAATTCTTACTGGGTATTACATCAACTTAGAAGCTTCATCTGTGTTCTACTATGGTGCTTTTTGTGTCTCCGCATACCGCAGCACGCGACATAGCTTTGCAGACGATAAGTACAACCGTTTCAGAGAGACGAGCGGCCAATGTGACGATCTGGCTTTAAGTCGATTCGATAACAAATGACGAAAACGGACGGATTTCTCAGGTTTTTACTACATATGAACACTTTTCACATTCTCCCGTGCAACTTGGCTGCTAGTCCTCCTTTCAAGCAGAATCTTAAGGTCCTATCTCATGTCCAAGGCACCAAAGCCAGCTAAAAAGTCAATAATCAATACCTAAAACTTGAATTGTACTACTTCTTACTGGCTAATACATCAACTTAGAAGCTTCATCTGTGTTCTACTACGGTGCTTTTAGTTTCTCCGCATACCGCAGCACGCGACATAGTTTTGTAGACGATAAGTACAACCGTTTCAGAGAGAAGAGCGGCCAATGTGACGATGTGGCTTTAAGTCGATTCGATAACGAATGACGAAAACGGACGGATGTCTCAGGTTTTTACTACATATGAACACTTTTCACATTCTCCCATGCTACTCGGCTGCTAGTCCTCCTTTCATGCAGAATCTTAAGGTCCTAGCTCATGTCCAAGGCACCAAAGCCAGCTAAAAGGTCAATATTCAATACCTAAAACTTGAATTGTACTACTTCTTAATGGCTATTACATCAACTTAGAAGCTTGATCTGTGTTCTACTATGTGGCTTTTAGTGTCTCCACATACCGCAGCACGCGACATAGCTTTGCAGACGATAAGTACAAGCGTTTCAGAGAGAAGAGCGGCCAATGTGACGATGTGGCTTTAAGTCGATTCGATAACAAATGACCAAATTGGACGGATTTCTCAGGTTTTTACTACATATGAACACTTTTCACATTCTCCCCTGCAACACGGCTGCTAGTCCTCCTTTCATGCAGAATCTTAAGGTCCTAGCTCATGTCCAAAGCACCAAAGCCAGCTAAAAGGTCAATATTCAATACCTAAAACTTGAATTGTACTACTTCTTACTGGCTATTACATCAACTTAGATGCTTGATCTGTGTTCTACTATGGTGCTTTTAGTGTCTCAGCATACCGCAGCACGCGACATAGCTTTGCAGACGATAAGTACATCCGTTTCAGAGAGAAGATCGGCCAATGTGACGATCTGGCTTTAAGTCGATTCGATAACAAATGACGAAAGCGGACGGATTTCTCAGGTTTTTACTACATATGAACACTTTCCACATTCTCCCGTGCAACTCGGCTGCTAGTCCTCCTATCATGCAGAATCTTAAGGTCCTAGCTCATGTCCAAGGCACCAAAGCCAGCTAAAAAGTCAATAACCGATACCTAAAACTTGAATTGTACTACTTCTTACTGGCTATTACATCATTTTAGAAGCTTCATCTGTGTTCTACTATGGTGCTTTTAGTGTCTCAGAATACCGCAGTACGCGACATAGCTTTGCAGACGATAAGTACAACCGTTTCAGAGAGCAGAGCGGTCAATGTGACGATCTGGCTTTAAGTCGATTGGATAACAAATGACGAAAACGGACGGATTTCTCAGTTTTTTACTACATATGAACACTTTTCACGTTCTCCCGTGCAACTCGGCTGCTAGTCCTCCTTTCATGCAGAATATTAAGGTCCTAGCTCATGTCCAAGGCACCAAAGCCAGCTAAAAATTCAATATTCAATACCTAAAACTTGAATTGTACTACTTCTTACTGGATATTACATCAACTTAGAAGCTTCATCTGTGTTCTACTATGGTGCTTGTAGTGTCTCAGCATACCGCAGCACGCGACATAGCTTTGCAGACGATAAGTACAACCGTTTCAGAGAGAAGAGCGGCCAATGTGACGATCTGGCTTTAAGTCGATTCGATAACAAATGACGAAAACGGAAGGATGTCTCAGGTTTTTACTGCATATGAACACTTTTCACATCCTCCCGTGCAACTCGGCTGCTAGTCCTCCTTTCATGCAGAATCTTAAGGTCCTAGCTCATGTCCAAGGCACCAAAGCCAGCTAAAAAGTCAATAATCGATACCAAAACTTGAATTGTACTACTTCTTACTGGCTATTACATCAACTTAGAAGCTTCATCTGTGTTGTACTATGGTGCTTTTAGTGTCTTCGCATAACGCAGCACGCGACATAGCTTTGTAGACGATAAGTACAACCGTTTCAGTGAGAAAAGCGGCCAATGTGTCGATCTGGCTCTAAGTCGATTCGATAACAAATGACGAAAACGGACGGATTTCTCAGGTTTTTACTACATATGAACACTTTTCACATTCTCCCCTGCAACTCGGCTGCTAGTCCTCCTCTCATGCAGAATCTTAAGGTCCTAGCTCATGTCCAAGGCACCAAAGCCAGCTAAAAAGTCAATAATCAATACCTAAATCTTGAATTGTACTAATTCTTACTGGGTATTACATCAACTTAGAAGCTTCATCTGTGTTCTACTATGGTGCTTTTAGTGTCTCCGCATACCGCAGCACGCGACATAGCTTTGCAGACGATAAGTACAACCGTTTCAGAGAGACGAGCGGCCAATGTGACGATCTGGCTTTAAGTCGATTCGATAACAAATGACGAAAACAGACGTATTTCTCAGGTTTTTACTACATTTGAACACTTTTCACATTCTCTCATGCAACTCGGCTGCTAGTCCTCCTTTCATGCAGAATATTAAGGTCCTAGCTCATGTCCAAGGCACCAAAGCCAGCTAAAAATTCAATATTCAATACCTAAAACTTGAATTGTACTACTTCTTACTGGCTATTACATCAACTTAGAAGCTTCATCTGTGTTCTACTGTGGTGCTTGTAGTGTCTCAGCATACCGCAGCAGGCGACATAGCTTTGCAGACAATAAGTACAACCGTTTCAGAGAGAAGAGCGGCCAATGTGACGATCTGGCTTTAAGTCAATTCGGTAACAAATGACGAAAACGGACGGATGTCTCAGGTTTTTACTGCATATGAACACTTTTCACATTCTCCCGTGCAACTCGGCTGCTAGTCCTCCTTTCATGCAGAATATTAAGGTCCTAGCTCATGTCCAAGGCACCAAAGCCAGCTAAAAATTCAATATTCAATACCTAAAACTTGAATTGTACTACTTCTTACTGGCTATTACATCAACTTAGAAGCTTCATCTGTGTTCTACTGTGGTGCTTGTAGTGTCTCAGCATTCCGCAGCAGGCGACATAGCTTTGCAGACGATAAGTACAACCGTTTCAGAGAGAAGAGCGGCCAATGTGACGATCTGGCTTTAAGTCGATTCGATAACAAATGACGAAAATGGACGGATGTCTCAGGTTTTTACTGCATATGAACACTTTTCACATTCTCCCGTGCAACTCGGCTGCTAGTCCTCCTTTCATGCAGAATCTTAAGGTCCTAGCGCATGTCCACGGCACCAAAGCCAGCTAAAAAGTCAATAATCGATACCTAAAACTTGAATTCTACTACTTCTTACTGGATATTACATCAACTTAGAAGCTTCATCTGTGTTCTACTGTGGTGCTTTTAGTGTCTCCGAATACCGCAGTACGCGACATAGCTTTGCAGACGATAAGTACAACCGTTTCAGAGAGCAGAGCGGTCAATGTGACGACCTGGCTTTAAGTCGATTCGATAACATATGACGAAAACGGACGGATTTCTCAGGTTTTTACTACATATGAACACTTTTCACATTCTCCCGTGCAACTCGGCTGCTAGTCCTCCTTTCATGCAGAATATTAAGGTTCTAGCTCAAGTCCAAGGCACCAAAGCCAGCTAAAAATTCAATATTCAATACCTAAAACTTGAATTGTACTACTTCTTACTGGATATTATATCAACTTAGAAGCTTCATCTGTGTTCTACTATGGTGCTTGTAGTGTCTCAGCATACCGCAGCACGCGACATAGCTTTTCAGGCGATAAGTACAACCGTTTCAGAGAGAAGAGCGGCCAATGTGACGATCTGGCTTTAAGTCGATTCGATAACAAATGACGAAAACGGACGGATGTCTCAGGTTTTTACTGCATATGAACACTTTTCACATTCTCCCGTGCAACTCGGCTGCTAGTCCTCCTTTCATGCAGAATCTTAAGGTCCTAGCTCATGTCCATGGCACCAAAGCCAGCTAAAAAGTCAATAATCGATACCAAAAACTTGAATTGTACTACTTCTTACTGGCTATTACATCAACTTAGAAGCTTCATCTGTGTTCTACTATGGTGCTTTTAGTGTCTCCGCATAACGCAGCACGCGACATAGCTTTGTAGACGATAAGTACAACCGTTTCAGTGAGAAGAGCGGCCAATGAGTCGATCTGGCTCTAAGCCGATTCGATAACAAATGACGAAAACGGACGGATTTCTCAGGTTTTTACTACATATGAACACTTTTCACATTCTCCCGTGCAACTCGGCTGCTAGTCCTCCTCTCATGCAGAATCTTAAGGTCCTAGCTCATGACCAAGGCACCAAAGCCAGCTAAAAAGTCAATAATCAGTACCTAAAACTTGAATTGTACTAATTCTTACTGGGTATTTCATCAACTTAGAAGCTTCATCTGTGTTCTACTATGGTGCTTTTAGTGTCTCCGCATACCGCAGCACGCGACATAGCTTTGCAGACGATAAGTACAACCGTTTCAGAGAGAAGAGCGGCCAATGTGACGATCTGGCTTTAAGTCGATTCGATAACAAATGACGAAAACGGACGGATTTCTCAGGTTTTTACTACATATGAACACTTTTCACATTCTCCCGTGCAACTCGGCTGCTAGTCCTTCTTTCATGCAGAATCTTAAGGTCCTAGCTCATGTCCAAGGCACCAAAGCCAGCTAAAAAGTCAATAATCAATACCTAAAAATTGAATTGTACTACTTCTTACTGGCTATTACATCAACTTAGAAGCTTCATGTGTGTTCTACTACGGTGGTTTTAGTTTCTCCGCATACCGCAACACGCGACATAGTTTTGCAGACGATAAGTACAACCGTTTCAGAGAGAAGAGCGGCCAATGTGACGATCTGGCTTTAAGTCGATTCGATAACAAATGACGAAATCGGATGGATGTCTCAGGTTTTTACTACATATGAACACTTTTCACATTCTCCCGTGCAACTCGGCTGCTAGTCCTCCTTTCATGCAGAATATTAAGGTCCTAGCTCAAGTCCAAGGCACCAAAGCCAGCTAAGAATTCAATATTCAATACCTAAAACTTGAATTGTACTACTTCTTACTGGATATTATATCAACTTAGAAGCTTCATCTGTGTTCTACTATGGTGCTTGTAGTGTCTCAGCATACCGCAGCACGCGACATAGCTTTTCAGGCGATAAGTACAACAGTTTCAGAGAGAAGAGCGGCCAATGTGACGATCTGGCTTTAAGTCGATTCGATAACAAATGATGAAAACGGACGGATGTCTCAGGTTTTTACTGCATATGAACACTTTTCACATTCTCCCGTGCAACTCGGCTGCTAGTCCTCCTTTCATGCAGAATCTTAAGGTCCTAGCTCATGTCCAAGGCACCAAAGCCAGCTAAAAAGTCAATAATCGATACCAAAAACTTGAATTGTACTACTTCTTACTGGCTATTACATCAACTTAGAAGCTTCATCTGTGTTCTACTATGGTGCTTTTAGTGTCTCCGCATAACGCAGCACGCGACATAGCTTTGTAGACGATAAGTACAACCGTTTCAGTGAGAAGAGCGGCCAATGTGTCGATCTGGCTCTAAGTCGATTCGATAACAAATGACGAAAACGGACGGATTTCTCAGGTTTTTACCACATATGAACACTTTTCACATTCTCCCCTGCAACTCGGCTGCTAGTCCTCCTCTCATGCAGAATCTTAAGGTCCTAGCTCATGACCAAGGCACCAAAGCCAGCTAAAAAGTCAATAATCAATACCTAAAACTTGAATTGTACTAATTCTTACTGGGTATTTCATCAACTTAGAAGCTTCATCTGTGTTCTACTATGGTGCTTTTAGTGTCTCCGCATACCGCAGCACGCGACATAGCTTTGCAGACGATAAGTACAACCGTTTCAGAGAGAAGAGCGGCCAATGTGACGATCTGGCTTTAAGTCGATTCGATAACAAATGACGAAAACGGACGGATGTCTCAGGTTTTTACTGCATATGAACACTTTTCACATTCTCCCGTGCAACTCGGCTGCTAGTCCTCCTTTCATGCAGAATGTTAAGGTCCTAGCTCATGTCCAAGGCACCAAAGCCAGCTAAAAACTCAACAATCGATACCTAAATTTGAATTGTACTACTTCTTACTGGATATTACATCAACTTAGAAGCTTCATCTGTGTTCTACTGTGGTGCTTTTAGTGTCTCCGAATACCGCAGTACGCGACATAGCTTTGCAGACGATAAGTACAACCGTTTCAGAGAGCAGAGCGGCCAATGTGACGATCTGGCTTTAAGTCGATTCGATAACAAATGACGAAAACGGACGGATTTCTCAGGTTTTTACTACATATGAACACTTTTCACATTCTCCCGTGCAACTCGGCTGCTAGTCCTTCTTTCATGCAGAATCTTAAGGTCCTAGCTCATGTCCAAGGCACCAAAGCCAGCTAAAAAGTCAATAATCAATACCTAAAAATTGAATTGTACTACTTCTTACTGGCTATTACATCAACTTAGAAGCTTCATGTGTGTTCTACTACGGTGGTTTTAGTTTCTCCGCATACCGCAACACGCGACATAGTTTTGCAGACGATAAGTACAACCGTTTCAGAGAGAAGAGCGGCCAATGTGACGATCTGGCTTTAAGTCGATTCGATAACAAATGACGAAATCGGATGGATGTCTCAGGTTTTTACTACATATGAACACTTTTCACATTCTCCCGTGCAACTCGGCTGCTAGTCCTCCTTTCATGCAGAATATTAAGGTCCTAGCTCATGTCCAAGGCACAAAAGCCAGCTAAAAATTCAATATTCAATACCTAAAACTTGAATTGTACTACTTCTTACTGGCTATTACATCAACTTAGAAGCTTGATCTGTGTTCTACTGTGGTGCTTGTAGTGTCTCAGCATACCGCAGCAGGCGACATAGCTTTGCAGACGATAAGTACAACCGTTTCAGAGAGAAGAGCGGCCAATGTGACGATCTGGCTTTAAGTCGATTCGATAACAAATGACGAAAACGGACGGATGTCTCAGGTTTTTACTGCATATGAACACTTTTCACATTCTCCCGTGCAACTCGGCTGCTAGTCCTCCTTTCATGCAGAATCTTAAGGTCCTAGCTCATGTCCAAGGCACCAAAGCCAGCTAAAAAGTCAATAATCGATACCTAAAACTTGAATTGTACTACTTCTTACTGGCTATTACATTAACTTAGAAGCTTCATCTGTGTTCTACTATGGTGCTTTTAGTGTCTCCGCATACCGCAGCACGCGACATAGCTTTGTAGACGATAAGTACAACCGTTTCAGAGAGAAGAGCGGCTAATGTGACGATCTGGCTTTAAGTCGATTCGATAACAAATGAGGAAAACGGACGGATTTCTCAGGTTTTTACTACATATGAACACTTTTCACATTCTCCCGTGCAACTTGGCTGCTAGTCCTCCTTTCATGCAGAATCTTAAGGTCCTAGCTCATGTCCAAGGCACCAAAGCCAGCTAAAAGTCAATTATCCATACCTAAAACTTGAATTGTACTACTTCTTACTGGCTAATACATCAACTTAGAAGCTTCATCTGTGTTCTACTACGGTGCTTTTAGTTTCTCCGCATAACGCAGCACGCGACATAGCTTTGCAGACGATAAGTACAACCGTTTCAGAGAGAAGAGCGGCCAATTTGACGATATGGCTTTAAGTGGATTCGATAACAAATGACGATAACGGACGGATTTCTCAGGTTGTTACTACATATGAACACTTTTCACATTCTCCCGTGCAACTCGGCTGCTAGTCCTCCTTTCATGCTGAAACTTAAGGTCCTAGCTCATGTCCAAGGCACCAAAGCCAGCTAAAAAGTCAATAATCGATTCCTAAAACTTGAATTGTACTACTTCTTACTGGCTATTACATCAACTTAGAAGCTTCATCTGTGTTCTTCTATGATGCTTTTCCTGTTTCCGCCTACGGCAACACGCGACATAGCTTTGCAGACGATAAGTACAAGCGTTTCCGAGAGCAGAACGGCCAATGTGACGATCTGGCTTTAAGTCGAATCGATAACAAATGACGAAAACGGACGGATTTCTCTGGTTTTTACTACATATGAACACTTTTCACATTCTCCCCTGCAACTCGGCTGCTAGTCCTCCTTTCATGCAGAATCTGAAGGTCCTAGCTCATGTGCAAGGCACCAAAGCCAGCTAAAAAGTCAATAATCGATAACTAAAACTAGAATTGTACTACTTCTTACTGGCTATTACATCAACTTAGAAGCTTCATGTGTGTTCTACTACGGTGGTTTTAGTTTCTCCGCATACCGCAGCACGCGACATAGTTTTGCAGACGGTAAGTACAATCATTTCAGAGAGAAGAGCGGCCAATGTGACGATCTGGCTTTAAGTCGATTCGATAACAAATGACGAAAACGGACGGATGTCTCAGGTTTTTACTACATATGAACACTTTTCACGTTCTCCCGTGCAACTCGGCTGCTAGTCCTCCTTTCATGCAGAATCTTAAGGTCCTAGCTCATGTCCAAGGCACCAAAGCCAACTAAAAGGTCAATATTCAGTACCTAAAACTTGAATTGTACTACCTCTTACTGGCTAGTACATCAACTTAGAAGCTTCATCTGTGTTCTACTATGGTGCGTTTAGTGTCTCCGCATACCGCAGCACGCGACATAGCTTTGCAGACGATAAGTACAACCGTTTCCGAGAGCAGAGCGGGCAATGTGCCGATCTGGCTTTAAGTCGATTCGATAACAAATGACGAAAACGCACGGATTTCTCAGGTTTTTACTACATATGAACACTTTTCACATTCTCCCCTGCAACTCTGCTGCCAGTCCTCCTTTCATGCAGAATCGTAAGGTCCTAGATCATGTCCAAGGCACCAAAGCCAGCTAAAAAGTCAATAATCCATACCTAAAACTTGAATTGTACTACTTCTTACTGGCTATTACATCAACTTAGAAGCTTCATCTGTGTTCTACTATGGTGCTTTTAGTGTCTCCGCATACCGCAGCACGCGACATAGCTTTGCAGACGATAAGTACAAGTGTTTCAGAGAGAAGAGCGGCCAATGTGACGATCTGGCTTTAAGTCGATTCGATAACAAATGACGAAAACGGACGGATTTCTCTGGTTTTTACTACATATGAACACTTTTCACATTCTCCCCTGCAACTCGGCTGCTAGTCCTCCTTTCATGCAGAATCTGAAGGTCCTAGCTCATGTGCAAGGCACCAAAGCCAGCTAAAAAGTCAATAATCGATAACTAAAACTAGAATTGTACTACTTCTTACTGGCTATTACATCAACTTAGAAGCTTCATGTGTGTTCTACTACGGTGGTTTTAGTTTCTCCGCATACCGCAGCACGCGACATAGTTTTGCAGACGGTAAGTACAATCACTTCAGAGAGAAGAGCGGCCAATGTGACGATCTGGCTTTAAGTCGATTCGATAACAAATGACGAAAACGGACGGATGTCTCAGGTTTTTACTACATATGAACACTTTTCACGTTCTCCCGTGCAACTCGGCTGCTAGTCCTCCTTTCATGCAGAATCTTAAGGTCCTAGCTCATGTCCAAGGCACCAAAGCCAACTAAAAGGTCAATATTCAGTACCTAAAACTTGAATTGTACTACCTCTTACTGGCTAGTACATCAACTTAGAAGCTTCATCTGTGTTCTACTATGGTGCGTTTAGTGTCTCCGCATACCGCAGCACGCGACATAGCTTTGCAGACGATAAGTACAACCGTTTCCGAGAGCAGAGCGGGCAATGTGCCGATCTGGCTTTAAGTCGATTCGATAACAAATGACGAAAACGGACGGATTTCTCAGGTTTTTACTACATATGAACACTTTTCACATTCTCCCCTGCAACTCTGCTGCCAGTCCTCCTTTCATGCAGAATCGTAAGGTCCTAGATCATGTCCAAGGCACCAAAGCCAGCTAAAAAGTCAATAATCGATACCTAAAACGTGAAATGGACTACTTCTTACTGGCTATTACATCAACTTAGAAGCTTCATCTGTGTTCTACTATGATACTTTTCCTCTTTCCGCCTACGGCAACACGCGACATAGCTTTGCAGACGATAAGTACAAGCGTTTCCGAGAGCAGAACGGCCAATGTGACGATCTGGCTTTAAGTCGATTCGATAACAAATGACGAAAACGGACGGATTTCTCTGGTTTTTACTACATATGAACACTTTTCACATTCTCCCCTGCAACTCGGCTGCTAGTCCTCCTTTCATGCAGAATCTTAAGGTCCTAGCTCATGTCCAAGGCACCAAAGCCAGCTAAAAAGTCAATAATCGATAACTAAAACTAGAATTGTACTACTTCTTACTGGCTATTACATCAACTTACAAGCTTCATCTGTGTTCTACTATGGTGCTTTTAGTGTCTCCACATACCGCAGCACGCGACATAGCTTTGCAGACGATAAGTACAACCGTTTCAGAGAGAAGAGCGGCCCATATGACGATCTGGCTTTAAGTCGATTCGATAACAAATGACGAAAACGGACAGATTTCTAAGGTTTTTACTACATATGAACACTTTTCACATTCTCCCGTGCAACTCGGCTGCTAGTTCTCCTTTCATGCAGAATGTTGAGGTCCTAGCTCATGTCCAAGGCACCAAAGCCAGCTAAAAAGTCAATAATCGATACCTAAAACTTGAATTGTACTACTTCTTACTGGCTATTACATCAACTTAGAAGCTTCATCTGTGTTCTACTATGGTGCTTTTGGTGTCTCCGCATACCGCAGCACGCGACATAGCTTTGCAGACGATAAGTACAAGTGTTTCAGAGAGAAGAGCGGCCAATGTGACGATCTGGCTTTAAGTCGTTTCGATAACAAATGACGAAAACGGACGGATTTCTCAGGTTTTTACTACATATGAACACTTTTCACATTCTCAGCTGCAACTCGGCTGCCAGTCCTCCTTTCATGCAGAATCGTAAGGTTCTAGCTCATGTCCAAGGCACCAAAGCCAGCTAAAATGTCAATAATCGATACCTAAAACTTGAAATGGACTACTTCTTACTGGCTATTACATCAACTTAGAAGCTTCATCTGTGTTCTACTATGATGCTTTTCCTGTTTCCGCCTACGGCAACACGCGACATAGCTTTGCAGACGATAAGTACAACCGTTTCCGAGAGCAGAGCGGGCAATGTGCCGATCTGGCTTTAAGTCGATTCGATAACAAATGACGAAAACGGACGGATTTCTCTGGTTTTTACTACATATGAACACTTTTCACTTTCTCCCCTGCAACTCGGCTGCTAGTCCTCCTTTCATGCAGAATCTTAAGGTCCTAGCTCATGTCCAAGGCACCAAAGCCAGCTAAAAAGTCAATAATCGATAACTAAAACTAGAATTGTACTACTTCTTACTGGCTATTACATCAACTTAGAAGCTTCATGTGTGTTCTACTACGGTGGTTTTAGTTTCTCCGCATATCGCAGCACGCGACATAGTTTTGCAGACGATAAGTACAATCGTTTCAGAGAGAAGAGCGGCCAATGTGACGATCTGGCTTTAAGTCGATTCGATAACAAATGACGAAAACGGACGGATGTCTCAGGTTTTTACTACATATGAACACTTTTCACATTCTCCTGTGCAACTCGGCTGCTAGTCCTCCTTTCATGCAGAATCTTAAGGTCCTAGCTCATGTCCAAGGCACCAAAGCCAGCTAAAAGGTCAATATTCAGTACCTAAAACTTGAATTGTACAACCTCTTACTGGCTAGTACATCAACTTAGAAGCTTCATCTGTGTTCTACTATGGTGCTTGTAGTGTCTCAGCATACCGCGGCACGCGACATAGCTTTGCAGACGATAAGTACAACCGTTTCAGAGAGAAGAGCGGCCAATGTGTCGATCTGGCTTTAAGTCGATTCGATAACAAATGACGAAAACGGACGGATTTCTCAGGTTTTTACTACATATGAAAACTTTTCACATTCTCCCGTGCAACTCGGCTGCTAGTCCTCCTTTCATGCAGAATCTTAAGGTCCTAGCTCATGTCGAAGGCACCAAAGCCAGCTAAAAAGTCAATAATCGATACCCAAAACTTGAATTGGATTACTTCTTACTGGCTATTACATCAACTTAGATGCTTCATCTGTTTCCTACTATGGTACTTTTAGTGTCTCCACATACCGCAGCACGCAACATAGCTTTGCAGACGATAAGTACAACCGTTTCAGAGAGAAGAGCGGCCAATGTGACGATCTGGCTTTAAGTCGATTCGATAACAAATGACGAAAACGGACAGATATCTCAGGTTTTTACTACATATGAACACTTTTCACATTCTCCCGTGCAACTCGGCTGCTAGTCCTCCTTTCATGCAGAATGTTAAGGTCCTAGCTCATGTCCAAGGCACCAAAGCCAGCTAAAAAGTCAATAATCCATACCTAAAACTTGAATTGTACTACTTCTTACTGGCTATTACATCAACTTAGAAGCTTCATCTGTGTTCTACTATGGTGCTTTTAGTGTCTCCACATACCGCAGCACGCGACATAGCTTTGCAGACGATAAGTACAACCGTTTCAGAGAGAAGAGCGGCCAATATGACGATCTGGCTTTAAGTCGATTCGATAACAAATGACGAAAACGGACAGATTTCTAAGGTTTTTACTACATATGAACACTTTTCACATTCTCCCGTGCAACTCAGCTGCTAGTCCTCCTTTCATGGAGAATGTTGAGGTCCTAGCTCATGTCCAAGGCACCAAAGCCAGCTAAAAAGTCAATAATCGATACCTAAAACTTGAATTGTACTACTTCTTACTGGCTTAACTTAGAAGCTTCATCTGTGTTCTACTATGGTGCTTTTAGTGTCTCCGCATACCGCAGCACGCGACATAGCTTTGCAGACGATAAGTACAAGTGTTTCAGGGAGAAGAGCGGCCAATGTGACGATCTGGCTTTAAGTCGATTCGATAACAAATGACGAAAACCGACGGATTTCTCAGGTTTTTACTACATATGAACACTTTTCACATTCTCCCCTGCAACTCGGCTGCCATTCCTCCTTTCATGCAGAATCGTAAGGACCTAGCTCATGTCCAAGGCACCAAAGCCAGCTAAAATGTCAATAATCGATACCTAAAACTTGAAATGGACTACTTCTTACTGGCTATTACATCAACTTAGAAGCTTCATGTGTGTTCTACTACGGTGGTTTTAGTTTCTCCGCATACCGCAGCACGCGACATAGTTTTGCAGACGATTAGTACAATCGTTTCAGAGAGAAGAGCGGCCAATGTGACGATCTGGCTTTAAGTCGATTCGATAACAAATGACGAAAACGGACGGATTTCTCAGGTTTTTACTACATATGAACACTTTTCACATTCTCCCGTGCAACTCGATTGCTAGTCCTCCTTTCATGCAGAATATTAAGGTCCTAGCTCATGTCCAAGGCACCAAAGCCAGCTAAAAAGTCAATAATCGATACCTAAAACTTGAATGGTACTACTTCTTACTGGCTATTACATCAACTTAGAAGCTTCATCTGTGTTCTACTATGGTGCTTTTAGTGTCTCCACATACCGCAGCACGCGACATAGCTTTGCAGACGATAAGTACAACCGTTTCAGAGAGAAGAGCGGCCAATGTGACGATCTGGCTTTAAGTCGATTCGATAACAAAGGACGAAAACGGACAGATTTCTAAGGATTTTACTACATATGAACACTTTTCACATTCTCCCGTGCAACTCGGCTGCTAGTCCTCCTTTCATGCAAAATGTTAAGGTCCTAGCTCATGTCCAAGGCACCAAAGCCAGCTAAAAAGTCAATAATCGATACCTAAAACTTGAATTGTACTACTTCTTACTGGCTATTACATCAACTTAGAAGCTTCATCTGTGTTCTACTATGGTGCTTTTAGTGTCTCCGCATACCGCAGCACGCGACATAGCTTTGCAGACGATAAGTACAACCGTTTCCGAGAGCAGAGCGGGCAATGTGACGATCTGGCTTTAAGTCCATTCGATAACAAATGACGAAAACGGACGGATTTCTCTGGTTTTTACTACATATGAACACTTTTCACATTCTCCCCTGCAACTCGGCTGCCAGTCCTCCTTTCATGCAGAATCGTAAGGTCCTAGATCATGTCCAAGGCACCAAAGCCAGCTAAAAAGTCAATAATCGATACCTAAAACTTGAAATGGACTACTTCTTACTGGCTATTACATCAACTTAGAAGCTTCATCTGTGTTCTACTATGATGCTTTTCCTGTTTCCGCCTACGGCAACACGCGACATAGCTTTGCAGACGATAAGTACAAGCGTTTCCGAGAGCAGAACGGCCAATGTGACGATCTGGCTTTAAGTCGATTCGATAACAAATGACGAAAACGGACGGATTTCTCTGGTTTTTACTACATATGAACACTTTTCACATTCTCCCCTGCAACTCGGCTGCTAGTCCTCCTTTCATGCAGAATCTTAAGGTCCTAGCTCATGTCCAAGGCACCAAAGCCAGCTAAAAAGTCAATAATCGATAACTAAAACTAGAATTGTACTACTTCTTACTGGCTATTACATCAACTTAGAAGCTTCATGTGTGTTCTACTACGGTGGTTTAAGTTTCTCCGCATATCGCAGCACGCGACATAGTTTTGCAGACGATAAGTACAATCGTTTCAGAGAGAAGAGCGGCCAATGTGACGATCTGGCTTTAAGTCGATTCGATAACAAATGACGAAAACGGACAGATTTCTCAGGTTTTTACTACATATGAACACTTTTCACATTCTCCCGTGCAACTCGGCTGCTAGTCCTCTTTTCATGCAGAATGTTAAGGTCCTAGCTCATGTCCAAGGCACCAAAGCCAGCTAAAAAGTCAATAATCCATCCCTAAAACTTGAATTGTACTACTTCTTACTGGCTATTACATCAACTTAAAAGCTTCATCTGTGTTCTACTATGGTGCTTTTAGTGTCTCCACATACCGCAGCACGCGACATAGCTTTGCAGACGATAAGTACAACCGTTTCAGAGAGAAGAGCGGCCAATATGACGATCTGGCTTTAAGTCGATTCGATAACAAATGACGAAAACGGACAGATTTCTCAGGTTTTTACTACATATGAACACTTTTCACATTTTCCCGTGCAACTCGGCTGCTAGTTCTCCTTTCATGCAGAATGTTGAGGTCCTAGCTCATGTCCAAGGCACCAAAGCCAGCTAAAAAGTCAATAATCCATACCTAAAACTTGAATTGTACTACTTCTTACTGGCTATTACATCAACTTAGAAGCTTCATCTGTGTTCTACTATGGTGCTTTTAGTGTCTCCGCATACCGCAGCACGCGACATAGCTTTGCAGACGATAAGTACAAGTGTTTCAGAGAGAAGAGCGGCCAATGTGACGATCTGGCTTTAAGTAGATTCGATAACAAATGACGAAAACGGACGGATTTCTCAGGTTTTTACTACATATGAACACTTTTCACATTCAGCTGCAACTCGGCTGCCAGTCCTCCTTTCATGCAGAATCGTAAGGTCGTAGCTCATGTCCAAGGCACCAAAGCCAGCTAAAATATCAATAATCGATACCTAAAACTTGAAATGGACTACTTCTTACTGGCTATTACATCAACTTAGAAGCTTCATCTGTGTTCTACTGTGATGATTTTCCTGTTTCCGCCTACGGCAACACGCGACATAGCTTTGCAGACGATAAGTACAAGCGTTTCCGAGAGCAGAACGGCAAATGTGACGATCTGGCTTTAAGTCGATTCGATAACAAATGACGAAAACGGACGGATTTCTCTGGTTTTTACTACATATGAACACTTTTCACATTCTCCCCTGCAACTCGGCTGCTAGTCCTCCTTTCATGCAGAATCTTAAGGTCCTAGCTCATGTCCAAGGCACCAAAGCCAGCTAAAAAGTCAATAATCGATAACTAAAACTAAAATTGTACTACTTCTTACTGGCTATTACATCAACTTAGAAGCTTCATGTGTGTTCTACTACGGTGGTTTTAGTTTCTCCGCATATCGCAGCACGCGACATAGTTTTGCAGACGAAAAGTACAATCGTTTCAGAGAGAAGAGCGGCCAATGTGACGATCTGGCTTTAAGTCGATTCGATAACAAATGACGAAAACGGACGGATGTCTCAGGTTTTTACTACATATGAACACTTTTCACATTCTCCGGTGCAACTCGGCTGCTAGTCCTCCTTTCATGCAGAATCTTAAGGTCCTAGCTCATGTCCAAGGCACCAAAGCCAGCTAAAAAGTCAATAATCGATACCCAAAACTTGAATTGGATTACTTCTTACTTTCTATTACATCAACTTAGATGCTTCATCTGTTTCCTACTATGGTGCTTTTAGTGTCTCCACATACCGCAGCACGCAACATAGCTTTGCAGACGATAAGTACAACCGTTTCAGAGAGAAGAGCGGCCAATGTGACGATCTGGCTTTAAGTCGATTCGATAACAAATGACGAAAACGGACAGATATCTCAGGTTTTTACTACATATGAACACTTTTCACATTCTCCCGTGCAACTCGGCTGCTAGTCCTCCTTACATGCAGAATGTTATGGTCCTAGCTCATGTCCAAGGCACCAAAGCCAGCTAAAAAGTCAATAACCCATACCTAAAACTTGAATTGTACTACTTCTTACTGGCTATTACATCAACTTAGAAGCTTCATCTGTGTTCTACTATGGTGCTTTTAGTGTCTCCACATACCGCAGCACGCGACATAGCTTTGCAGACGATAAGTACAACCGTTTCAGAGAGAAGAGCGGCCAATATGACGATCTGGCTTTAAGTCGATTCGATAACAAATGACGAAAACGGAAGGATTTCTAAGGTTTTTACTACATATGAACACTTTTCACATTCTCCCGTGCAACTCGGCTGCTAGTCCTCCTTTAATGCAGAATGTTGAGGTCCTAGCTCATGTCCAAGGCACCAAAGCCAGCTAAAAAGTCAATAATCCATACCTAAAACTTGAATTGTACTACTTCTTACTGGCTATTACATCAACTTAGAAGCTTCATCTGTGTTCTACTATGGTGCTTTTAGTGTCTCCGCATACCGCAGCACGCGACATAGCTTTGCAGACGATAAGTACAACCGTTTCAGAGAGAAGAGCGGCCAATGTGACGATCTGGCTTTAAGTCGATTCGATAACAAATGACGAAAACGGACGGATTTCTCAGGTTTTTACTACATATGAACACTTTTCACATTGTCCCGTGCAACTCGATTGCTAGTCCTCCTTTCATGCAGAATATTAAGGTCCTAGCTCATGTCCAAGGCACCAAAGCCAGCTAAAAAGTCAATAATCGATACCTAAAACTTGAATGCTACTACTTCTTACTGGCTATTACATCAACTTAGAAGCTTCATCTGTGTTCTACTATGGTGCTTTTAGTGTATCCGCATACCGCAGCACGCGACATAGCTTTGCAGACGATAAGTACAAGCGTTTCACAGAGAAGAGCGGCCAATGTGACGATCTGGCTTTAAGTCGATTCGATAACAAATGAAGAAAACGGACGATTTCTCAGGTTTTTACTACATATGAACACTTTTCACATTCTCCCCTGCAACTCGGCTGCCAGTCCTCCTTTCATGCAGAATCGTAAGGTCCTAGATCATGTCCAAGGCACCAAAGCCAGCTAAAAAGTCAATAATCGATACCTAAAACTTGAAATGGACTACTTCTTACTGGCTATTACATCAACTTAGAAGCTTCATCTGTGTTCTTCTATGATGCTTTTCCTGTTTCCGCCTACGGCAACACGCGACATAGCTTTGCAGACGATAAGTACAAGCGTTTCCGAGAGCAGAACGGCCAATGTGACGATCTGGCTTTAAGTCGAATCGATAACAAATGACGAAAACGGACGGATTTCTCTGGTTTTTACTACATATGAACACTTTTCACATTCTCCCCTGCAACTCGGCTGCTAGTCCTCCTTTCATGCAGAATCTGAAGGTCCTAGCTCATGTGCAAGGCACCAAAGCCAGCTAAAAAGTCAATAATCGATAACTAAAACTAGAATTGTACTACTTCTTACTGGCTATTACATCAACTTAGAAGCTTCATGTGTGTTCTACTACGGTGGTTTTAGTTTCTCCTCATACCGCAGCACGCGACATAGTTTTGCAGACGGTAAGTACAATCATTTCAGAGAGAAGAGCGGCCAATGTGACGATCTGGCTTTAAGTCGATTCGATAACAAATGACGAAAACGGACGGATGTCTCAGGTTTTTACTACATATGAACACTTTTCACGTTCTCCCGTGCAACTCGGCTGCTAGTCCTCCTTTCATGCAGAATCTTAAGGTCTTAGCTCATGTCCAAGGCACCAAAGCCAACTAAAAGGTCAATATTCAGTACCTAAAACTTGAATTGTACTACCTCTTACTGGCTAGTACATCAACTTAGAAGCTTCATCTGTGTTCTACTATGGTGCGTTTAGTGTTTCCGCATACCGCAGCACGCGACATAGCTTTGCAGACGATAAGTACAACCGTTTCCGAGAGCAGAGCGGGCAATGTGCCGATCTGGCTTTAAGTCGATTCGATAACAAATGACGAAAACGGACGGATTTCTCAGGTTTTTACTACATATGAACACTTTTCACATTCTCCCCTGCAACTCGGCTGCCAGTCCTCCTTTCATGCAGAATCGTAAGGTCCTAGATCATGTCCAAGGCACCAAAGCCAGCTAAAAAGTCAATAATCGATTCCTAAAACTTGAAATGGACTACTTCTTACTGGCTATTACATCAACTTAGAAGCTTCATCTGTGTTCTACTATGATACTTTTCCTCTTTCCGCCTACGGCAACACGCGACATAGCTTTGCAGAAGATAAGTACAAGCGTTTCCGAGAGCAGAACGGCCAATGTGACGATCTGGCTTTAAGTCGATTCGATAACAAATGACGAAAACGGACGGATTTCTCTGGTTTTTACTACATATGAACACTTTTCACATTCTCCCCTGCAACTCGGCTGCTAGTCCTCCTTTCATGCAGAATCTTAAGGTCCTAGCTCATGTCCAAGGCACCAAAGCCAGCTAAAAAGTCAATAATCGATAACTAAAACTAGAATTGTACTACTTCTTACTGGCTATTACATCAACTTACAAGCTTCATCTGTGTTCTACTATGGTGCTTTTAGTGTCTCCACATACCGCAGCACGCGACATAGCTTTGCAGACGATAAGTACAACCGTTTCAGAGAGAAGAGCGGCCCATATGACGATCTGGCTTTAAGTCGATTCGATAACAAATGACGGAAACGGACAGATTTCTAAGGTTTTTACTACATATGAACACTTTTCACATTCTCCCGTGCAACTCGGCTGCTAGTTCTCCTTTCATGCAGAATGTTGAGGTCCTAGCTCATGTCCAAGGCACCAACGCCAGCTAAAAAGTCAATAATCGATACCTAAAACTTGAATTGTACTACTTCTTACTGGCTATTACATCAACTTAGAAGCTTCATCTGTGTTCTACTATGGTGCTTTTGGTGTCTCCGCATACCGCAGCACGCGACATAGCTTTGCAGACGATAAGTACAAGTGTTTCAGAGAGAAGAGCGGCCAATGTGACGATCTGGCTTTAAGTCGTTTCGATAACAAATGACGAAAACGGACGGATTTCTCAGGTTTTTACTACATATGAACACTTTTCACATTCTCAGCTGCAACTCGGCTGCCAGTCCTCCTTTCATGCAGAATCGTAAGGTTCTAGCTCATGTCCAAGGCACCAAAGCCAGCTAAAATGTCAATAATCGATACCTAAAACTTGAAATGGACTACTTCTTACTGGCTATTACATCAACTTAGAAGCTTCATCTGTGTTCTACTATGATGCTTTTCCTGTTTCCGCCTACGGCAACACGCGACATAGCTTTGCAGACGATAAGTACAAGCGTTTCCGAGAGCAGAACGGCAAATGTGACGATCTGGCTTTAAGTCGATTCGATAACAAATGACGAAAACGGACGGATTTCTCTGGTTTTTACTACATATGAACACTTTTCACTTTCTCCCCTGCAACTCGGCTGCTAGTCCTCCTTTCATGCAGAATCTTAAGGTCCTAGCTCATGTCCAAGGCACCAAAGCCAGCTAAAAAGTCAATAATCGATAACTAAAACTAGAATTGTACTACTTCTTACTGGCTATTACATCAACTTAGAAGCTTCATGTGTGTTCTACTACGGTGGTTTTAGTTTCTCCGCATATCGCAGCACGCGACATAGTTTTGCAGACGATAAGTACAATCGTTTCAGAGAGAAGAGCGGCCAATGTGACGATCTGGCTTTAAGTCGATTCGATAACAAATGACGAAAACGGACGGATGTCTCAGGTTTTTACTACATATGAACACTTTTCACATTCTCCTGTGCAACTCGGCTGCTAGTCCTCCTTTCATGCAGAATCTTAAGGTCCTAGCTCATGTCCAAGGCACCAAAGCCAGCTAAAAGGTCAATATTCAGTACCTAAAACTTGAATTGTACAGCCTCTTACTGGCTAGTACATCAACTTAGAAGCTTCATCTGTGTTCTACTATGGTGCTTGTAGTGTCTCAGCATACCGCGGCACGCGACATAGCTTTGCAGACGATAAGTACAACCGTTTCAGAGAGAAGAGCGGCCAATGTGTCGATCTGGCTTTAAGTCGATTCGATAACAAATGACGAAAACGGACGGATTTCTCAGGTTTTTACTACATATGAAAACTTTTCACATTCTCCCGTGCAACTCGGCTGCTAGTCCTCCTTTCATGCAGAATCTTAAGGTCCTAGCTCATGTCGAAGGCACCAAAGCCAGCTAAAAAGTCAATAATCGATACCCAAAACTTGAATTTGGATTACTTCTTACTGGCTATTACATCAACTTAGATGCTTCATCTGTTTCCTACTATGGTACTTTTAGTGTCTCCACATACCGCAGCACGCAACATAGCTTTGCAGACGATAAGTACAACCGTTTCAGAGAGAAGAGCGGCCAATGTGACGATCTGGCTTTAAGTCGATTCGATAACAAATGACGAAAACGGACAGATATCTCAGGTTTTTACTACATATGAACACTTTTCACATTCTCCCGTGCAACTCGGCTGCTAGTCCTCCTTTCATGCAGAATGTTAAGGTCCTAGCTCATGTCCAAGGCACCAAAGCCAGCTAAAAAGTCAATAATCCATACCTAAAACTTGAATTGTACTACTTCTTACTGGCTATTACATCAACTTAGAAGCTTCATCTGTGTTCTACTATGGTGCTTTTAGTGTCTCCACATACCGCAGCACGCGACATAGCTTTGCAGACGATAAGTACAACCGTTTCAGAGAGAAGAGCGGCCAATATGACGATCTGGCTTTAAGTCGATTCGATAACAAATGACGAAAACGGACAGATTTCTAAGGTTTTTACTACATATGAACACTTTTCACATTCTCCCGTGCAACTCAGCTGCTAGTCCTCCTTTCATGGAGAATGTTGAGGTCCTAGCTCATGTCCAAGGCACCAAAGCCAGCTAAAAAGTCAATAATCGATACCTAAAACTTGAATTGTACTACTTCTTACTGGCTTAACTTAGAAGCTTCATCTGTGTTCTACTATGGTGCTTTTAGTGTCTCCGCATACCGCAGCACGCGACATAGCTTTGCAGACGATAAGTACAAGTGTTTCAGAGAGAAGAGCGGCCAATGTGACGATCTGGCTTTAAGTCGATTCGATAACAAATGACGAAAACCGACGGATTTCTCAGGTTTTTACTACATATGAACACTTTTCACATTCTCCCCTGCAACTCGGCTGCCATTCCTCCTTTCATGCAGAATCGTAAGGACCTAGCTCATGTCCAAGGCACCAAAGCCAGCTAAAATGTCAATAATCGATACCTAAAACTTGAAATGGACTACTTCTTACTGGCTATTACATCAACTTAGAAGCTTCATGTGTGTTCTACTACGGTGGTTTTAGTTTCTCCGCATACCGCAGCACGCGACATAGTTTTGCAGACGATTAGTACAATCGTTTCAGAGAGAAGAGCGGCCAATGTGACGATCTGGCTTTAAGTCCATTCGATAACAAATGACGAAAACGGACGGATTTCTCAGGTTTTTACTACATATGAACACTTTTCACATTCTCCCCTGCAACTCGGCTGCCAGTCCTCCTTTCATGCAGAATCGTAAGGTCCTAGATCATGTCCAAGGCACCAAAGCCAGCTAAAAAGTCAATAATCGATACCTAAAACTTGAAATGGACTACTTCTTACTGGCTATTACATCAACTTAGAAGCTTCATCTGTGTTCTACTATGATGCTTTTCCTGTTTCCGCCTACGGCAACACGCGACATAGCTTTGCAGACGATAAGTACAAGCGTTTCCGAGAGCAGAACGGCCAATGTGACGATCTGGCTTTAAGTCGATTCGACAACAAATGACGAAAACGGACGGATTTCTCTGGTTTTTACTACATATGAACACTTTTCACATTCTCCCCTGCAACTCGGCTGCTAGTCCTCCTTTCATGCAGAATCTTAAGGTCCTAGCTCATGTCCAAGGCACCAAAGCCAGCTAAAAAGTCAATAATCGATAACTAAAACTAGAATTGTACTACTTCTTACTGGCTATTACATCAACTTAGAAGCTTCATGTGTGTTCTACTACGGTGGTTTAAGTTTCTCCGCATATCGCAGCACGCGACATAGTTTTGCAGACGATAAGTACAATCGTTTCAGGGAGAAGAGCGGCCAATGTGACGATCTGGCTTTAAGTCGATTCGATAACAAATGACGAAAACGGACAGATTTCTCAGGTTTTTACTACATATGAACACTTTTCACATTCTCCCGTGCAACTCGGCTGCTAGTCCTCTTTTCATGCAGAATGTTAAGGTCCTAGCTCATGTCCAAGGCACCAAAGCCAGCTAAAAAGTCAATAATCCATACCTAAAACTTGAATTGTACTACTTCTTACTGGCTATTACATCAACTTAAAAGCTTCATCTGTGTTCTACTATGGTGCTTTTAGTGTCTCCACATACCGCAGCACGCGACATAGCTTTGCAGACGATAAGTACAACCGTTTCAGAGAGAAGAGCGGCCAATATGACGATCTGGCTTTAAGTCGATTCGATAACAAATGACGAAAACGGACAGATTTCTCAGGTTTTTACTACATATGAACACTTTTCACATTTTCCCGTGCAACTCGGCTGCTAGTTCTCCTTTCATGCAGAATGTTGAGGTCCTAGCTCATGTCCAAGGCACCAAAGCCAGCTAAAAAGTCAATAATCCATACCTAAAACTTGAATTGTACTACTTCTTACTGGCTATTACATCAACTTAGAAGCTTCATCTGTGTTCTACTATGGTGCTTTTAGTGTCTCCGCATACCGCAGCACGCGACATAGCTTTGCAGACGATAAGTACAAGTGTTTCAGAGAGAAGAGCGGCCAATGTGACGATCTGGCTTTAAGTAGATTCGATAACAAATGACGAAAACGGACGGATTTCTCAGGTTTTTACTACATATGAACACTTTTCACATTCAGCTGCAACTCGGCTGCCAGTCCTCCTTTCATGCAGAATCGTAAGGTCGTAGCTCATGTCCAAGGCACCAAAGCCAGCTAAAATATCAATAATCGATACCTAAAACTTGAAATGGACTACTTCTTACTGGCTATTACATCAACTTAGAAGCTTCATCTGTGTTCTACTGTGATGATTTTCCTGTTTCCGCCTACGGCAACACGCGACATAGCTTTGCAGACGATAAGTACAAGCGTTTCCGAGAGCAGAACGGCAAATGTGACGATCTGGCTTTAAGTCGATTCGATAACAAATGACGAAAACGGACGGATTTCTCTGGTTTTTACTACATATGAACACTTTTCACATTCTCCCCTGCAACTCGGCTGCTAGTCCTCCTTTCATGCAGAATCTTAAGGTCCTAGCTCATGTCCAAGGCACCAAAGCCAGCTAAAAAGTCAATAATCGATAACTAAAACTAAAATTGTACTACTTCTTACTGGCTATTACATCAACTTAGAAGCTTCATGTGTGTTCTACTACGGTGGTTTTAGTTTCTCCGCATATCGCAGCACGCGACATAGTTTTGCAGACGAAAAGTACAATCGTTTCAGAGAGAAGAGCGGCCAATGTGACGATCTGGCTTTAAGTCGATTCGATAACAAATGACGAAAACGGACGGATGTCTCAGGTTTTTACTACATATGAACACTTTTCACATTCTCCGGTGCAACTCGGCTGCTAGTCCTCCTTTCATGCAGAATCTTAAGGTCCTAGCTCATGTCCAAGGCACCAAAGGCAGCTAAAAAGTCAATAATCGATACCCAAAACTTGAATTGGATTACTTCTTACTTTCTATTATATCAACTTAGATGCTTCATCTGTTTCCTACTATGGTGCTTTTAGTGTCTCCACATACCGCAGCACGCAACATAGCTTTGCAGACGATAAGTACAACCGTTTCAGAGAGAAGAGCGGCCAATGTGACGATCTGGCTTTAAGTCGATTCGATAACAAATGACGAAAACGGACAGATATCTCAGGTTTTTACTACATATGAACACTTTTCACATTCTCCCGTGCAACTCGGCTGCTAGTCCTCCTTTAATGCAGAATGTTGAGGTCCTAGCTCATGTCCAAGGCACCAAAGCCAGCTAAAAAGTCAATAATCCATACCTAAAACTTGAATTGTACTACTTCTTACTGGCTATTACATCAACTTAGAAGCTTCATCTGTGTTCTACTATGGTGCTTTTAGTGTCTCCGCATACCGCAGCACGCGACATAGCTTTGCAGACGATAAGTACAAGCGTTTCGGAGAGAAGAGCGGCCAATGTGACGATCTGGCTTTAAGTCGATTCGATAACAAATCACGAAAATGGACGGATTTCTAAGGTTTTTACTACATATGAACACTTTTCACATTCTCCCGTGCAACTCGGCTGCTAGTCCTCCTTTCATGCAGAATGTTGAGGTCCTAGCTCATCTCCAAGGCACCAAAGCCAGCTAAAAAGTCAATAATCCATACCTAAAACTTGAATTGTACTACTTCTTACTGGCTATTACATCAACTTAGAAGCTTCATCTGTGTTCTACTATGGTGCTTTTAGTGTCTCCGCATACCGCAGCACGCGACATAGCTTTGCAGACGATAAGTACAAGTGTTTCAGAGAGAAGAGCGGCCAATGTGACGATCTGGCTTTAAGTCGATTCGATAACAAATGACGAAAACGGACGGATTTCTCAGGTTTTTATTACATATGAACACTTTTCACATTCTCCCCTGCAACTCGGCTGCCATTCCTCCTTTCATGCAGAATCGTAAGGTCCTAGCTCATGTCCAAGGCACCAAAGCCAGCTAAAATGTCAATAATCGATACCTAAAACTTGAAATGGACTATTTCTTACTGGCTATTACATCAACTTAGAAGCTTCATCTGTGTTCTACTATGTTGCTTTTCCTGTTTCCGCCTACGGCAACACGCGACATAGCTTTGCAGACGATAAGTACAAGCGTTTCCGAGAGCAGAACGGCCACTGTGACGATCTGGCTTGAAGTCGATTCGATAACAAATGACGAAAATGGACGGATTTCTCTGGTTTTTACTACATACGAACATTTTTCACATTCTTCCCTGCAACTCGGCTGCTAGTCCTCCTTTCATGCAGAATCTTAAGGTCCTAGCTCATGTCCAAGGCACCCAAGCCAGCTAAAAAGTCAATAATCGATACCTAAAACTTGAATTGTACTACTTCTTACTGGCTATTACATCAACTTAGGAGCTTGAACTGTGTTCTACTATGGTGAGTGCAGTGTCTCCGGAAACCGCAGCACGCGACATAGCTTTGCAGACGATAAGTACAAGCGTTTCGGAGAGAAGAGCGGCCAATGTGACGATCTGGCTTTAAGTCGATTCGATAACAAATGACGAAAATGGACGGATTACTTAGGTTTTTACTACATATGAACACTTTTCACATTCTCCCGTGCAACTCGGCTGCTAGTCCTCCTTTCATGCAGAATCTTAAGGTCCTAGCTCATGTCCAAGGCACCCAAGCCAGCTAAAAAGTCAATAATCGATACCTAAAACTTGAATTGTACAACTTCTTACTGGCTAATACATCAACTTAGAAGCTTCATCTGTGTTCTACTACGGTGCGTTTAGTTTCTCCGCATACCGCAGCACGCGACATAGTTTTGCAGACGATAAGTACAACCGTTTCAGAGAGAAGAGCGGCCAATGTGACGATCTGGCTTTAAGTCGATTCGATAACAAATGACGAAAACGGACGGATTTCTAAGGTTTTTACTACATATGAACACTTTTAACATTCTCCCGTGCAACTCGGCTGCTAGTCCTCCTTTCATGCAGAATCTTAAGGTCCTAGCTCATGTCCAAGGCACCAAAGCCAGCTAAAAAGTCAATAATCGATACCTAAAACATGAATTGTACTACTTCTTACTGGCTATTACATCAACTTAAAAGCTTCATCTGTGTTCTACTATGGTGATTTTAGTGTCTCCGCATACCGCAGCACGCGACATAGCTTTGCAGACGATAAGTACAAGCGTTTCAGAGAGAAGAGCGGCCAATGTGACGATCTGGCTTTAAGTCGATTCGATAACAAATGACGAAAACGGAAGGATTTCTAAGGTTTTTACTACATATGAACACTTTTCACATTCTCCCGTGCAACGCGGCTGCTAGTCCTCCTTTCATGCAGAAATTTAAGGTCGTAGCTCATGTCCAAGGCAACAAAGCCAGCTAAAAAGTCAATAATCGATACCTAAAACTTGAATTGTACTACTTCTTACTAGCTATTACATCAACTTAGAAGCTTCATCTGTGTTCTACTATGGTGATTTTAGTGTCTCCACATACCGCAGCACGCGACATAGCTTTGCAGACGATAAGTACAACCGTTTCAGAGAGAAGAGCGGCCAATGTGACGATCTGGCTTTCAGTCGATTCGATAACAAATGACGAAAACGGACGGATTTCTCAGGTTTTTACTACATATGAACACTTTTCACATTCTCCCGTGCAACGCGGCTGCTAGTCCTCCTTTCATGCAGAAATTTAAGGTCGTAGCTCATGTCCAAGGCAACAAAGCCAGCTAAAAAGTCAATAATCGATACCTAAAACTTGAATTGTACTACTTCTTACTAGCTATTACATCAACTTAGAAGCTTCATCTGTGTTCTACTATGGTGATTTTAGTGTCTCCACATACCGCAGCACGCGACATAGCTTTGCAGACGATAAGTACAACCGTTTCAGAGAGAAGAGCGGCCAATGTGACGATCTGGCTTTCAGTCGATTCGATAACAAATGACGAAAACGGACGGATTTCTCAGGTTTTTACTACATATGAACACTTTTCACATTCTCCCGTGCAACTCGGCTGCTAGTCCTCCTTTCATGCAGAATCTTAAGGTCCTAGCTCATGTCCAAGGCACCAAAGCCAGCTAAAAAGTCAATAATCGATACCTAAAACTTGAATTCCACTACTTCTTACTGGCTATTACATCAACTTAGAAGCTTCATCTGTGTTCTACTATGGTGTTTTTAGTGTCTCCACATACCGCAGCACGCGACATAGCTTTGCAGACGATAAGTACAAGCGTTTCAGAGAGAAGAGTGGCCAATGTGACGATGTGGCTTTAAGTCGATTCGATAACAAATGACTAAAACGGACGGATTTCTCAGGTTTTTACTACATATGAACACTTTTCACATTCTCCCCTGCATCTCGGCTGCTAGTCCTCCTTTCATGCAGAATCTTAAGGCCCTAGCTCATGTCCAAGGCACCAAAGCCAGCTAAAAAGTCAATAATCGATACCTAAAACTTGAATTGTACTACTTCTTACTGGCAATTACATCAACTTAGAAGCTTCATCTGTGTTCTACTATGGTGCTTTTAGTGTCTCCACATACCGCAGCACGCGACATAGCTTTGCAGACGATAAGTAAAAGCGTTTCAGAGAGAAGAGCGGCCAATGTGACGATGTGGCTTTAAGTCGATTCGATAACAAATGACCAAAACGGACGGATTTCTCAGGTTTTTACTAGATATGAACACTTTTCATATTCTCCCCTGCATCTCGGCTGCTAGTCCTCCTTTCATGCAGAATCTTAAGGTCCTAGCTCATGTCCAAGGCACCAAAGCCAGCTAAAAAGTCAATAATCGATACCTAAAACTTGAATTGGACTACTTCTTACTGGCTATTACAGCAACTTAGAAGCTTCATCTGTGTTCTACTATGGTGCTTTTCCTGTTTCCGCCTATGGCAACACGCGACATAGCTTTGCAGACTATAAGTACAACCGTTTCCAAAAGCACAGCGGGCAATGTGACGATCTGGCTTTAAGTCGATTCGATAACAAATGACGAAAACGGACGGATTTCTCAGGTTTTTACTACATATGAACACTTTTCACATTCTCCCCTGCAACTCGGCTGCCAGTCCTCCTTTCATGCAGAATGTTAAGGTCCTAGCTCATGTCCAAGGCACCAAAGCCAGCTAAAAAGTCAATAATCGATACCTAAAACTTGAAATGGACTACTTCTTACTGGCTATTACATCAACTTAGAAGCTTCATCTGTGTTCCACTATGATGCTTTTCCTGTTTCCGCCTACGGCAACACGCGACATAGCTTTGCAGACGATAAGTACAAGCGTTTCCGAGAACAGAACGGCCAATGTGACGATCTGGCTTTAAGTCGATTCGATAACAAATGACGAAAATGGACGGATTTCTCTGGTTTTTACTACATATGAACATTTTTCACATTCTTCCCAGCAACTCGGCTGCTAGTCCTCCTTTCATGCAGAATCTTAAGGTCCTAGCTCATGTCCAAGGCACCAAAGCCAGCAAAAAGTCAATAATCGATACCTAAAACTTGAATTGTACTACTTCTTACTGGCTGTTACATCAACTTAGAAGCTTGAACTGTGTTCTACTATGGTGAGTGCAGTGTCTCCGGATACCGCAGCACGCGACATAGCTTTGCAGACGATAAGTACAAGCGTTTCGGAGAGAAGAGCGGCCAATGTGACGATGTGGCTTTAAGTCGATTCGATAACAAATGACGAAAATGGACAGATTTCTCAGGTTTTTACTACATATGAACACTTTTCACATTCTCCCGTGCAACTCGGCTGCTAGTTCTCCTTTCATGCAGAATGTTGAGGTCCTAGCTCATGTCCAAGGCACCAAAGCCAGCTAAAAAGTCAATAATCCATACCTAAAACTTGAATTGTACTACTTCTTACTGGCTATTACATCAACTTAGAAGCTTCATCTGTGTTCTACTATGGTGCTTTTAGTGTCTCCACATACCGCAGCACGCGACATAGCTTTGCAGACGATAAGTACAAGCGTTTCAGAGAGAAGAGCGGCCAATGTGACGATCTGGCTTTAAGTCGATTCGATAACAAATGACGAAAACGGACGGATTTCTAAGGTTTTTACTACATATGAACACTTTTAACATTCTCCCGTGCAACTCGGCTGCTAGTCCTCCTTTCATGCAGAATCTTAAGGTCCTAGCTCATGTCCAAGGCACCAAAGCCAGCTAAAAAGTCAATAATCGATACCTAAAACATGAATTGTACTACATCTTACTGGCTATTACATCAACTTAAAAGCTTCATCTGTGTTCTACTATGGTGATTTTAGTGTCTCCGCATACCGCAGCACGCGACATAGCTTTGCAGACGATAAGTACAAGCGTTTCAGAGAGAAGAGCGGCCAATGTGACGATCTGGCTTTAAGTCGATTCGATAACAAATGACGAAAACGGAAGGATTTCTCAGGTTTTTACTACATATGAACACTTTTCACATTCTCCCGTGCAACGCGGCTGCTAGTCCTCCTTTCATGCAGAAATTTAAGGTCCTAGCTCATGTCCAAGGCAACAAAGCCAGCTAAAAAGTCAATAATCGATACCTAAAACTTGAATTGTACTACTTCTTACTGGCTATTACATCAACGTAGAAGCTTCATCTGTGTTCTACTATGGTGATTTTAGTGTCTCCACATACCGCAGCACGCGACATAGCTTTGCAGACGATAAGTACAACCGTTTCAGAGAGAAGAGCGGCCAATGTGACGATCTGGCTTTAAGTCGATTCGATAACAAATGACGAAAACGGACGGATTTCTCAGGTTTTTACTACATATGAACACTTTTCACATTCTCCCGTGCAACTCGGCTGCTAGTCCTCCTTTCATGCAGAATGTTAAGGTCCTAGCTCATGTCCAAGGCACCAAAGCCAGCTAAAAAGTCAATAATCGATACCTAAAACTTGAATTGGACTACTTCTTACTGGCTATTACATCAAATTAGAAGCTTCATCTGTGTTCTACCATGGTGCTTTTCCTGTTTCCGCCTACGGCAACACGCGACATAGCTTTGCAGACGATAAGTACAACTGTTTCCGAGAGCAGAGCGGCCAATGTGACGATCTGGCTTTAAGTCGATTCGATAACAAATGACGAAAACGGACGGATTTCTCAGGTTTTTACTACATATGAACTTTTTTCACTTTCTCCCCTGCAACTCGGCTGCTAGTCCTCCTTTCATGCAGAATCTTAAGGTCCTAGCTCATGTCCAAGGCACCAAAGCCAGCTAAAAAGTCAATAATCGATACCTAAAACTTGAATTGTACTACTTCTTACTGGCTATTACATCAACTTAGAAGCTTCATGTGTGTTCTACTATGATGAGTGCAGTGTCTCCGGATACCGCAGCACGCGACATAGCTTTGCAGACGATAAGTACAACCGTTTCAGAGAGAAGAGCGGCCAATGTGACGATCTGGCTTTAAGTCGATTCGATAACAAATGACGAAAACGGAAGGATTTCTAAGGTTTTTACTACATATGAACACTTTTCACATTCTCCCGTGCAACGCGGCTGCTAGTCCTCCTTTCATGCAGAAATTTAAGGTCCTAGCTCATGTCCAAGGCACCAAAGCCAGCTAAAATGTCAATAATCGATACCTAAAACTTGAATTGTACTACTTCTTACTGGCAATTACATCAACTTAGAAGCTTCATCTGTGTTCTACTATGGTGCTTTTAGTGTCTTCACATACCGCAGCACGCGACATAGCTTTGCAGACGATAAGTACAAGCGTTTCAGAGAGAAGAGCGGCCAATGTGACGATGTGGCTTTAAGTCGATTCGATAACAAATGACCAAAACGGACGGATTTCTCAGGTTTTTACTAGATATGAACACTTTTCATATTCTCCCCTGCATCTCGGCTGCTAGTCCTCCTTTCATGCAGAATCTTAAGGTCCTAGCTCATGTCCAAGGCACCAAAGCCAGCTAAAAAGTCAATAATCGATACCTAAAACTTGAATTGGACTACTTCTTACTGGCTATTACATCAACTTAGAAGCTTCATCTGTGTTCTACTATGGTGCTTTTCCTGTTTCCGCCTACGGCAACACGCGACATAGCTTTGCAGACTATAAGTACAACCGTTTCCGAGAGCACAGCGGGCAATGTGACGATCTGGCTTTAAGTCGATTCGATAACAAATGACGAAAACGGACGGATTTCTCTGGTTTTTACTACATATGAACATTTTTCACATTCTCCCGTGCAACTCGGCTGCTAGTTCTCCTTTCATGCAGAATGTTGAGGTCCTAGCTCATGTCCAAGGCACCAAAGCCAGCTAAAAAGTCAATAATCCATACCTAAAACTTGAATTGTACTACTTCTTACTGGCTATTACATCAACTTAGAAGCTTCATCTGTGTTCTACTATGGTGCTTTTAGTGTCTCCACATACCGCAGCACGCGACATAGCTTTGCAGACGATAAGTACAAGCGTTTCAGAGAGAAGAGCGGCCAATGTGACGATCTGGCTTTAAGTCGATTCGATAACAAATGACGAAAACGGACGGATTTCTAAGGTTTTTACTACATATGAACACTTTTAACATTCTCCCGTGCAACTCGGCTGCTAGTCCTCCTTTCATGCAGAATCTTAAGGTCCTAGCTCATGTCCAAGGCACCAAAGCCAGCTAAAAAGTCAATAATCGATACCTAAAACATGAATTGTACTACATCTTACTGGCTATTACATCAACTTAAAAGCTTCATCTGTGTTCTACTATGGTGATTTTAGTGTCTCCGCATACCGCAGCACGCGACATAGCTTTGCAGACGATAAGTACAAGCGTTTCAGAGAGAAGAGCGGCCAATGTGACGATCTGGCTTTAAGTCGATTCGATAACAAATGACGAAAACGGAAGGATTTCTCAGGTTTTTACTACATATGAACACTTTTCACATTCTCCCGTGCAACGCGGCTGCTAGTCCTCCTTTCATGCAGAAATTTAAGGTCCTAGCTCATGTCCAAGGCAACAAAGCCAGCTAAAAAGTCAATAATCGATACCTAAAACTTGAATTGTACTACTTCTTACTGGCTATTACATCAACGTAGAAGCTTCATCTGTGTTCTACTATGGTGATTTTAGTGTCTCCACATACCGCAGCACGCGACATAGCTTTGCAGACGATAAGTACAACCGTTTCAGAGAGAAGAGCGGCCAATGTGACGATCTGGCTTTAAGTCGATTCGATAACAAATGACGAAAACGGACGGATTTCTCAGGTTTTTACTACATATGAACACTTTTCACATTCTCCCGTGCAACTCGGCTGCTAGTCCTCCTTTCATGCAGAATGTTAAGGTCCTAGCTCATGTCCAAGGCACCAAAGCCAGCTAAAAAGTCAATAATCGATACCTAAAACTTGAATTGGACTACTTCTTACTGGCTATTACATCAAATTAGAAGCTTCATCTGTGTTCTACCATGGTGCTTTTCCTGTTTCCGCCTACGGCAACACGCGACATAGCTTTGCAGACGATAAGTACAACTGTTTCCGAGAGCAGAGCGGCCAATGTGACGATCTGGCTTTAAGTCGATTCGATAACAAATGACGAAAACGGACGGATTTCTCAGGTTTTTACTACATATGAACTTTTTTCACTTTCTCCCCTGCAACTCGGCTGCTAGTCCTCCTTTCATGCAGAATCTTAAGGTCCTAGCTCATGTCCAAGGCACCAAAGCCAGCTAAAAAGTCAATAATCGATACCTAAAACTTGAATTGTACTACTTCTTACTGGCTATTACATCAACTTAGAAGCTTCATGTGTGTTCTACTATGATGAGTGCAGTGTCTCCGGATACCGCAGCACGCGACATAGCTTTGCAGACGATAAGTACAACCGTTTCAGAGAGAAGAGCGGCCAATGTGACGATCTGGCTTTAAGTCGATTCGATAACAAATGACGAAAACGGAAGGATTTCTAAGGTTTTTACTACATATGAACACTTTTCACATTCTCCCGTGCAACGCGGCTGCTAGTCCTCCTTTCATGCAGAAATTTAAGGTCCTAGCTCATGTCCAAGGCACCAAAGCCAGCTAAAATGTCAATAATCGATACCTAAAACTTGAATTGTACTACTTCTTACTGGCAATTACATCAACTTAGAAGCTTCATCTGTGTTCTACTATGGTGCTTTTAGTGTCTTCACATACCGCAGCACGCGACATAGCTTTGCAGACGATAAGTACAAGCGTTTCAGAGAGAAGAGCGGCCAATGTGACGATGTGGCTTTAAGTCGATTCGATAACAAATGACCAAAACGGACGGATTTCTCAGGTTTTTACTAGATATGAACACTTTTCATATTCTCCCCTGCATCTCGGCTGCTAGTCCTCCTTTCATGCAGAATCTTAAGGTCCTAGCTCATGTCCAAGGCACCAAAGCCAGCTAAAAAGTCAATAATCGATACCTAAAACTTGAATTGGACTACTTCTTACTGGCTATTACATCAACTTAGAAGCTTCATCTGTGTTCTACTATGGTGCTTTTCCTGTTTCCGCCTACGGCAACACGCGACATAGCTTTGCAGACTATAAGTACAACCGTTTCCGAGAGCACAGCGGGCAATGTGACGATCTGGCTTTAAGTCGATTCGATAACAAATGACGAAAACGGACGGATTTCTCTGGTTTTTACTACATATGAACATTTTTCACATTCTTCCCAGCAACTCGGCTGCTAGTCCTCCTTTCATGCAGAATCTTAAGGTCCTAGCTCATGTCCAAGGCACCAAAGCCAGCTAAAAAGTCAATAATCGATACCTAAAACTTGAATTGTACTACTTCTTACTGGCTATTACATCAGCTTAGAAGGGTCATCTGTGTTCTACTATGGTGCTTTTAGTGTCTATACATACCGCAGTAAGCGACATAGCTTTGCAGACGATAAGTACAACCGTTTCAGAGAGAAGAGCGGCCAATGTGACGATCTGGCTTTAAGTCGATTCGATAACAAATGACGAAAACGGACGGATTTCTCAGGTTTTTACTTCATATGAACACTTTTCACATTCTCCCTTGCAACTCGGCTGCTAGTCCTCCTTTCATGCAGAATCTTAAGGTCCTAGCTCATGTCCAAGGCACCAAAGCCAGCTAAAAAGTCAATAATCGATACCTAAAACTTGAATTCTACTACTTCTTACTGGCTATTACATCAACTTAGAAGCTTCATCTGTGTTCTACTATGGTGATTTTAGTGTCTCCGCATACCGCAGCACGCGACATAGTTTTGCAGACGATAAGTACAACCGTTTCAGACAGAAGAGCGGCCAATGTGACGATCTGGCTTTAAGTCGATTCGATAACAAATGAAGAAAACGGACGGATTTATAAGGTTTTTACTACATATGAACACTTTTAACAATCTCCCGTGCAACTCGGCTGCTAGTCCTCCTTTCATGCAGAATTTTAAGGTCCTAGCTCATGTCCAAGGCACCAAAGCCAGCTAAAAAGGCAATAATCGATACCTAAAACATGAATTGTACTACTTCTTACTGGCTATTACATCAACTTAAAAGCTTCATCTGTGTTCTACTATGGTGATTTTAGTGTCTCCGCATACCGCAGCACGCGACATAGCTTTGCAGACGATAAGTACAAGCGTTTCAGAGAGAAGAGCGGCCAATGTGACGATCTGGCTTTAAGTCGATTCGATAACAAATGACGAAAACGGACGGATTTCTCTGGTTTTTACTACATATGAACACTTTTCACATTCTCCCGTGCAACGCGGCTGCTAGTCCTCCTTTCATGCAGAAATTTAAGGTCCTAGCTCATGTCCAAGGCAACAAAGCCAGCTAAAAAGTCAATAATCGATACCTAAAACTTGAATTGTACTACTTCTTACTGGCTATTACATCAACGTAGAAGCTTCATCTGTGTTCTACTATGGTGATTTTAGTGTCTCCACATACCGCAGCACGCGACATAGCTTTGCAGACGATAAGTACAACCGTTTCAGAGAGAAGAGCGGCCAATGTGACGATCTGGCTTTAAGTCGATTCGATAACAAATGACGAAAACGGACGGATTTCTCAGGTTTTTACTACATATGAACACTTTTCACATTCTCCCGTGCAACTCGGCTGCTAGTCCTCCTTTCATGCAGAATGTTAAGGTCCTAGCTCATGTCCAAGGCACCAAAGCCAGCTAAAAAGTCAATAATCGATACCTAAAACTTGAATTGGACTACTTCTTACTGGCTATTACATCAAATTAGAAGCTTCATCTGTGTTCTACCATGGTGCTTTTCCTGTTTCCGCCTACGGCAACACGCGACATAGCTTTGCAGACGATAAGTACAACTGTTTCCGAGAGCAGAGCGGCCAATGTGACGATCTGGCTTTAAGTCGATTCGATAACAAATGACGAAAACGGACGGATTTCTCAGGTTTTTACTACATATGAACTTTTTTCACATTCTCCCCTGCAACTCGGCTGCTAGTCCTCCTTTCATGCAGAATCTTAAGGTCCTAGCTCATGTCCAAGGCACCAAAGCCAGCTAAAAAGTCAATAATCGATACCTAAAACTTGAATTGTACTACTTCTTACTGGCTATTACATCAACTTAGAAGCTTCATGTGTGTTCTACTATGATGAGTGCAGTGTCTCCGGATACCGCAGCACGCGACATAGCTTTGCAGACGATAAGTACAAGCGTTTCAGAGAGAAGAGCGGCCAATGTGACGATCTGGCTTTAAGTCGATTCGATAACAAATGACGAAAACGGAAGGATGTCTAAGGTTTTTACTACATATGAACACTTTTCACATTCTCCCGTGCAACGCGGCTGCTAGTCCTCCTTTCATGCAGAAATTTAAGGTCCTAGCTCATGTCCAAGGCACCAAAGCCAGCTAAAAAGTCAATAATCGATACCTAAAACTTGAATTGTACTACTTCTTACTGGCAATTACATCAACTTAGAAGCTTCATCTGTGTTCTACTATGGTGCTTTTAGTGTCTTCACTTACCGCAGCACGCGACATAGCTTTGCAGACGATAAGTACAAGCGTTTCAGAGAGAAGAGCGGCCAATGTGACGATGTGGCTTTAAGTCGATTCGATAACAAATGACCAAAACGGACGGATTTCTCAGGTTTTTACTAGATATGAACACTTTTCATATTCTCCCCTGCATCTCGGCTGCTAGTCCTCCTTTCATGCAGAATCTTAAGGTCCTAGCTCATGTCCAAGGCACCAAAGCCAGCTAAAAAGTCAATAATCGATACCTAAAACTTGAATTGGACTACTTCTTACTGGCTATTACATCAACTTAGAAGCTTCATCTGTGTTCTACTATGGTGCTTTTCCTGTTTCCGCCTACGGCAACACGCGACATAGCTTTGCAGACTATAAGTACAACCGTTTCCGAGAGCACAGCGGGCAATGTGACGATCTGGCTTTAAGTCGATTCGATAACAAATGACGAAAACGGACGGATTTCTCTGGTTTTTACTACATATGAACATTTTTCACATTCTTCCCAGCAACTCGGCTGCTAGTCCTCCTTTCATGCAGAATCTTAAGGTCCTAGCTCATGTCCAAGGCACCAAAGCCAGCTAAAAAGTCAATAATCGATACCTAAAACTTGAATTGTACTACTTCTTACTGGCTATTACATCAGCTTAGAAGGTTCATCTGTGTTCTACTATGGTGCTTTTAGTGTCTATACATACCGCAGTAAGCGACATAGCTTTGCAGACGATAAGTACAACCGTTTCAGAGAGAAGAGCGGCCAATGTGACGATCTGGCTTTAAGTCGATTCGATAACAAATGACGAAAACGGACGGATTTCTCAGGTTTTTACTTCATATGAACACTTTTCACATTCTCCCTTGCAACTCGGCTGCTAGTCCTCCTTTCATGCAGAATCTTAAGGTCCTAGCTCATGTCCAAGGCACCAAAGCCAGCTAAAAAGTCAATAATCGATACCTAAAACTTGAATTCTACTACTTCTTACTGGCTATTACATCAACTTAGAAGCTTCATCTGTGTTCTACTATGGTGATTTTAGTGTCTCCGCATACCGCAGCACGCGACATAGTTTTGCAGACGATAAGTACAACCGTTTCAGACAGAAGAGCGGCCAATGTGACGATCTGGCTTTAAGTCGATTCGATAACAAATGACGAAAACGGACGGATTTATAAGGTTTTTACTACATATGAACACTTTTAACATTCTCCCGTGCAACTCGGCTGCTAGTCCTCCTTTCATGCAGAATTTTAAGGTCCTAGCTCATGTCCAAGGCACCAAAGCCAGCTAAAAAGGCAATAATCGATACCTAAAACATGAATTGTACTACTTCTTACTGGCTATTACATCAACTTAAAAGCTTCATCTGTGTTCTACTATGGTGATTTTAGTGTCTCCGCATACCGCAGCACGCGACATAGCTTTGCAGACGATAAGTACAAGCGTTTCAGAGAGAAGAGCGGCCAATGTGACGATCTGGCTTTAAGTCGATTCGATAACAAATGACGAAAACGGAAGGATTTCTCAGGTTTTTACTACATATGAACACTTTTCACATTTTCCCGTGCAACGCGGCTGCTAGTCCTCCTTTCATGCAGAAATTTAAGGTCCTAGCTCATGTCCAAGGCAACAAAGACAGCTAAAAAGTCAATAATCGATACCTAAAACTTGAATTGTACTACTTCTTACTGGCTATTACATCAACGTAGAAGCTTCATCTGTGTTCTACTATGGTGATTTTAGTGTCTCCACATACCGCAGCACGCGACATAGCTTTGCAGACGATAAGTACAACCGTTTCAGAGAGAAGAGCGGCCAATGTGACGATCTGGCTTTAAGTCGATTCGATAACAAATGACGAAAACGGACGGATTTCTCAGGTTTTTACTACATATGAACACTTTTCACATTCTCCCGTGCAACTCGGCTGCTAGTCCTCCTTTCATGCAGAATCTTAAGGTCCTAGCTCATGTCCAAGGCACCAAAGCCAGCTAAAAAGTCAATAATCGATACCTAAAACTTGAATTGTACTACTTCTTACTGGCTATTACATCAGCTTAGAAGGTTCATCTGTGTTCTACTATAGTGCTTTTAGTGTCTATACATACCGCAGTAAGCGACATAGCTTTGCAGACGATAAGTACAACCGTTTCAGAGAGAAGAGCGGCCAATGTGACGATCTGGCTTTAAGTCGATTCGATAACAAATGACGAAAACGGACGGATTTCTCAGGTTTTTACTACATATGAACACTTTTCACATTCTCCCGTGCAACTCGGCTGCTAGTCCTCCTTTCATGCTGAATCTTAAGGTCCTAGCTCATGTCCAAGGCACCAAAGCCAGCTAAAAATTCAATAATCGATACCTAAAACATGAATTGTACTACTTCTTACTGGCTATTACATCAACTTAAAAGCTTCATCTGTGTTCTACTATGGTGATTTTAGTGTCTCCGCATACCGCAGCACGCGACATAGCTTTGCAGACGATAAGTAGAAGCGTTTCAGAGAGAAGAGCGGCCAATGTGACGATCTGGCTTTAAGTCGATTCGATAACAAATGACGAAAACGGAAGGATTTCTAAGGTTTTTACTACATATGAACACTTTTCACATTCTCCCGTGCAACGCGGCTGCTAGTCCTCCTTTCATGCAGAAATTTAAGGTCCTACCTCATGTCCAAGGCAACAAAGCCAGCTAAAAAGTCAATAATCGATACCTAAAACTTGAATTGTACTACTTCTTACTGGCTATTACATCAACTTAGAAGCTTCATCTGTGTTCTACTATGGTGATTTTAGTGTCTCCACATACCGCAGCACGCGACATAGCTTTGCAGACGATAAGTACAACCTTTTCAGAGAGAAGAGCGGCCAATGTGACGATCTGGCTTTAAGTCGATTCGATAACAAATGACGAAAACGGACGGATTTCTCAGGTTTTTACTACATATGAACACTTTTCACATTCTCCCGTGCAACTCGGCTGCTAGTCCTCCTTTCATGCAGAATCTTAAGGTCCTAGCTCATGTCCAAGGCACCAAAGCCAGCTAAAAAGGCAATAATCGATACCTAAAACATGAATTGCACTACTTCTTACTGGCTATTACATCAACTTAAAAGCTTCATCTGTGTTCTACTATGGTGATTTTAGTGTCTCCGCATACCGCAGCACGCGACATAGCTTTGCAGACGATAAGTACAAGCGTTTCAGAGAGAAGAGCGGCCAATGTGACGATCTGGCTTTAAGTCGATTCGATAACAAATGACGAAAACGGAAGGATTTCTCAGGTTTTTACTACATATGAACACTTTTCACATTTTCCCGTGCAACGCGGCTGCTAGTCCTCCTTTCATGCAGAAATTTAAGGTCCTAGCTCATGTCCAAGGCAACAAAGCCAGCTAAAAAGTCAATAATCGATACCTAAAACTTGAATTGTACTACTTCTTACTGGCTATTACATCAGCTTAGAAGGTTCATCTGTGTTCTACTATGGTGCTTTTAGTGTCTATACATACCGCAGTAAGCGACATAGCTTTGCAGACGATAAGTACAACCGTTTCAGAGAGAAGAGCGGCCAATGTGACGATCTGGCTTTAAGTCGATTCGATAACAAATGACGAAAACGGACGGATTTCTCAGGTTTTTACTACATATGAACACTTTTCACATTCTCCCTTGCAACTCGGCTGCCAGTCCTCCTTTCATGCAGAATCTTAAAGTCCTAGCTCATGTCCAAGGCACCAAAGCCAGCTAAAAAGTCAATAATCGATACCTAAATCTTGAATTGGACTACTTCTTACTGGCTATTACATCAACTTAGAAGCATCATCTGTGTTCTACTATGGTGCTTTTAGTGTCTCCGCATATTGCAGCACGCGACATAGCTCTGTAGACGATAAGTACAACCGTTTCAGAGAGAAGAGCGGCCAATGTGACGATCTGGCTTTAAGTCGATTCGATAACAAATGACGAAAACGGACGGATTTCTCGGGTTTTTACTACATATGAACACTTTTCACATTCTCCCGTGCAACTCGGCTGCTAGTCCTCCTTCACGCAAAATCTTAATTTCCTAGCTCGTGTCCAAGGCACCAAAGAAGGGTAAAAAGTCATTAACCGATACCTAAAACTTTAATTGTACTACTTCTTACTGGCTATTACATCAACTTAGAAGCTTCATCCGTGTTCTACTATGGTGCTTTTAGTGTCTCCGCATACCGCAGCACGCGACATAGGTTTGCAGACGATAAGTAACACTTTTTCAGAGAGAAGAGCGGCCAATGTGACGATCTGGCTTTAAGTCGATTCGATAACAAATGACGAAAACGGACGGATTTCTCGGGTTTTTACTACATATGAACACTTTTCACATTCTCCCATGCAAATCGGCTGCTAGTCCTCCTTTCATGCAGAATGTTAAGGTCCTAGCTCATGTCCAAGGCACCAAAGCCAGCTCAAAAGTCAATAATCGATACCTAAAACTTGAATTGTACTACTTCTTCCTGGCTATTACGTCAACTTAGAAGCTTCATCTGTGTTCTACTATGGTGATTTTAGTGTCTCCGCATACCGCAGCACGCGACATAGCTTTGCAGACGATAAGTACAAGCGTTTCAGAGAGAAGAGCGGCCAATGTGACGATCTGGCTTTAAGTCGATTCGATAACAAATGACGAAAACGGACGAATTTCTCAGGTTTTTACTACATATGAACACTTTTCACATTCTCCCGTGCAACTCGGCTGCTAGTCCTCCTTTCATGCCGAATCTTAAGGTCCTAGCTCATGTCCAAGGCACCAAAGCTAGCTAAAAAGTCAATAATCGATACCTAAAACTTGAATTGTACTACTTCTTACTGGCTATTACATCAACTTAGAAGCTTCATCTGTGTTCTACTATGCTGCTTGTAGTGTCTCAGCATACCGCAGCATGCGACATAGCTTTGCAGACGATAAGTACAAACGTTTCAGAGAGAAGAGCGACCAATGTGACGATCTGGCTTTAAGTCGATTCGATAACAAATGACGAAAACGGACGGATTTCTCAGGTTTCTTTTTACATATGAACACTTTTCACATTCTCCCGTGCAACTCGGCTCCTAGTCCTCCTTTCATGCAGAATCTTAAGGTCCTAGCTCATGTCCAAGGCACCAAAGCCAACTAAAAAGTCAATAATCGATACCTAAAACTTGAATTGGACTACTTCTTACTGGCTATTACATCAACTTAGATGCTTCATCTGTGTTCTACTATGGTCATTTTAGTGTCTCCGCATACCGCAGCACGCGACATAGCTTTGCAGACGATAAGTACAACCGTTTCAGAGATAAGAGCGGCCAATGTGACGATCTGGCTTTAAGTCGATTCGATAACAAATGACGAAAACGGACGAATTTCTCAGGTTTTTACTACATATGAACACTTTTCACATTCTTCCGTGCAACTACCTGCTAGTCCTCCTTTCATGCAGAATCATAAGGTCCTAGCTCATGTCCAAGGCACCAAAGCCAGCTAAAAAGTCAATAATCGATACCTAGAACTTGAATTGTACTACTTCTTCCTGGCTATTACATCAACTTAGAAGCTTCATCTGTGTTCTACTACGGTGATTTTAGTTTCTCCGCATACCGCAGCACGCGACATAGTTTTACAGACGATAAGTACAACCGTTTCAGAGAGAAGAGCGGCCAATGTGACGATCTGGCTTTAAGTCGATTCGATAACAAATGACGAAAACGGACGGATTTCTCAGGTTTTTACTACATATGAACACTTTTCACATTCTCCCGTGCAACTCGGCTGATAGTCCTCCTTCATGCAAAATCTTAATTTCCTAGCTCGTGTCCAAGGCACCAAAGAAGGGTAAAAGTCATTAACCGATACCTAAAACTTTAATTGTACTACTTCTTACTGGCTATTACATCAACTTAGAAGCTTCATCTGTGTTCTACTATGGTGCTTTTAGTGAGTCCGCATACCGCAGCACGCGACGTAGCTTTGCAGACGATAAGTACAAGCGTTTCGGAGAGAAGAGCGGCCAATGTGACTATCTGGCTTTAAGTCGATTCGATAACAAATGACGAAAACGGACGGATTTCTCAGGTTTTTATTACATATGAACACTTTTCACATTCTCCTGTGCAACTCGGCTGCTAGTCCTCCTTTCATGCAGAATCTCAAGGTCCTAGCTCATGTCCAAGGCACCAAAGCCAGCTAAAAAGTCAATAATCGATACCTAAAACTTGAATTGGACTACTTCTTACTGGCTATTACATCAACTTAGAAGCTTCATCTGTGTTCTACTATGGTGCTTTTCCTGTTTCCGCCTACCGCAACACGCGACATAGCTTTGCAGACGATAAGTACAACCGTTTCCGAGAGCAGAGCGGCCAATGTGACGATCTGGCTTTAAGTCGATTCGATAACAAAATACGAAAACGGACGTATTTCTCAGGTTTTTACTACATATGAACACTTTTCACATTCTCCCGTGCAACTCGGCTGATAGTCCTCCTTCATGCAAAATTTTAATTTCCTAGCTCGTGTCCAAGGCACCAAAGAAGGGTAAAAGTCATTAACCGATACCTAAAACTTGAATTGTACTACTTCTTACTGGCTATTACATCAACTTAGAAGCTTGGTCTGTGTTCTACTATGGTTATTTTAGTGTCTCCGCATACCGCAGCACGCGACATAGCTTTGCAGACGATAAGTACAAGCGTTTCGGAGAGAAGAGCGGCCAATGTGCCTATCTGGCTTTAAGTCGATTCGATAACAAATAACGAAAACGGACGGATTTCTCAGGTTTTTACTACATATGAACACTTTTCACATTCTCTCGTGCAACTCGGCTGCTAGTCCTCCTTTCATGCAGAATATTAATATCCTAGCTCATGTCCAAGGCACCAAAGCCAGCTAAAAAGTCAATAATCGATACCCAAAACTTTAATTGGATTACTTCTTACTGGCTATTACATCAACTTAGATGCTTCATCTCTGTTCTACTATGGTAATTTTAGTGTCTCCACATACCGCCGCACGCGACATAGCTTTGCAGACTATAGGTACACCCGTTTCAGAGAGAAGAGCGGCCAATGTGACGATCTGGCTTTAAGTCGATTCGATAACAAACGACGAAAACGGACGGATTTCTCAGGTTTTTACTACATATGAACACTTTTCACATTCTCCCGTGCAACTCGGCTGCTAGTCCTCCTTTCATGCAGAATCTTAAGGTCCTAGCTAATGTCCAAGGCACCAAAGCCAGCTAAAAAGTCAATAATCGATACCTAAAACTTTAATTGTACTATTTCTTACTGGCTATTACATCAACTTAGAAGGTTCATCTGTGTTCTACTATGGTGCTTTTAGTGTCTCCACATACCGCAGTACGCGACATAGCTTTGCAGACGATAAGTACAACCGTTTCAGAGAGAAGAGCGGCCAATGTGATGATCTTGCTTTAAGTCGATTCGATAACAAATGACGAAAACTTACGGATTTCTCAGGTTTTTACTACATATGAAGACTTTTCACATTCTTCCGTGCAACTCGGCTGCTAATCCTCCTTTCATGCAGAATCGTAAGGTCCTAGCTCATGTCCAAGGCACCAAAGCCAGCTAAAAAGTCAATAATCGATACCTAAAACTTGAATAGTACTACTTCTTACTGGCTATGACATGAACTTAGAAGCCTCATCTGTGTTCTACTATGCTGCTTGTAGTGTCTCAGCATACCGCAGCATGCGACATAGCTTTGCAGACGATAAGTACAAGCGTTTCAAAGAGAAGAGCGGCCAATGTGACGATCTGGCTTTAAGTCGATTCGATAACAAATGACGAAAACGGACGAATTTCTCAGGTTTTTACTACATATGAACACTTTTCACATTCTCCCCTGCAACTCGGCTGCTAGTCCTCCTTTCATGCAGAATCTTAAGGTCCTAGCTCATGTCCAAGGCACCAAAGCCAGCTAAAAAGTCAATAATCGATACCTAAAACTTTAATTGTACTATTTCTTACTGGCTATTACATCAACTTAGAAGGTTCATCTGTGTTCTACTATGGTGCTTTTAGTGTCTCCACATACCGCAGTACGCGACATAGCTTTGCAGACGATAAGTACAACCGTTTCAGAGAGAAGAGCGGCCAATGTGATGATCTTGCTTTAAGTCGATTCGATAACAAATGACGAAAACTTACGGATTTCTCAGGTTTTTACTACATTTGAAGACTTTTCACATTCTTCCGTGCAACTCGGCTGCTAATCCTCCTTTCATGCAGAATCGTAAGGTCCTAGCTCATGTCCAAGGCACCAAAACCAGCTAAAAAGTCAATAATCGATACCTAAAACTTGAATTGTACTACTTCTTACTGGCTATTACATGAACTTAGAAGCCTCATCTGTGTTCTACTATGCTGCTTGTAGTGTCTCAGCATACCGCAGCATGCGACATAGCTTTGCAGACGATAAGTACAAGCGTTTCAGAGAGAAGAGCGGCCAATGTGACGATCTGGCTTTAAGTCGATTCGATAACAAATGACGAAAACGGACGAATTTCTCAGGTTTTTACTACATATGAACACTTTTCACATTCTCCCGTGCAACTCGGCGTTTAGACCTCCTTTCATGCAGAATCTTAAGGTCCTAGCTCATGTCCAAGGCACCAAAGCCAGCTAAAAAGTCAATAATCGATACCTAAAACTTGAATTGGACTACTTCTTACTGGCTATTACATCAACTTAGAAGCTTCATCTGTGTTCTACTATGGTGCTTTTCCTGTTTCCGCCTACGGCAACACGCGACATAGCTTTGCAGACGATAAGTACAAGCGTTTCGGAGAGAAGAGCGGCCAATGTGACTATCTGGCTTTAAGTCGATTCGATAACAAATGACGAAAACGGACGGATTTCTCAGGTTTTTATTACATATGAACACTTTTCACATTCTCCCGTGCAACTCTGCTGCTAGTCCTCCTTTCATGCAGAATCTTAAGGTCCTAGCTCATGTCCAAGGCACCAAAGCCAGCTAAAAAGTCAATAATCGATACCTAATACTTGAATTGGATTACATCTTACTGGCTATTACATCATCTTAGATGCTTTATCTGTGTTCTACTATGGTAATTTTAGTGTCTCCACATACCGCAGCACGCGACATAGCTTTGCAGTCGATAAGTACACCCGTTTCAGAGAGAAGAGCGGCCAATGTGACGATCTGGCTTTAAGTCGATTCGATAACAAATGACGAAAACGGACGGATTTCTCAGGTTTTTACTACATATGAACACTTTTCACATTCTCACGTGCAACTCGGCTGCTAGTCCTCCGTTCATGCAGAATCTTAAGGTCCTAGGTCATGTCCAAGGCACTAAAGCCAGCTAAAAAGTCAATAATCGATATCTAAAACTTGAATTTTACTATTTCTTACTGGCTATTACATCAACTTAGAAGGTTCATCTGTGTTCTACTATGGTGCTTTTAGTGTCTCCACATACCGCAGTACGCGACATAGCTTTGCAGACGATAAGTACAACCGTTTCAGAGAGAAGAGCGGCCAATGTGATGATCTGGCTTTAAGTCGATTCGATAACAAATGACGAAAACGGACGGATTTCTCAGGTTTTTACTACATATGAGCACTTTTCACATTCTCCCATGCAACTCGGCTGCTAGTCCTCCTTTCATGCAGAATCGTAAGGTCCTAGCTCATGTCCAAGGCACCAAAGCCAGCTAAAAAGTCAATAATCGATACCTAAAACTTGAATTGTACTACTTCTTACTGGCTATTACATTAACTTAGAAGCTTCATCTGTGTTCTACTATGGTGCTTTTAGTGTCTCCGCATACCGCAGCACGCGACATAGCTTAGTAGACGATAAGTACAACCGTTTCAGAGAGAAGAGCGGCCAATGTGACGATCTGGCTTTAAGTCGATTCGATAACAAATGACGAAAACGGACGGATTTCTCAGGATTTTATTACATATGAACACTTTTCACATTCTCCCGTGCAACTCGGCTGCTAGTCCTCCTTTCATGCAGAATCTTAAGGTCCTAGCTCATGTCCAAGGCACCAAAGCCAGCTAAACAGTCAATAATCGATAACCAAAACTTGAATTGGATTACTTCTTACTGGCTATTACATCAACTTAGATGCTTCACCTGTGTTCTACTATGGTAATTTTAGTGTCTCCACATACCGCAGCACGCGACATAGCTTTGCAGACGATAAGTACACCCGTTTCAGAGAGAAGAGCGGCCAATGTGACGATCTGGCTTTAAGTCGATTCGATAACAAATGACCAAAACGGACGGATTTCTCAGGTTTTTACTACATATGAACACTTTTCACATTCTCCCCTGCAACTTGGCTGCTAGTCCTCCTTTCATGCTGAATCTTAATGTCCTAGCTCATGTCCAAGGCACCAAAGCCAGCTAAAAAGTCAATAATCGATACCGAAAACTTGAATTGGATTACTTCTTACTGGCTATTACATCAACTTAGATGCTTCATCTGTTTCCTACTATGGTGATTTTAGTGTCTCCGCATACCGCAGCTCGCGACATAGCTTTGCAGACGATAAATACAAGCGTTTCAGAGAGCAGAGCGGCCAATGTGACGATCTGGCTTTAAGTCGATTCGATAACAAATGACGAAAAGGACGAATTTCTCAGGTTTTTACTACATATGAACACTTTTCACATTCTCCCGTGCTATTCGGCTGCTAGTCCTCCTTTCATGCTGAATCTTAAGGTCCTAGCTCATGTCCAAGGCACCAAAGCTAGCTAAAAAGTCAATAATCGATACCTAAAACTTGAATTGTACTACTTCTTCCTGGCTATTACATCAACTTAGAAGCTTCATCTGTGTTCTACTATGCTGCTTGTAGTGTCTCAGCATACCGCAGCATGCGACATAGCTTTGCAGACGATAAGTACAACCGTTTCAGAGAGAAGAGCGACCAATGTGACGATCTGGCTTTAAGTCGATTCGATAACAAATGACGAAAACGGACGGATTTCTCAGGTTTTTACTACATATGAACACTTTTCACATTCTCCCGTGCAACTCGGCTGCTAGTCCTCCTTTCATGCAGAATCTTAAGGTCCTAGGTCATGTCCAAGGCACCAAAGCCAGCTAAAAAGTCAATAATCGATACCTAAAACTTGAATTCTACTACTTCTTACTGGCTATTACATCAACTTAGAAGCTTCATCTGTGTTCTACTATGGTGCTTTTAGTGTGTCCACATACCGCAGCACGCGACATAGCTTTGCAGACGATAAGTACAACCGTTTCAGAGAGAAGAACGGCCAATGTGACGATCTGGCTTTAAGTCGATTCGATAACAAATTTCGAAAACGGACGGATTTCTAAGGTTTTTACTACATATGAACACTTTTCACATTCTCCCGTGCAACTCGGCTGCTAGTCCTCCTTTATTGCAGAATCGTAAGGTCCTAGCTCATGTCCAAGGCAAAAAAGCCAGCTAAAAAGTCAATAATCGATACCTAAAACTTGAATTGTACTACTTCTTACTGGCTAGTACATTAACTTAGAAGCTTCATCTGTGTTCTACTATGGTGCTTTTAGTGTCTCCGCATACCGCAGCACGCGACATAGCTTAGTAGACGATAATTACAACCGTTTCCGAGAGCAGAGCGGCCAATGTGACGATCTGGCTTTAAGTCGATTCGATAACAAATGACGAAAACGGACGGATTTCTCAGGTTTTTATTACATATGAACACTTTTCACATTCTCCCGTGCAACTCGGCTGCTAGTCCTCCTTTCATGCTAAATCTTAAGGTCCTAGCTCATGTCCAAGGCACCAAAGCCAGCTAAAAAGTCAATAATCGATACCTAAAACTTGAATTGGATTACTTCTTACTGGCTATTACATCAACTTAGATGCTTCATCTGTTTCCTACTATGGTGATTTTAGTGTGTCCGCATACCGCAGCTCGCGACATAGCTTTGCAGACGATAAATACAAGCGTTTCAGAGAGAAGAGTGGCCAATGTGACGATCTGGCTTTAAGTCGATTCGATAACAAATGACGAAAATGGACTAATTTCTCAGGTTTTTACTACATATGAACACTTTTCACATTCTTCCGTGCAACTACCTGCTAGTCCTCCTTTCATGCAGAATCATAAGGTCCTAGCTCATGTCCAAGGCACCAAAGCCAGCTAAAAAGTCAATAATCGATACGTAAAACTTGAATTGTACTACTTCTTACTGGCTATTACATCAACTTAGAAGCTTCATCTGTGTTCTACTATGGTGCTTTTCTGTTTCCGCCTACGGCAACACGCGACATAGCTTTGCAGACGATAAGTACAACCGTTTCTGAGAGAAGAGCGGTCAATGTGACGATCTGGCTTTAAGTCGATTCGATCACAAATGACGAAAATGGACGGATGTCTCAGGTTTTTAATACATATGAACACTTTTCACATTCTCCCGTGCAACTGGGCTGCTAGTCCTCCTTTTATGCAGAATCATAAGATCCTAGCTCATGTCCAAGGCACAAAAAACCAGCTAAAAAATCAATAATCGATACCTAAATCTTGAATTGGTCTACTTCTTACTGGCTATTACATCAACTTAGAAGCTTCATCTGTGTTCTACTATGGTGCTTTTCTGTTTCCGCCTACGGCAAAACGCGACATTGCTTTGCAGACGATAAGTACAACCGTTTCAGAGAGAAGAGCGGCCAATGTGACGATCTGGCTTTAAGTCGATTCGATCACAAATGACGAAAATGGACGGATGTCTCAGGTTTTTAATACATATGAACACTTTTCACATTCTCCCGTGCAACTCGGCTGCTAGTCCTCCTTTCATGCAGAATCTTAAGGTCCTAGCTCATGTCCAAGGCACCAAAGCCAGCTAAAAAGGCAATAATCGATACCTAAAACTTGAATTGGATTACTTCTTACTGGCTATTACATCAACTTAGATGCTTCATCTGTTTCCTACTATGGTGAATTTAGTGTCTCCGTATACCGCAGCTCGCGACATAGCTTTGCAGACGATAAATACAAGCGTTTCAGAGAGCAGAGCGGCCAATGTGACGATCTGGCTTTAAGTCGATTCGATAACAAATGACGAAAAGGACGAATTTCTCAGGTTTTTACTACATATGAACACTTTTCACATTCTCCCGTGCTATTCGGCTGCTAGTCCTCCTTTCATGCTGAATCTTAAGGTCCTAGCTCATGTCCAAGGCACCAAAGCTAGCTAAAAAGTCAATAATCGATACCTAAAACTTGAATTGTACTACTTCTTCCTGGCTATTACATCAACTTAGAAGCTTCATCTGTGTTCTACTATGCTGCTTGTAGTGTCTCAGCATACCGCAGCATGCGACATAGCTTTGCAGACGATAAGTACAACCGTTTCAGAGAGAAGAGCGACCAATGTGACGATCTGGCTTTAAGTCGATTCGATAACAAATGACGAAAACGGACGGATTTCTCAGGTTTTTACTACATATGAACACTTTTCACATTCTCCCGTGCAACTCGGCTGCTAGTCCTCCTTTCATGCAGAATCTTAAGGTCCTAGCTCATGTCCAAGGCACCAAAGCCAGCTAAAAAGTCAATAATCGATACCTAAAACTTGAATTCTACTACTTCTTACTGGCTATTACATCAACTTAGAAGCTTCATCTGTGTTCTACTATGGTGCTTTTAGTGTGTCCACATACCGCAGCACGCGACATAGCTTTGCAGACGATAAGTACAACCGTTTCAGAGAGAAGAACGGCCAATGTGACGATCTGGCTTTAAGTCGATTCGATAACAAATTTCGAAAACGGACGGATTTCTAAGGTTTTTACTACATATGAACACTTTTCACATTCTCCCGTGCAACTCGGCTGCTAGTCCTCCTTTATTGCAGAATCGTAAGGTCCTAGCTCATGTCCAAGGCAAAAAAGCCAGCTAAAAAGTCAATAATCGATACCTAAAACTTGAATTGTACTACTTCTTACTGGCTAGTACATTAACTTAGAAGCTTCATCTGTGTTCTACTATGGTGCTTTTAATGTCTCCGCATACCGCAGCACGCGACATAGCTTAGTAGACGATAATTACAACCGTTTCCGAGAGCAGAGCGGACAATGTGACGATCTGGCTTTAAGTCGATTCGATAACAAATGACGAAAACGGACGGATTTCTCAGGTTTTTATTACATATGAACACTTTTCACATTCTCCCGTGCAACTCGGCTGCTAGTCCTCCTTTCATGCTAAATCTTAAGGTCCTAGCTCATGTCCAAGGCACCAAAGCCAGCTAAAAAGTCAATAATCGATACCTAAAACTTGAATTGGATTACTTCTTACTGGCTATTACATCAACTTAGATGCTTCATCTGTTTCCTACTATGGTGATTTTAGTGTGTCCGCATACCGCAGCTCGCGACGTAGCTTTGCAGACGATAAATACAAGCGTTTCAGAGAGAAGAGCGGCCAATGTGACGATCTGGCTTTAAGTCGATTCGATAACAAATGACGAAAATGGACGAATTTCTCAGGTTTTTACTACATATGAACACTTTTCACATTCTCCCGTGCTATTCGGCTGCTAGTCCTCCTTTCATGATGAATCTTAAGGTCCTAGCTCATGTCCAAGGCACCAAAGCTAGCTAAAAAGTCAATAATCGATACCTAAAACTTGAATTGTACTACTTCTTACTGGCTATTACATCAACTTAGAAGCTTCATCTGTGTTCTACTATGCTGCTTGTAGTGTCTCAGCATACCGCAGAATGCGACATAGCTTTGAAGACGATAAGTACAAGCGTTTCGGAGAGAAGAGCGGTCAATGTGACGATCTGGCTTTAAGTCGATTCGATCACAAATGACGAAAATGGACGGATGTCTCAGGTTTTTAATACATATGAACACTTTTCACATTCTCCCGTGCAACTGGGCTGCTAGTCCTCCTTTTATGCAGAATCATAAGATCCTAGCTCATGTCCAAGGCACAAAAAACCAGCTAAAAAATCAATAATCGATACCTAAATCTTGAATTGGTCTACTTCTTACTGGCTATTACATCAACTTAGAAGCTTCATCTGTGTTCTACTATGGTGCTTTTCTGTTTCCGCCTACGGCAAAACGCGACATTGCTTTGCAGACGATAAGTACAACCGTTTCAGAGAGAAGAGCGGCCAATGTGACGATCTGGCTTTAAGTCGATTCGATCACAAATGACGAAAATGGACGGATGTCTCAGGTTTTTAATACATATGAACACTTTTCACATTCTCCCGTGCAACTCGGCTGCTAGTCCTCCTTTCATGCAGAATCTTAAGGTCCTAGCTCATGTCCAAGGCACCAAAGCCAGCTAAAAAGGCAATAATCGATACCTAAAACTTGAATTGGATTACTTCTTACTGGCTATTACATCAACTTAGATGCTTCATCTGTTTCCTACTATGGTGAATTTAGTGTCTCCGTATACCGCAGCTCGCGACATAGCTTTGCAGACGATAAATACAAGCGTTTCAGAGAGCAGAGCGGCCAATGTGACGATCTGGCTTTAAGTCGATTCGATAACAAATGACGAAAAGGACGAATTTCTCAGGTTTTTACTACATATGAACACTTTTCACATTCTCCCGTGCTATTCGGCTGCTAGTCCTCCTTTCATGCTGAATCTTAAGGTCCTAGCTCATGTCCAAGGCACCAAAGCTAGCTAAAAAGTCAATAATCGATACCTAAAACTTGAATTGTACTACTTCTTCCTGGCTATTACATCAACTTAGAAGCTTCATCTGTGTTCTACTATGCTGCTTGTAGTGTCTCAGCATACCGCAGCATGCGACATAGCTTTGCAGACGATAAGTACAACCGTTTCAGAGAGAAGAGCGACCAATGTGACGATCTGGCTTTAAGTCGATTCGATAACAAATGACGAAAACGGACGGATTTCTCAGGTTTTTACTACATATGAACACTTTTCACATTCTCCCGTGCAACTCGGCTGCTAGTCCTCCTTTCATGCAGAATCTTAAGGTCCTAGCTCATGTCCAAGGCACCAAAGCCAGCTAAAAAGTCAATAATCGATACCTAAAACTTGAATTCTACTACTTCTTACTGGCTATTACATCAACTTAGAAGCTTCATCTGTGTTCTACTATGGTGCTTTTAGTGTGTCCACATACCGCAGCACGCGACATAGCTTTGCAGACGATAAGTACAACCGTTTCAGAGAGAAGAACGGCCAATGTGACGATCTGGCTTTAAGTCGATTCGATAACAAATTTCGAAAACGGACGGATTTCTAAGGTTTTTACTACATATGAACACTTTTCACATTCTCCCGTGCAACTCGGCTGCTAGTCCTCCTTTATTGCAGAATCGTAAGGTCCTAGCTCATGTCCAAGGCAAAAAAGCCAGCTAAAAAGTCAATAATCGATACCTAAAACTTGAATTGTACTACTTCTTACTGGCTAGTACATTAACTTAGAAGCTTCATCTGTGTTCTACTATGGTGCTTTTAATGTCTCCGCATACCGCAGCACGCGACATAGCTTAGTAGACGATAATTACAACCGTTTCCGAGAGCAGAGCGGACAATGTGACGATCTGGCTTTAAGTCGATTCGATAACAAATGACGAAAACGGACGGATTTCTCAGGTTTTTATTACATATGAACACTTTTCACATTCTCCCGTGCAACTCGGCTGCTAGTCCTCCTTTCATGCTAAATCTTAAGGTCCTAGCTCATGTCCAAGGCACCAAAGCCAGCTAAAAAGTCAATAATCGATACCTAAAACTTGAATTGGATTACTTCTTACTGGCTATTACATCAACTTAGATGCTTCATCTGTTTCCTACTATGGTGATTTTAGTGTGTCCGCATACCGCAGCTCGCGACGTAGCTTTGCAGACGATAAATACAAGCGTTTCAGAGAGAAGAGCGGCCAATGTGACGATCTGGCTTTAAGTCGATTCGATAACAAATGACGAAAATGGACGAATTTCTCAGGTTTTTACTACATATGAACACTTTTCACATTCTCCCGTGCTATTCGGCTGCTAGTCCTCCTTTCATGATGAATCTTAAGGTCCTAGCTCATGTCCAAGGCACCAAAGCTAGCTAAAAAGTCAATAATCGATACCTAAAACTTGAATTGTACTACTTCTTACTGGCTATTACATCAACTTAGAAGCTTCATCTGTGTTCTACTATGCTGCTTGTAGTGTCTCAGCATACCGCAGAATGCGACATAGCTTTGAAGACGATAAGTACAACCGTTTCAGAGAGAAGAGCGACCAATGTGACGATCTGGCTTTAAGTCGATTCGATAACAAATGACGAAAACGGACGGATTTCTCAGGTATTTTTTTACATATGAACACTTTTCACATTCTCCCGTGCAACTCGGCTGCTAGTCCTCCTTACATGCAGAATCTTAAGGTCCTAGCTCATGTCGAAGGCATCAAAGCCAGCTAAAAAGTCAATAATCGATACCTAAAACTTGAATTGTAATACATCTTACTGGCTATTACATCAACTTAGAATCTTCATCTGTGTTCTACTATGGTGCTTTTAGTGTCTCCACATACCGCAGCACGCGACATAGCTTTGCAGACGATAAGTACAACCGTTTCAGAGAGAATAGCGGCCAATGTGACGATCTGGCTTTAAGTCGATTCGATAACAAATGACGAAAACGGATGGATTTGTAAGGTTTTTACTACGTATGAACACTTTTCACATTCTCCCGTGCAACTCGGCTGCTAGTCCTCCTTTCATGCAGAATTTTAAGGTACTAGCTCATGTCCAAGGCACCAAAGCCAGCTAAAAAGTCAATAATCGATACATAAAACTTGAATTGTACTACTTCTTACTGGCTATTACATCAACTTAGAAGCTCCATCTGTGTTCTACTATGGTGCTTTTAGTGTCTCCGCATACCGCAGCACGCGACATAGCTTTGCAGACGATAAATACAACCGTTTCAGAGAGAAGAGCGGCCAATGTGACGATCTGGCTTTAAGTCGATTCGATCACAAATGACGAAAATGGACGGATGTCTCAGGTTTTTAATACATATGAACACTTTTCACATTGTCCCGTGCAACTGGGCTGCTAGTCCTCCTTTTATGCAGAATCATAAAGTCCTAGCTCATGTCCAAGGCACAAAAAACCAGCTAAAAAATCAATAATCGATACCTAAATCTTGAATTGGTCTACTTCTTACTGGCTATTACATCAACTTAGAAGCTTCATCTGTGTTCTACTATGGTGCTTTTCTGTTTCCGCCTACGGCAAAACGCAACATTGCTTTGCAGACGATAAGTACAACCGTTTCAAGAGCAGAGCGGCCAATGTGACGATCTGGCTTTAAGTCGATTCGATAACAAATGACGAAAACGGACGGATTACTCAGGTTTTTACTTCATATGAACACTTTTTACATTCTCCCCTGTAACTCGGTTGCTAGTCCTCCTTTCATGCAGAATCTTAAGGTCCTAGCTCATGTCCAAGGCTCCAAAGCCATCTAAAAAGTCAATAATCGATACCTAAAACTTGAATTGTACTACTTCTAACTGGCTATTACATCAACTTAGAAGCTTCATCTGTGTTTTACTATGCTGCTTGTAGTGTCTCAGCATACCGCAGCATGCGACATAGCTTTGCAGACGATAAGTACAAGCGCTTCAGAGAGAAGAGCGGCCAATGTGACGATCTGGCTTTAAGTCGATTCGATAACAAATGACGAAAACGGACGGATTTCTCAGGTTTTTACTACATATGATCACTTTTCACATTCTCCCGTGCTACTCGGCTGCTAGTCCTCCTTTCATGCAGAATCTTAAGGTCCTAGCTCATGTCCAAGGCACCAAAGCTAGCTAAAAAGTCAATAATCGATACGTAAAACTTGAATTGTACTACTTCTTACTGGCTATTACATCAACTTAGAAGCTTCATCTGTGTTCTACTATGCTGCTTGTAGTGTCTCAGCATACCGCAGCATGCGACATAGCTTTGCAGACGATAAGTACAAGCGTTTCAGAGAGAAGAGCGGCAAATAAGACGATGTGGCTTTAAGTGGATTCGATAACAAATGACGAAAACGGACGAATTTCCCAGGTTTTTACTACATATGAACACTTTTCACATTCTCCCGTGCTACTCGGCTGCTAGTCCTCCTTTCATGCAGAATCTTAAGGTCCTAGCTCATGTCCAAGGCACCAAAGCCAGCTAAAAAGTTAATAATCGATACCTAAATCTTGAATTGTACTACTTCTTACTGGCTATTACATCAACTTAGAAGCTTGGTCTGTGTTCTACTATGGTTATTTTAGTGTCTCCGCATACCGCAGCACGCGACATAGCTTTGCAGACGATAAGTACAAGCGTTTCGGAGATAAGAGCGGCCAATGTGACTATCTGGCTTTAAGTCGATTCGATAACAAATGACGAAAACGGACGGATGTCTCAGGTTTTCACTGCATATGAATACTTTTCACATTCTTCCGTGCAACTCGGCTGCTAGTCCTCCTTACATGCAGAATCTTAAGGTCCTAGCTCATGTCGAAGGCACCAAAGCCAGCTAAAAAGTCAATAATCGATACCTAAAACTTCAATTGTACTACTTCTTACTGGCAATTACATCAACTTAGAAGCTTCATCTGTGTTCTACTATTTTGCTTTTAGTGTCTCCACATACCGCAGCACGTGACATAGCTTTGCAGACGATAAGTACAACCGTTTCAGAGAGAAGAGCGGCCAATGTGACGATCTGGCTTTAAGTCGATTCGATCACAAATGACGAAAATGGACGGATGTCTCAGGTTTTTAATACATATGAACACTTTTCACATTCTCCCGTGCAACTGGGCTGCTAGTCCTCCTTTTATGCAGAATCATAAGGTCCTAGCTCATGTCCAAGGCACAAAAAACCAGCTAAAAAATCAATAATCGATACCTAAATCTTGAATTGGTCTACTTCTTACTGGCTATTACATCAACTTAGAACCTTCATCTGTGTTCTACTATGGTGCTTTTCTGTTTCCGCCTACGGCAAAACGCGACATTGCTTTGCAGACGATAAGTACAACCGTTTCAAGATCAGAGCGGCCAATGTGACGATCTGGCTTTAAGTCGATTCGATAACAAATGACGAAAACGGACGGATTACTCAGGTTTTTACTTCATATGAACACTTTTTACATTCTCCCCTGCAACTCGGTTGCTAGTCCTCCTTTCATGCAGAATCTTAAGGTCCTAACTCATGTCCAAGGCACCAAAGCCAGCTAAAAAGTCAATAATCGATACCTAAAACTTGAATTGTACTACTTCTAACTGGCTATTACATCAACTTAGAAGCTTCATCTGTGTTTTACTATGCTGCTTGTAGTGTCTCAGCATACCGCAGCATGCGACATAGCTTTGCAGACGATAAGTACAAGCGTTTCGGAGATAAGAGCGGCCAATGTGACGATCTGGCTTTAAGTCGATTCGATAACAAATGACGAAAACGGATGGATTTGTAAGGTTTTTACTACGTATGAACACTTTTCACATTCTCCCGTGCAACTCGGCTGCTAGTCCTCCTTTCATGTAGAATCTTAAGGTCCTAGCTCATGTCCAAGGCACCAAAGCCAGCTAAAAAGTCAATAATCGATACCTCAAACTTGAATTGGATTACTTCTTACTGGCTATTACATCAACTTAAATGCTTCATCTGTGTTCTACTATGGTAATTTTAGTGTCTCCACATACCGCAGCACGCGACATAGCTTTGCAGACGATAAGTACAACCGTTTCAGAGAGAATAGCGGCCAATGTGACGATCTGGCTTTAAGTCGATTCGATAACAAATGACGAAAACGGATGGATTTGTAAGGTTTTTACTACGTATGAACACTTTTCACATTCTCCCGTGCAACTGGGCTGCTAGTCCTCCTTTCATGCAGAATTTTAAGGTACTAGCTCATGTCCAAGGCACCAAAGCCAGCTAAAAAGTCAATAATCGATACCTAAAACTTGAATTGTACTACTTCTTACTGGTTATTACATCAACTTAGAAGCTCCATCTGTGTTCTACTATGGTGCTTTTAGTGTCTCCACATACCGCAGCACGCGACATAGCTTTGCAGACGATAAGTACAACCGTTTCAGAGAGAAGAGCGGCCAATGTGACGATCTGGCTTTAAGTCGATTCGATCACAAATGACGAAAATGGACGGATGTCTCAGGTTTTTAATACATATGAACACTTTTCACATTCTCCCGTGCAACTGCGCTGCTAGTCCTCCTTTTATGCAGAATCATAAAGTCATAGCTCATGTCCAAGGCACAAAAAACCAGCTAAAAAATCAATAATCGATACCTAAATCTTGAATTGGTCTACTTCTTACTGGCTATTACATCAACTTAGAAGCTTCATCTGTGTTCTACTATGGTGCTTTTCTGTTTCCGCCTACGGCAAAACGCGACATTGCTTTGCAGACGATAAGTACAACCGTTTCAGGAGCAGAGCGGCCAATGTGACGATCTGACTTAAAGTCGATTCGATAACAAATGACGAAAACGGACTGATTTCTCAGGTTTTTACTACATATGAACACTTTTCACATTCTCCCGTGCAACTGGGCTGCTAGTCCTCCTTTCATGCAGAATCTTAAGGTACTAGCTCATGTCCAAGGCACCAAAGCCAGCTAAAAAGTCAATAATCGATACGTAAACCTTGAATTGTACTACTTCTTACTGGCTATTACATCAACTTAGAAGCTTCATCTGTGTTCTACTATGGTGCCATTAGTGTCTGCGCATACCGCAGCACGCGACATAGCTTTGCAGACGATAAGTACAACCGTTTCAGAGAGAAGAGCGGCCAATGTGACGATCTGGCTTTAAGTCGATTCGATAACAAATGACGAAAACGGAGGGATGTCTCAGGTTTTTAATACATATGAACACTTTTCACATTCTCCCGTGCAACTGGGCTGCTAGTCCTCCTTTTATGCAGAATCTTAAGGTCCTAGCTCATGTCCAAGGCACCAAAGCCAGCTAAAAAGTCAATAATCGATACGTAAACCTTGAATTGTACTACTTCTTACTGGCTATTACATCAACTTAGAAGCTTCATCTGTGTTCTACTATGGTGCTTTTCTGTTTCCGCCTACGGCAACACGCGACATAGCTTTGCAGACGATAAGTACAACCGTTTCTGAGAGCAGAGCGACCTATGTGACGATCTGGCTTTAAGTCGATTCGATAACAAATGACGAAAACGGACGGATTACTCAGGTCTTTACTTCATATGAACACTTTTTACAATCTCCCCTGCAACTCGGCTGCTAGTCCTCCTTTCATGCAGAATCTTAAGGTCCTAGCTCATGTCCAAGGCACCAAAGCTAGCTAAAAAGCCAATAATCGATACCTAAAACGTGAATTGTACTACTTCTTACTGGCCATTACATCAACATAGAAGCTTCATCTGTGTTCTACTATGTTGCTGGTAGTGTCTCAGCATACCGCAGCATGCGACATAGCTTTGCAGACGATAAGTACAAGCGTTTCAGAGAGAAGAGCGGCCAATGTGACGATCTGGCTTTAAGTCGATTCGATAACAAATGACGAAAACGGACGAATTTCTCAGGTTTTTACTACATATGAACACTTTTCACATTTTCCCGTGCTACTCGGCTGCTAGTCCTCCTTTCATGCAGAATCTTAAGGTCCTAGCTCATGTCCAAGGCACCAAAGCTAGCTAAAAAGTCAATAATCGATACGTAAAACTTGAATTGTACTACTTCTTACTGGCTATTACATCAACTTAGAAGCTTCATCTGTGTTCTACTATGGTGCTATTAGTGTCTCCGCATACCGCAGCACGCGACATAGCTTTGCAGACGATAAGTACAACCGTTTCAGAGAGAAGAGCGGCCAATGTGACGATCTGGCTTTAAGTCGATTCGATATCAAATGACGAAAACGGACGGATGTCTCAGGTTTTTAATACATATGAACACTTTTCACATTCTCCCGTGCAACTGGGCTGCTAGTCCTCCTTTTATGCAGAATCTTAAAGTCCTAGATCATGTCCAAGGCACCAAAGCCAGCTAAAAAGTCAATAATCGATACCTAAATCTCTAATTGGTCTACTTCTTACTGGCTATTACATCAACTTAGAAGCTTCATCTGTGTTCTACTATGGTGCTTTTCTGTTTCCGCCTACGGCAACACGCGACATAGCCTTGCAGACGATAAGTACAACCGTTTCTGAGAGCTGAGCGACCTATGTGACGATCTGGCTTTAAGTCGATTCGATAACAAATGACGAAAACGGACGGATTACTCAGGTCTTTACTTCATATGAACACTTTTTACATTCTCCCCTGCAACTCGGCTGCTAGTCCTCCTTTCATGCAGAATCTTAAGGTCCTAGCTCATGTCCAAGGCACCAAAGCTAGCTAAAAAGCCAATAATCGATACATAAAACGTGAATTGTACTACTTCTTACTGGCCATTACATCAACATAGAAGCTTCATCTGTGTTCTACTATGTTGCTGGTAGTGTCTCAGCATACCGCAGCATGCGACATAGCTTTGCAGACGATAAGTACAAGCGTTTCAGAGAGAAGAGCGGCCAATGTGACGATCTGGCTTTAAGTCGATTCGATAACAAATGACGAAAACGGACGAATTTCTCAGGTTTTTACTACATATGAACACTTTTCACATTTTCCCGTGCTACTCGGCAGCTAGTCCTCCTTTCATGCAGAATCTTAAGGTCCTAGCTCATGTCCAAGGCACCAAAGCTAGCTAAAAAGTCAATAATCGATACCTAAAACTTGAATTGTACTACTTCTTACTGGCTATTACATCAACTTAGAAACTTCATCTGTGTTCTACTATGCTGCTTGTAGTGTCTCAGCATACCGCAGCATGCGACATATCTCTGCAGACGATAAGTACAAGCGTTTCAGAGAGAAGAGCGGCCAATGTGACGATCTGGCTTTAAGTCGATTCGATAACAAATGACGAAAACGGACGAATTTCCCAGGTTTTTACTACATATGAACACTTTTCACATTCTCCCGTGCTACTCGGCTGCTAGTCCTCCTTTCATGCAGAATCTTAAGGTCCTAGCTCATGTCCAAGGCACCAATGCTAGCTTAAAAGTCAATAATCGATACCTAAAACTTGTATTGTACTACTTCTTACTGGCTATTACATCAACTTAGAAGCTTCATCTGTGTTCTACTATGGTGCTTTTAGTGTCTCCACATACCGCAGCACGCGACATAGCTTTGCAGACAATAAGTACAACCGTTTCAGAGAGAAGAGCGGCCAATGTGACGATCTGGCTTTAAGTCGATTCGATAACAAATGACGAAAACGGACGGATTTCTAAGGTTTTTACTACATATGAACACTTTTCGCATTCTCCCGTGCAACTCGGCTGCTAGTCCTCCTTTCATGCAGAATCTTAAGGTCCTAGCTCATGTCCAAGGCACCAAAGCCAACTAAAAAGTCAATAATTGATACCTGAAACTTGAATTGTACTACTTCTTCCTGGCTATTACATCAACTTAGAAGCTTCATCTGTGTTCTACTTCATTGCTTTTAGTTTCTCCGCATACCGCAGCACGCGACATAGTTTTACAGACGATAAGTACAACCGTTTCAGAGAAAAGAGCGGCCAATGTGACGATCTGGCTTTAAGTCCATTCGATAACAAATGACGAAAACGGACGGATTTCTCAGGTTTTTACTACATATGAACACTTTTCACATTCTCCCGTGCAACTCGGCTGATAGTCCTCCTTCATGCAAAATCTTAATATCCTAGCTCGTGTCCAAGGCACCAAAGAAGGGTAAAAGTCATTAACCGATACCTAAAACTTGAATGGTATTACTTCTTACTGGCTATTACATCAACTTAGAAGTTTCATCTGTGTTCTACTATGGTGCTTTTAGAGCCTCTGCATACCGCAGCACGCGACATAGCTTTGCAGACGATAAGTACAACCGTTTCCGAGAGCAGAGCGGCCAATGTGACGATCTGGCTTTAAGTCGATTCGATAACAAATGACGAAAACGGACGGATTTCTCAGGTTTTTACTTCATATGAACACTTTTTACATTCTCCCCTGCAACTCGGCTGCTAGTCCTCCTTTCATGCAGAATCTTAAGGTCCTAGCTCATGTCCAAGGCACCAAAGCCAGCTAAAAAGTCAATAATCGATACCTAAAACTTGAATTGTACTACTTCTTACTGGCTATTACATCAACTTAGAAGGTTCATCTGTGTTCTACTATGGTGCTTTTAGTGTCTCCGCATACCGCAGCACGCGACATAGCTTTGCAGACGATAAGTACAACCGTTTCAGAGAGAATAGCGGCCAATGTGATGATCTGGCTTTAAGTCGATTCGATAACAAATGACGAAAACAGACCGATTTCTCAGGTTTTTACTACATATGAACACTTTTCACATTCTCCCTTGCAACTCGGCTACTAGTCATCCTTTCATGCAGAATCTTAAGGTCCTAGCTCATGTCCAAGGCACCAAAGCCAGCTAAAAAGTCAATAATCAATACCTAAAACTTGAATTGTACTTCTTCTTACTGGCTATTACATCAACGTAGATGCTTCATCTGTGTTCTACTATGGTGCTTTTAGTGTCTCCGCATACCGCAGCACGCGACATAGTTTTGCAGACGATAAGTACAACCGTTTCAGAGAGAAGAGCGGCCATTGTGACGATCTGGCTTTAAGTCGATTCGATAACAAATGACGAAAACGGACGGATTTCTCAGGTTTTTACTACATATGAACACTTTTCACATACTCCCGTGCAACGCGGCCGCTAGTCCTCGTTTCATGCAGAATCATAAGGTCCTAGCTCATGTTCAAGGCACCAAAGCCAGCTAAAAAGTCAATAATCGATACCTAAATCTTGAATTGGACTACATCTTACTGGCTATTACATCAACTTAGAAGCATCATTTGTGTTCTACTATGGTGCTTTTAATGTCTCCGCATATCGCAGCACGCGACATAGCTTTGTAGACGATAAGTACAACCGTTTCAGAGAGAAGAGCGGCCAATGTGACGATCTGGCTTTAAGTCGATTCGATAACAAATGACGAAAACGGACCGATTTCTCAGGTTTTTACTACATATGAACACTTTTCACATTCTCCCGTGCAACGCGGCTGCTAGTCCTCCCTCATGCAAAATCTTAAGTTCCTAGCTCATGTCCAAGGCACCAAAGCCAGCTAAAAAGTCAATAATCGATACCTAAAACTTCAATTGTACTACTTCTTACTGGCTATTACATCAACTTAGAAGCTTCATCTGTGTTCTACTATGGTGATTTTAGTGTCTCCGCATACCGCAGGACGCGACATAGCTTTGCAGACGATAAGTACAAGCGTTTCAGAGAGAAGAGCGGCCAATGTGACGATCTGGCTTTAAGTCGATTTGATAACAAATGACGAAAACTGACGGATGTCTCAGGTTTTTAATACATATGAACACTTTTCACATTCTCCCGTGCAACTGGGCTGCTAGTCCTCCTTTTTTGCAGAATCTTAAAGTCCTAGCTCATGTCCAAGGCACCAAAGCCAGCTAAAAAGTCAATAATCGATACCTAAAACTTGAATTGTACTACTTCTTACTGGCTATTACATCAACTTAGAAGGTTCATCTGTGTTCTACTATGGTGCTTTTAGTGTCTCCGCATACCGCAGCACGCGACATAGCTTTGCAGACGATAAGTACAACCGTTTCAGAGAGAAGAGCGGCCAATGTGACGATCTGGCTTTAAGTCGATTCGATAACAAATGACGAAAACAGACCGATTTCTCAGGTTTTTACTACATATGAACACTTTTCACATTCTCCCTTGCAACTCGGCTGCTAGTCCTCCTTTCATGCAGAATCTTAAGGTTCTAGCTCATGTCCAAGGCACCAAAGCCAGCTAAAAAGTCAATAATCAATACCTAAAACTTGAATTGTACTTCTTCTTACTGGCTATTACATCAACGTAGATGCTTCATCTGTGTTCTACTATGGTGCTTTTAGTGTCTCCGCATACCGCAGCACGCGACATAGCTTTGCAGACGATAAGTACAACCCTTTCAGAGAGAAGAGCGGCCAATGTGACGATCTGGCTTTAAGTCGATTCGATAACAAATGACGAAAACGGACGGATGTCTCAGGTTTTTAATACATATGAACACTTTTCACATACTCCCGTGCAACGCGGCCGCTAGTCCTCGTTTCATGCAGAATCATAAGGTCCTAGCTCATGTCCAAGGCACCAAAGCCAGCTAAAAAGTCAATAATCGATACCTAAATCTTGAATTGGACTACTTCTTACTGGCTATTACATCAACTTAGAAGCATCATTTGTGTTCTACTATGGTTCTTTTAGTGTCTCCGCATACCGCAGCACGCGACATAGCTTTGCAGACGATAAGTACAACCGTTTCAGAGAGAAGAGCGGCCAATGTGACGATCTGGCTTTAAGTCGATTCGATAACAAATGACGAAAACGGGCGGATGTCTCAGGTTTTTAATACATATGAACACTTTTCACATTCTCCCGTGCAACTGGGCTGCTAGTCCTCCTTTTTTGCAGAATCTTAAAGTCCTAGCTCATGTCCAAGGCACCAAAGCCAGCTAAAAAGTCAATAATCGATACCTAAAACTTGAATTGTACTACTTCTTACTGGCTATTACATCAACTTAGAAGGTTCATCTGTGTTCTACTATGGTGCTTTTAGTGTCTCCGCATACCGCAGCACGCGACATAGCTTTGCAGACGATAAGTACAACCGTTTCAGAGAGAAGAGCGGCCAATGTGACGATCTGGCTTTAAGTCGATTCGATAACAAATGACGAAAACAGACCGATTTCTCAGGTTTTTACTACATATGAACACTTTTCACATTCTCCCTTGCAACTCGGCTGCTAGTCCTCCTTTCATGCAGAATCTTAAGGTCCTAGCTCATGTCCAAGGCACCAAAGCCAGCTAAAAAGTCAATAATCAATACCTAAAACTTGAATTGTACTTCTTCTTACTGGCTATTACATCAACGTAGATGCTTCATCTGTGTTCTACTATGGTGCTTTTAGTGTCTCCGCATACCGCAGCACGCGACATAGCTTTGCAGACGATAAGTACAACCCTTTCAGAGAGAAGAGCGGCCAATGTGACGATCTGGCTTTAAGTCGATTCGATAACAAATGACGAAAACGGACGGATGTCTCAGGTTTTTAATACATATGAACACTTTTCACATACTCCCGTGCAACGCGGCCGCTAGTCCTCGTTTCATGCAGAATCATAAGGTCCTAGCTCATGTCCAAGGCACCAAAGCCAGCTAAAAAGTCAATAATCGATACCTAAATCTTGAATTGGACTACTTCTTACTGGCTATTACATCAACTTAGAAGCATCATTTGTGTTCTACTATGGTTCTTTTAGTGTCTCCGCATACCGCAGCACGCGACATAGCTTTGCAGACGATAAGTACAACCGTTTCAGAGAGAAGAGCGGCCAATGTGACGATCTGGCTTTAAGTCGATTCGATAACAAATGACGAAAACGGACGGATGTCTCAGGTTTTTAATACATATGAACACTTTTCACATTCTCCCGTGCAACTGGGTGCTAGTCCTCCTTTTATGCAGAATCTTAAAGTCCTAGCTCATGTCCAAGGCACCAAAGCCAGCTAAAAAGTCAATAATCGATACCTAAAACTTGAATGGTATTACTTCTTACTGGCTATTACAGCAACTTAGAAGTTTCATCTGTGTTCTACTATGGTGCTTTTAGAGCCTCCGCATACTGCAGCACGCGACATAGCTTTGCAGACGATAAGTACAACCGTTTCCGAGAGCAGAGCGGCCAATGTGACGATCTGGCTTTAAGTCGATTCGATAACAAATGACGAAAACGGACCGATTTCTCAGGTTTTTACTACATATGAACACTTTTCACATTCTCCCTTGCAACTAGGCTGCTAGTCCTCCTTTCATGCAGAATCTTAAGGTCCTAGCTCATGTCCAAGGCACAAAAGCCAGCTAAAAAGTCAATAATCAATACCTAAAACTTGAATTGTACTACTTCTTCCTGGCTATTACGACAACGTAGAAGCTACATCTGTGTTCTACTACGGTGCTTTTAGTTTCTCCGCATACCGCAGCACGCGACATAGTTTTGCAGACGATAAGTACAACCGTTTCAGAGAGAAGAGCGGCCAATGTGACGATCTGGCTTTAAGTCGATTCGATAACAAATGACGAAAACAGACCGATTTCTCAGGTTTTTACTACATATGAAAACTTTTCACATTCTCCCTTGCAACTCGGCTGCTAGTCCTCCTTTCATGCAGAATCTTAAGGTCCTAGCTCATGTCCAAGGCACCAAAGCCAGCTAAAAAGTCAATAATCGATACCTAAATCTTGAATTGGACTACTTCTTACTGGCTATTACATCAACTTAGAAGCATCATTTGTGTTCTACTATGGTGCTTTTAATGTCTCCGCATATCGCAGCACGCGACATAGCTTTGTAGACGATAAGTACAACCGTTTCAGAGAGAAGAGCGGCCAATGTGACGATCTGGCTTTAAGTCGATTCGATAACAAATGACGAAAACGGACCGATTTATCAGGTTTTTACTACATATGAACACTTTTCACTTTCTCCCGTGCAACGCGGCTGCTAGTCCTCCCTCATGCAAAATCTTAAGTTCCTAGCTCATGTCCAAGGCACCAAAGCCAGCTAAAAAGTCAATAATCGATACCTAAAACTTCAATTGTACTACTTCTTACTGGCTATTACATCAACGTAGATGCTTCATCTGTGTTCTACTATGGTGCTTTTAGTGTCTCCGCATACCGCAGCACGCGACATAGCTTTGCAGACGATAAGTACAACCCTTTCAGAGAGAAGAGCGGCCAATGTGACGATCTGGCTTTAAGTCGATTCGATAACAAATGACGAAAACGGACGGATGTCTCAGGTTTTTAATACATATGAACACTTTTCACATTCTCCCGTGCAACTGGGCTGCTAGTCCTCCTTTTTTGCAGAATCTTAAAGTCCTAGCTCATGTCCAAGGCACCAAAGCCAGCTAAAAAGTCAATAATCGATACCTAAAACTTGAATGGTATTACTTCTTACTGGCTATTACAGCAACTTAGAAGTTTCATCTGTGATCTACTATGGTGCTTTTAGAGCCTCCGCATACCGCAGCACGCGACCTAGCTTTGCAGACGATAAGTACAACCGTTTCCGAGAGCAGAGCGGCCAATGTGACGATCTGGCTTTAAGTCGATTCGATAACAAATGACGAAAACGGACGGATTTCTCAGGTTTTTACTTCATATGAACACTTTTTACATTCTCCCCTGCAACTCGGCTGCTAGTCCTCCTTTCATGCAGAATCTTAAGGTCCTAGCTCATGTCCAAGGCACCAAAGCCAGCTAAAAAGTCAATAATCGATACCTAAAATTTGAATTGTACTACTTCTTACTGGCTATTACATCAACTTAGAAGGTTCATCTGTGTTCTACTATGGTGCTTTTAGTGTCTCCGCATACCGCAGCACGCGACATAGCTTTGCAGACGATAAGTACAACCGTTTCAGAGAGAAGAGCGGCCAATGTGACGATCTGGCTTTAAGTCGATTCGATAACAAATGACGAAAACGGACGGATGTCTCAGGTTTTTAATACATATGAACACTTTTCACATACTCCCGTGCAACGCGGCCGCTAGTCCTCGTTTCATGCAGAATCATAAGGTCCTAGCTCATGTCCAAGGCACCAAAGCCAGCTAAAAAGTCAATAATCGATACCTAAATCTTGAATTGGACTACTTCTTACTGGCTATTACATCAACTTAGAAGCATCATTTGTGTTCTACTATGGTTCTATTAGTGTCTCCGCATATCGCAGCACGCGACATAGCTTTGTAGACGATAAGTACAACCGTTTCAGAGAGAAGAGCGGCCAATGTGACGATCTGGCTTTAAGTCGATTCGATAACAAATGACGAAAACGGACCGATTTCTCAGGTTTTTACTACATATGAACACTTTTCACATTCTCCCTTGCAACTAGGCTGCTAGTCCTCCTTTCATGCAGAATCTTAAGGTCCTAGCTCATGTCCAAGGCACCAAAGCCAGCTAAAAAGTCAATAATCAATACCTAAAACTTGAATTGTACTACTTCTTCCTGGCTATTACGTCAACGTAGAAGCTACATCTGTGTTCTACTACGGTGCTTTTAGTTTCTCCGCATACTGCAGCACGCGACATAGTTTTGCAGACGATAAGTACAACCGTTTCAGAGAGAAGAGCGGCCATTGTGACGATCTGGCTTTAAGTCGATTCGATAACAAATGACGAAAACGGACGGATTTCTCAGGTTTTTACTACATATGAACACTTTTCACATTCTCCCGTGCAACTCGGCTGCTAGTCCTCCCTCATGCAAAATCTTAAGTTCCTAGCTCGTGTCCAAGGCACCAAAGAAGGGTAAAAAGTCAATAACCGATACCTAAAACTTTAATTGTACTACTTCTTACTGGCTATTACATCAACTTAGAAGCTTCATCTGTGTTCTACTATGGTGCTTTTAGTGTCTCCGCATATCGCAGCTCGCGACATAGCTTTGTAGTTGATAAGTACAACCGTTTCAGAGAGAAGAGCGGCCAATGTGACGATCTGGCTTTAAGTCGATTCGATAACAAATGACGAAAACGGACCGATTTCTCAGGTTTTTACTACATATGAACACTTTTCACATTCTCCCTTGCAACTCGGCTACTAGTCATCCTTTCATGCAGAATCATAAGGTCCTAGCTCATGTCCAAGGCACCAAAGCCAGCTAAAAAGTCAATAATCAATACCTAAAACTTGAATTGTACTTCTTCTTACTGGCTATTACATCAACGTAGATGCTTCATCTGTGTTCTACTATGGTGCTTTTAGTGTCTCCGCATACCGCAGCACGCGACATAGCTTTGCAGACGATAAGTACAACCGTTTCAGAGAGAAGAGCGGCCAATGTGACGATCTGGCTTTAAGTCGATTCGATAACAAATGATTAAAACGGACGGATGTCTCAGGTTTTTAATACATATGAACACTTTTCACATTCTCCCGTGCAACTGGGCTGCTAGTCCTCCTTTTATGCAGAATCTTAAAGTCCTAGCTCATGTCCAAGGCACCAAAGCCAGCTAAAAAGTCAATAATCGATACCTAAAACTTGAATGGTATTACTTCTTACTGGCTATTACAGCAACTTAGAAGTTTCATCTGTGTTCTACTATGGTGCTTTTAGAGCCTCCGCATACCGCAGCACGCGACATAGCTTTGCAGACGATAAGTACAACCGTTTCCGAGAGCAGAGCGGCCAATGTGACGATCTGGCTTTAAGTCGATTCGATAACAAATGACGAAAACGGACGGATTTATCAGGTTTTTACTTCATATGAACACTTTTTACATTCTCCCCTGCAACTCGGCTGCTAGTCCTCCTTTCATGCAGAATCTTAAGGTCCTAGCTCATGTCCAAGGCACCAAAGCCAGCTAAAAAGTCAATAATCGATACCTAAAACTTGAATTGTACTACTTCTTACTGGCTATTACATCAACTTAGAAGGTTCATCTGTGTTCTACTATGGTGCTTTTAGTGTCTCCGCATACCGCAGCACGCGACATATCTTTGCAGACGATAAGTACAACCGTTTCAGAGAGAAGAGCGGCCAATGTGACGATCTGGCTTTAAGTCGATTCGATAACAAATGACGAAAACAGACCGATTTCTCAGGTTTTTACTACATATGAACACTTTTCACATTCTCCCTTGCAACTCGGCTACTAGTCATCCTTTCATGCAGAATCTTAAGGTCCTAGCTCATGTCCAAGGCACCAAACCCAGCTAAAAAGTCAATAATCAATCCTAAAACTTGAATTGTACTTCTTCTTACTGGCTATTACATCAACGTAGATGCTTCATCTGTGTTCTACTATGGTGCTTTTAGTGTCTCCGCATACCGCAGCACGCGACATAGCTTTGCAGACGATAAGTACAACCGTTTCAGAGAGAAGAGCGGCCAATGTGACGATCTGGCTTTAAGTCGATTCGATAACAAATGACGAAAACGGACGGATGTCTCAGGTTTTTAATACATATGAACACTTTTCACGTTCTCCCGTGCACCTGGGCTGCTAGTCCTCCTTTTATGCAGAATCTTAAAGTCCTAGCTCATGTCCAAGGCACCAAAGCCAGCTAAAAAGTCAATAATCGATACCTAAAACTTGAATGGTATTACTTCTTACTGGCTATTACAGCAACTTAGAAGTTTCATCTGTGTTCTACTATGGTGCTTTTAGAGCCTCCGCATACCGCAGCACGCGACATAGCTTTGCAGACGATAAGTACAACCGTTTCCGAGAAAAAAGCGGCCAATGTGACGATCTGGCTTTAAGTCGATTCGATAACAAATGACGAAAACGGACCGATTTCTCAGGTTTTTACTACATATGAACACTTTTCACATTCTCCCTTGCAACTAGGCTGCTAGTCCTCCTTTCATGCAGAATCTTAAGGTCCTAGCTCATGTCCAAGGCACCAAAGCCAGCTAAAAAGTCAATAATCAATACCTAAAACTTGAATTGTACTACTTCTTCCTGGCTATTACGTCAACGTAGAAGCTACATCTGTGTTCTACTACGGTGCTTTTAGTTTCTCCAGATACCGCAGCACGCGACATAGTTTTGCAGACGATAAGTACAACCGTTTCAGAGAGAAGAGCGGCCATTGTGACGATCTGGCTTTAAGTCGATTCGATAACAAATGACGAAAACGGACGGATTTCTCAGGTTTTTACTACATGTGAACACTTTTCACATACTGCCGTGCAACGCGGCCGCTAGTCCTCGTTTCATGCAGAATCATAAGGTCCTAGCTCATGTCCAAGGCACCAAAGCCAGCTAAAAAGTCAATAATCGATACCTAAATCTTGAATTGGACTATATCTTACTGGCTATTACATCAACTTAGAAGCATCATTTGTGTTCTACTATGGTGCTTTTAATGTCTCCGCATATCGCAGCACGCGACATAGCTTTGTAGACGATAAGTACAACCGTTTCAGAGAGAAGAGCGGCCAATGTGACGATCTGGCTTTAAGTTGATTCGATAACAAATGACGAAAACGGACGGATTTCTCAGGTTTTTTCTACATATGAACACTTTTCACATTCTCCCGTGCAACTCGGCTGCTAGTCCTCCCTCATGCAAAATCTTAAGTTCCTAGCTCATGTCCAAGGCACCAAAGCCAGCTAAAAAGTCAATAATCGATACCTAAAACTTCAATTGTACTACTTCATATTGGCTATTACATCAACTTAGAAGCTTCATCTGTGTTCTACTATGGTGATTTTAGTGTCTCCGCATACCGCAGGACGCGACATAGCTTTGCAGACGATAAGTACAAGCGTTTCAGAGAGAAGAGCGGCCAATGTGACGATCTGGCTTTAAGTCGATTAGATAACAAATGACGAAAACGGACGGATGTTTTAGGTTTTTAATACATATGAACACTTTTCACATTCTCCCGTGCAACTTTGCTGCTAGTCCTCCTTTTTTGCAGAATCTTAAAGTCCTAGCTCATGTCCAAGGCACCAAAGCCAGCTAAAAAGTCAATAATCGATACCTAAAACTTGAATGGTATTACTTCTTACTGGCTATTACAGCAACTTAGAAGTTTCATCTGTGATCTACTATGGTGCTTTTAGAGCCTCCGCATACCGCAGCACGCGACCTAGCTTTGCAGACGATAAGTACAACCGTTTCCGAGAGCAGAGCGGCCAATGTGACGATCTGGCTTTAAGTCGATTCGATAACAAATGACGAAAACGGACGGATTTCTCAGGTTTTTACTTCACATGAACACTTTTTACATTCTCCCCTGCAACTCGGCTGCTAGTCCTCCTTTCATGCAGAATCTTAAGGTCCTAGCTCATGTCCAAGGCACCAAAGCCAGCTAAAAAGTTAATAATCGATACCTAAAACTTGAATTGTACTACTTCTTACTGGCTATTACGTCAACTTAGAAGGTTCATCTGTGTTCTACTATGGTGCTTTTAGTGTCTCCGCATACCGCAGCACGCGACATAGCTTTGCAGACGATAAGTACAACCGTTTCAGAGAGAAGAGCGGCCAATGTGACGATCTGGCTTTAAGTCGATTCGATAACAAATGACGAAAACGGACGGATGTCTCAGGTTTTTAATACATATGAACACTTTTCACATACTCCCGTGCAACGCGGCCGCTAGTCCTCGTTTCATGCAGAATCATAAGGTCCTAGCTCATGTCCAAGGCACCAAAGCCAGCTAAAAAGTCAATAATCGATACCTAAATCTTGAATTGGACTACTTCTTACTGGCTATTACATCAACTTAGAAGCATCATTTGTGTTCTACGATGTTTCTTTTAGTGTCTCCGCATATCGCAGCACGCGACATAGCTTTGTAGACGATAAGTACAACCGTTTCAGAGAGAAGAGCGGCCAATGTGACGATCTGGCTTTAAGTCGATTCGATAACAAATGACGAAAACGGACGGATTTCTCAGGTTTTTACTACATGTGAACACTTTTCACATTCCCCCTTGCAACTAGGCTGCTAGTCCTCCTTTCATGCAGAATCTTAGGGTCCTAGCTCATGTCCAAGGCACAAAAGCCAGCTAAAAAGTCAATAATCAATACCTAAAACTTGAATTGTACTACTTCTTCCTGGCTATTACGTCAACGTAGAAGCTACATCTGTGTTCTACTACGGTGCTTTTAGTTTCTCCGCATACCGCAGCACGCGACATAGTTTTGCAGACGATAAGTACAACCGTTTCAGAGAGAAGAGCGGCCATTGTGACGATCTGGCTTTAAGTCGATTCGATAACAAATGACGAAAACGGACGGATTTCTCAGGTTTTTACTACATATGACCACTTTTCACATTCTCCCGTGCAACTCGGCTGCTAGTCCTCCCTCATGCAAAATCTTAAGTTCCTAGCTCGTGTCCAAGGCACCAAAGAAGGGAAAAAGTCAATAACCGATACCTAAAACTTTAATTGTACTACTTCTTACTGGCTATTACATCAACTTAGAAGCTTCATCTGTGTTCTACTATGGTGCTTTTAGTGTCTCCGCATATCGCAGCTCGCGACATAGCTTTGTAGTTGATAAGTACAACCGTTTCAGAGAGAAGAGCGGCCAATGTGACGATCTTGCTTTACGTAGATTCGATAACATATGACGAAAACGGACGGATTTCTCAGGTTTTTACTACATATAAACACTTTTCACAGTCTCCCGTGCAACTCGGCTGCTAGTCCTCCTTTCATGCAGAATCATAAGGTCCTAGCTCATGTCCAAGGCACCAAAGCTAGCTAAATGTCAATAATCGATACCTAAAACTTGAATTGTACTACTTCTTACTGGCTATTACATCAACTTGGAAGCTTCATCTGTGTTCTACTATGGTGCTTTTAGTGTCTCCGCATACCGCAGCACGCGACATACTTTGCAATCGATAAGTACAACCGTTTCAGAGTGAAGAGCTGCTAATGTGACGATCTGGCTTTAAGACGATTCGATAACAAATGACGAAAACGGACGGATTTCTCGGGTTTTTACTACATATGAACACTTTTCACATTCTCCCATGCAAATCGGCTGCTAGTCGTCCTTTCATGCAGAATGTTAAGGTCCTAGCTCATGTCTAAGGCACCAAAGCCAGCTAAAAAGTCAATAGTCGATACCTAAAACTTGAATTGTACTACTTCTTCCTGGCTATTACGTCAAATTAGAAGCTTCATCTGTGTTCTACTATGGTGCTTTTATTGTCTCCGCATACCGCAGCACGCGACCAAGCGTTGCAGACGATAAGTACAACCGTTTCCGAGAGCAGAGCGGCCAATGTGACGATCTGGCTTTAAGTCGATTCGATAACAAATGACGAAAACGGACGGATTTCTCAGGTTTTTACTTCATATGAACACTTTTTACATTCTCCCCTGCAACTCGGCTGCTAGTCCTCCTTTCATGCAGAATCTTAAGGTCCTAGCTCATGTCCAAGGCACCAAAGCCAGCTAAAAAGTCAATAATCGATACCTAAAACTTGAATTGTACTACTTCTTACTGGCTATTACATCAACTTAGAAGGTTCATCTGTGTTCTACTATGGTGCTTTTAGTGTCTCCGCATACCGCAGCACGCGACATAGCTTTGCAGACGATAAGTACAACCGTTTCAGAGAGAAGAGCGGCCAATGTGACGATCTGGCTTTAAGTCGATTCGATAACAAATGACGAAAACAGACCGATTTCTCAGGTTTTTACTACATATGAACACTTTTCACAATCTCCCTTGCAACTCGGCTGCTAGTCCTCCTTTCATGCAGAATCTTAAGGTCCTAGCTCATGTCCAAGGCACCAAAGCCAGCTAAAAAGTCAATAATCAATACCTAAAACTTGAATTGTACTTCTTCTTACTGGCTATTACATCAACGTAGATGCTTCATCTGTGTTCTACTATGGTGCTTTTAGTGTCTCCGCATACCGCAGCACGCGACATAGCTTTGCAGACGATAAGTACAACCGTTTCAGAGAGAAGAGCGGCCAATGTGACGATCTGGCTTTAAGTCGATTCGATAACAAATGACGAAAACGGACGGATGTCTCAGGTTTTTAATACATATGAACACTTTTCACATACTCCCGTGAAACGCGGCCGCTAGTCCTCGTTTCATGCAGAATCATAAGGTCCTAGCTCATGTCCAAGCACCAAAGCCAGCTAAAAAGTCAATAATCAATACCTAAAACTTGAATTGTACTACTTCTTCCTAGCTATTACGTCAACGTAGAAGCTACATCTGTGTTCTACTACGGTGCTTTTAGTTTCTCCGCATACCGCAGCACGCGACATAGTTTTGCAGACGATAAGTACAACCGTTTCAGAGAGAAGAGCGGCCATTGTGACGATCTGGCTTTAAGTCGATTCGATAACAAATGACGAAAACGGACGGATTTCTCAGGTTTTTACTACATATGACCACTTTTCACATTCTCCCGTGCAACTCGGCTGCTAGTCCTCCTTTCATGCAGAATCATAAGGTCCTAGCTCATGTCCAAGGCACCAAAGCTAGCTAAATTTCAATAATCGATACCTAAAACTTGAATTGTACTACTTCTTACTGGCTATTACATCAACTTAGAAGCTTTATTTGTGTTCTACTATGGTGCTTTTAGTGTCTCCGCATACCGCAGCACACGACATACTTTGCAATCGATAAGTACAACTGTTTCAGAGTGAAGAGCGGCTAATGTGACGATCTGGCTTTAAGACGATTCGATAACAAATGACGAAAACGGACGGATTTCTCGGGTTTTTACTACATATGAACACTTTTCACATTCTCCCATGCAAATCGGCTGCTAGTCCTCCTTTCATGCAGAATCTTAAGGTCCTAGCTCATGTCTAAGGCACCAAAGGCAGCTAATAAGTCAATAGTCGATACCTAAAACTTGAATTGTACTACTTCTTCCTGGCTATTACGTCAAATTAGAAGCTTCATCTGTGTTCTACTATGGTGCTTTTATTGTCTCCGCATACCGCAGGACGCGACATAGCTTTGCAGACGATAAGTACAAGCGTTTCAGAGAGAAGAGCGGCCAATGTGACGATCTGGCTTTAAGTCGATTAGATAACAAATGACGAAAACGGACGGATGTTTTAGGTTTTTAATACATATGAACACTTTTCACATTCCCCCGTGCAACTTTGCTGCTAGTCCTCCTTTTTTGCAGAATCATAAAGTCCTAGCTCATGTCCAAGGCACCAAAGCCAGCTAAAAAGTCAATAATCGATACCTAAAACTTGAATGGTATTACTTCTTACTGGCTATTACAGCAACTTAGAAGTTTCATCTGTGATCTACTATGGTGCTTTTAGAGCCTCCGCATACCGCAGCACGCGACCTAGCTTTGCAGACGATAAGTACAACCGTTTCCGAGAGCAGAGCGGCCAATGTGACGATCTGGCTTTAAGTCGATTCGATAACAAATGACGAAAACGGACGGATTTCTCAGGTTTTTACTTCACATGAACACTTTTTACATTCTCCCCTGCAACTCGGCTGCTAGTCCTCCTTTCATGCAGAATCTTAAGGTCCTAGCTCATGTCCAAGGCACCAAAGCCAGCTAAAAAGTTAATAATCGATACCTAAAACTTGAATTGTACTACTTCTTACTGGCTATTACGTCAACTTAGAAGGTTCATCTGTGTTCTACTATGGTGCTTTTAGTGTCTCCGCATACCGCAGCACGCGACATAGCTTTGCAGACGATAAGTACAACCGTTTCAGAGAGAAGAGCGGCCAATGTGACGATCTGGCTTTAAGTCGATTCGATAACAAATGACGAAAACGGACGGATGTCTCAGGTTTTTAATACATATGAACACTTTTCACATACTCCCGTGCAACGCGGCCGCTAGTCCTCGTTTCATGCAGAATCATAAGGCCCTAGCTCATGTCCAAGGCACCAAAGCCAGCTAAAAAGTCAATAATCGATACCTAAATCTTGAATTGGACTACTTCTTACTGGCTATTACATCAACTTAGAAGCACCATTTGTGTTCTACGATGGTTCTTTTAGTGTCTCCGCATATCGCAGCACGCGACATAGCTTTGAAGACGATAAGTACAACCGTTTCACAGAGAAGAGCGGCCAATGTGACGATCTGGCTTTAAGTCGATTCGATAACAAATGACGAAAACGGACCGATTTCTCAGGTTTTTACTACATGTGAACACTTTTCACATTCTCCCGTGCAACTCGGCTGCTAGTCCTCCCTCATGCAAAATCTTAAGTTCCTAGCTCGTGTCCAAGGCACCAAAGAAGGGAAAAAGTCAATAACCGATACCTAAAACTTTAATTGTACTACTTCTTACTGGCTATTACATCAACTTAGAAGCTTCATCTGTGTTCTACTATGGTGCTTTTAGTGTCTCCGCATATCGCAGCTCGCGACATAGCTTTGTAGTTGATAAGTACAACGTTTCAGAGAGAAGAGCGGCCAATGTGACGATCTTGCTTTACGTAGATTCGATAACATATGACGAAAACGGACGGATTTCTCAGGTTTTTACTACATATGAACACTTTTCACAGTCTCCCGTGCAACTCGGCTGCTAGTCCTCCTTTCATGCAGAATCATAAGGTCCTAGCTCATGTCCAAGTCACCAAAGCTAGCTAAATGTCAATAATCGATACCTAAAACTTGAATTGTACTACTTCTTACTGGCTATTACATCAACTTAGAAGCTTCATCTGTGTTCTACTATGGTGCTTTTAGTGTCTCCGCATACCGCAGCACGCGACATACTTTGCAATCGATAAGTACAACCGTTTCAGAGTGAAGAGCTGCTAATGTGACGATCTGGCTTTAAGACGATTCGATAACAAATGACGAAAACGGACTCATTTCTCGGGTTTTTACTACATATGAACACTTTTCACATTCTCCCTTGCAAATCGGCTGCTAGTCGTCCTTTCATGCAGAATGTTAAGGTCCTAGCTCATGTCTAAGGCACCAAAGCCAGCTAAAAAGTCAATAGTCGATACCTTAAACTTGAATTGTACTACTTCTTCCTGGCTATTACGTCAAATTAGAAGCTTCATCTGTGTTCTACTATGGTGCTTTTATTGTCTCCGCATACCGCAGCACGCGACCAAGCGTTGCAGACGATAAGTACAACCGTTTCCGAGAGCAGAGCGGCCAATGTGACGATCTGGCTTTAAGTCGATTCGATAACAAATGACGAAAACGGACGGATTTCTCAGGTTTTTACTTCATATGAACACTTTTTACATTCTCCCCTGCAACTCGGCTGCTAGTCCTCCTTTCATGCAGAATCTTAAGGTCCTAGCTCATGTCCAAGGCACCAAAGCCAGCTAAAAAGTCAATAATCGATACCTAAAACTTGAATTGTACTACTTCTTACTGGCTATTACATCAACTTAGAAGGTTCATCTGTGTTCTACTATGGTGCTTTTAGTGTCTCCGCATACCGCAGCACGCGACATAGCTTTGCAGACGATAAGTACAACCGTTTCAGAGAGAAGAGCGGCCAATGTGACGATCTGGCTTTAAGTCGATTCGATAACAAATGACGAAAACAGACCGATTTCTCAGGTTTTTACTACATATGAACACTTTTCACATTCTCCTTTGCAACTCGGCTGCTAGTCCTCCTTTCATGCAGAATCTTAAGGTCCTAGCTCATGTCTAAGGCACCAAAGCCAGCTAATAAGTCAATAGTCGATACCTAAAACTTGAATTGTACTACTTCTTCCTGGCTATTACGTCAAATTAGAAGCTTCATCTGTGTTCTACTATGGTGCTTTTATTGTCTCCGCATACCGCAGCATGCGACATAGCTTTGCAGACGATAAGTACAACCGTTTCAGAGAGAAGAGCGGCCAATGTGACGATCTGGCTTTAAGTCGATTCGATAACAAATGACGAAAACGGACGAATATCTTAGGTTTTTACTACATATGAACACTTTTCACATTCTCCTGTGAAACTCGGCTGCTAGTCTTCCTTTCATGCAGAATCTTAAGGTCCTAGCTCATGTCCAAGGCACCAAGGCCAACTAAAAAGTCAATAATCAATACCTAAAACTTGAATTGTACTACTTCTTCCTGGCTATTACGTCAACGTAGAAGCTACATCTGTTTTCTACTACGGTGCTTTTAGTTTCTCCGCATACCGCAGCACGCGACATACTTTTGCTCACGATAAGTACAACCGTTTCAGAGAGAAGAGCGGCCATTGTGACGATCTGGCTTTAAGTCGATTCGATAACAAATGACGAAAACGGACAGATTTCTCAGGTTTTTACTACATATGAACACTTTTCACATTCTCCCGTGAAACTCGGCTGCTAGTCCTCCTTTCATGCAGAATCTTGAGGTCCTAGCTCATGTCCAAGGCACCAAAAGCCAGCTAAAAAGTCAATAATCGATAGCTAAATCTTGAATTGGACTACCTCTTACTGGCTATTACATCAACTTAGAAGCTTCATCTGTGTTCTACTATGGTGCGTTTCCTGTTTCCGCCTACGGCAACACGCGACATAGCTTTGCAGACGATAAGTACAACCGTTTCAGAGAGAAGAGCGGCCAATGTGACGATCTGGCTTTAAGTCGATTCGATAACAAATGACGAAAACGGATGGATTTCTCAGGTTTTTACTACATATGAACACTTTTCACATTCTCCCGTGCAACTCGGCTGCTAGTCCTCCTTTCATGCAGAATCTTAAGGTCCTAGCTCATGTCCAAGGCACCAAAGCCAGCTAAAAAGTCAATAATCGATACCTAAAACACGAATTGTACTACTTCTTACTGCTTATTACATCAATTTAGAAGCTTCATCTGTGTTCTACTATGGTGCTTTTAGTGTCTCCACATACCGCAGCACGCGACATAGCTTTGCAGACGATAAGTACAACCGTTTCAGAGTGAAGAGCGGCCAATGTGACGATCTGGCTTTAAGTCGATTCGATAACAAATGACGAAAACGGACGGATTTCTACGGTTTTTACTACATATGAACACTTTTCACATTCTCCCGTGCAACTCGGCTGGTAGTAATCCTTTCATGCAGAATGTTAAGGTCCTAGCTCATGTCCAAGGCACCAAAGCCAGCTAAAAAGTCAATAATCGATACCTAAAATTTGAATTGTACTACTTCTTCCTGGCTATTACGTCAACTTAGAAGCTTCATCTGTGATCTAATATGGTGCTTTAGTGTCTCAGCATACCGCAGCACGCGACATAGCTTTGCAGACGATAAGTACAACCGTTTCAGAGAGAAGAGCGCCCAATGTGACGATCTGGCTTTAAGTCGATTCGATAACAAATGACGAAAACGGACGAATTTCTTAGGTTTTTACTACATATGAAAACTTTTCACATTCTCCCGTGCAACTCGGCTGCTTGTCCTCCTTTATTGGAGAATCTTAAGGTCCTAGCTCATGTCCAAGGCACCAAAGCCAGCTAAAAAGTCAATAATCGATACCTAAAACGCAAATTGTACTACTTCTTACTGCTTATTACATCAATTTAGAAGCTTCATCTGTGTTCTACTATGGTGCTTTTAGTGTCTCCACATACCGCAGCACGCGACATAGCTTTGCAGACGATAAGTACAACCGTTTCAGAGTGAAGAGCGGCCAATGTGACGATCTGGCATTAAGTCGATTCGATAACAAATGACGAAAACGGACGGATTTCTAAGGTTTTTACTACATATGAACACTTTTCACATTATCCCGTGCAACTCGGCTGGTAGTAATCCTTTCATGCAGAATGTTAAGGTCCTAGCTCATGTCCAAGGCACCAAAGCCAGCTAAAAAGTCAATAATCGATACCTAAAACTTGAATTGTACTACTTCTTCCTGGCTATTACATCAACTTAGAAGCTTCATCTGTGTTCTACTACGGTGCTTTTAGTTTCTCCGCATACCGCAGCACGCGACATAGTTTTACAGACGATAAGTACTACCGTTTCAGAGAGAAGAGCGGCGATTGTGACGATCTGGCTTTAAGTCGATTCGATAACAAATGACGAAAACGGACGGATTTCTCAGGTTTTTACTACATATGAACACTTTTCACAATCTCCCGTGCAACTCGGCTGATAGTCCTCCTTCATGCAAAATCTTAATTTCCTAGCTCGTGTCCAAGGCACCAAAGAAGGGTAAATGTCATTAACCGATTCCTAAAACTTTAATTGTACTACTTCTTACTGGCTATTACATCAACTTAGAAGCTACATCTGTTTTCTACTATGGTGCTTTTAGTGTGTCCGCATACCGCAGCACGCGACATAGTTTTGCAGACGATAAGTACAACTTTTTCAGAGAGAAGAGCGGCCAATGTGACGATCTGGCTTTAAGTCGATTCGATAACAAATGACGAAAACTTACGGATTTCTCAGGTTTTTACTACATATGAACACTTTTCACATTCTCCCGTGCAACTCGGCTGCTAGTCCTCCTTTCATGCAGAATCTTAAGGTCTTAGCTCATGTCCAAGGTACCAAAGCCAGCTAAAAAGTCAATAATGGATACCTAAAACTTGAATTCTACTACTTCTTACTGGCAAGTACATCAACTTAGAAGCTTCATCTGTGTTCTACTATGGTGCTTTTAGTGTCTCCGCATACCGCAGCACGCGACATAGCTTTGCAGACGATAAGTACAACCGTTTCAGAGAGAAGAGCGGCCAATGTGACGATCTGGCTTTAAGTCGATTCGATAACAAATGACGAAAACGGACGGATTTCTAACGTTTTTACTACATATGAACACTTTTCACATTCTCCCGTGCAACTCGGCTGGTAGTAATCCTTTCATGCAGAATGTTAAGGTCCTAACTCATGTCCAAGGCACCAAAGCCAGCTAAAAAGTCAATAATCGATACCTAAAACTTGAATTGTACTACTTCTTCCTGGCTATTACATCAACTTAGAAGCTTCATCTGTGTTCTACTACGGTGCTTTTAGTTTCTCCGCATACCGCAGCACGCGACATAGTTTTACAGACGATAAGTACAACCGTTTCAGAGAGAAGAGCGGCCAATGTGACGATCTGGCTTTAAGTCGATTCGATAACAAATGACGAAAACGGACGGATTTCTCAGGTTTTTACTAAATATGAACACTTTTCACAATCTCCCGTGCAATTCGGCTGATAGTCCTCCTTCATGCACAAACTTAATTTCCTAGCTCGTGTCCAAGGCACCAAAGAAGGGTAAATGTCATTAACCGATACCTAAAACTTTAATTGTACTACTTCTTACTGGCTATTACATCAACTTAGAAGCTTCATTTGTGTTCTACTATGGTGCTTTTCGTGTTTCCGCCTATGGCAACACGCGACATAGCTTTGCAGACGATAAGTACAACCGTTTCCGAGAGCAGAGCGGCCAATGTGACGATCTGGCATTAAGTCGATTCGATAACAAATGACGAAAACGGACGGATTTCTCAGGTTTTTACTACATATGAACACTTTTCACATTTTCCCCTGCAACTCGGCTGCTAGTCCTCCTTTCATGCAGAATCTTAAGGTCCTAGCTCATGTCCAAGGCACCAAAGCCAGCTAAAAAGTCAATAATCGATACCTAAAACTTGAATTGGACTACTTCTTACTGGCTATTACATCAACTTAGAAGCTTCATCTGTGTTCTACTATGGTGCTTTTCCTGTTTCCGCCTACGGCAACACGCGACATAGCTTTGCACACGATAAGTACAACCGTTTCCGAGAGCAGAGCGGCCAATGTGACGATCTGGCTTTAAGTCGATTCGATAACAAATGACGGAAACGGACGAATTTCTCAGGTTTTTACTACATATGAACACTTTTCACATTCTCCCGTGCTACTCGGCTGCTAGTCCTCCTTTCATGCTGAATCTTAAGGTCCTAGCTCATGTCCAAGGCACCAAAGCTAGCTAAAAAGTCAATAATCGATACCTAAATCTTGAATTGGATTACTTCTTACTGGCTATTACATCAACTTAGAAGCTTCATCTGTGTTCTACTATGGTGCTTTTATTGTGTCCGCATACCGCAGCACGCGACATAGCTTTGCAGACGATAAGTACAACCGTTTCAGAGAGAATAGCGGCCAATGTGACGATCTGGCTTTAAGTCGATTCGATAACAAATGACGAAAACTTACGGATTTCTCAGGTTTTTACTACATATGAACACTTTTCACATTCTCCCGTGCAACTCGGCTGCTAGTCCTCCTTTCATGCAGAATCTTAAGGTACTAGCTCATGTCCAAGGTACCAAAGCCAGCAAAAAAGTCAATAATCTATACCAAAGACTTGAATTCTACTACTTCTAACTGGCTATTACATCAACTTAGAAGCTTCATCTGTGTTCTACTATGGTGCTTTTAGTGTCTCCGCATACCGCAGCACGCGACATAGCTTTGCAGACGATAAGTACAACCGGTTCAGAGAGAAGAGCGGCCAATGTGACGATCTGGCTCTATGTCGATTCGATAACAAATGACGAAAACGGACGGATTTCCCAGGTTTTTACTACATATGAACACTTTTCACATTATCCCGTGTTACTCGGCTGCTGGTCCTCCTTTCATGCAGATTCTTAAGGTCCTAGCTAATGTCCAAGGCACCAATGCTAGCTAAAAAGTCAATAATCGATACCTAAAACTTGAATTGTACTACTTCTTACTGGCTATTACATCAACTTAGAAGCTCCATCTGTGTTCTACTATGGTGATTTTAGTGTCTCCGCATACCGCAGCACGCGACATAGCTTTGCAGACGATAAGTACAACCGTTTCAGAGAGAAGAGCGGCCAATGTGACGATCTGGCTTTAAGTCGATTCGATAACAAATGACGAAAACGGACGGATTTCTAAGGTTTTTACTACATATGAACACTTTTCACATTCTCCCGTGCAACTCGGCTGCTAGTCCTCCTTTCATGCAGAATCTTAAGGTACTAGCTCATGTCCAAGGTACCAAAGCCAGCAGAAAAGTCAATAATCGATACCAAAAACTTGAATTCTACTACTTCTTACTGGCTATTACATCAACGTAGAAGCTTCATCTGTGTTCTACTATGGTGCTTTTAGTGTCTCCGCATACCGCAGCACGCGACATAGCTTTGCAGACGATAAGTACAACCGGTTCAGAGAGAAGAGCGGCCAATGTGACGATCTGGCTCTATGTCGATTCGATAACAAATGACGAAAACGGACGAATTTCTCAGGTTTTTACTACATATGAACACTTTTCACATTCTCACGTGCAACTCGGGTGCTAGTTCTCCTTTCATGCAGAATCTTAAGGTCCTAGCTCATGTCCAAGGCACCAAAGCCAGCTAAAAAGTCAATAATCGATACCTAAAACTTGAATTGGACTACTTCTTACTCGCTATTACATCAACTTAGAAGCTTCATCAGTGTTCTACTATGGTGCTTTTCCTGTTTCCGCCTACGGCAACACGCGACATAGCTTTGCAGACGATAAGTACAACCGTTTCAGAGAGAAGAGCGGCCAATGTGACGATCTGGCTTTAAGTCGATTCGATAACAAATGACGAAAACAGACGGATTTCTCAGGTTTTTTCTACATATGAACACTTTTCACATTCTCCCCTGCAACTCGGCTGCTAGTCCTCCTTTCATGCAGAATCTTAAGGTCCTAGCTCATGTCCAAGGCACCAAAGCCAGCTAAAAAGTCATTAATCGATACCTATAACATGAATTGTACTACTTCTTACTTTCTATTACATCAACTTAGAAGCTTCATCTGTGATCTCATATGGTGCTTTTAGTGTCTCCACATACCGCAGCACGTGACATAGCTTTGTAGACGATAAGTACAACCGTTTCAGAGAGAAGAGCGGCCAATGTGACGATCTGACTTTAAGACGATTCGATAACAAATGACGAAAACGGACGGATTTCTCAGGTTTTTATTACATATGAACAGTTTTCACATTCTCCCGTGCAACTCGGCTGCTAGTCCTCCTTTCATGCAGAATCTTAAGGTCCTAGCTCATGTCCAAGGCACCAAAGACAGCTAAAAAGTCAATAATCGATACCTAAAACTTGAATTGGATTACTTCTTACTTCCTATTACATCAACAACTTAGATGCTTCATCTGTGTTCTACTATGGTGCTTTTAGTGTCTCCACATACCGCAGCACGCGACATAGCTTTGCAGACGATAAGTACAACCGTTTCAGAGAGAAGAGCGGAAAATCTGACGATCTGGCTTTAAGTCGATTCGATAACAAATGACGAAATCGGACGGATTTCTCAGGTGTTTACTACATATGAACACTTTTCACATTCTCCCGTGCAACTCGGCTGATAGTCCTCCTTCATGCAAAATCTTAATTTTCTAGCTCGTGTCCAAGGCACCAAAGAAGGGTAAAAAGTCATTAACTGATACCTAAAACTTTAATTCTACTACTTCTTACTGGCTATTACATCAACTTAGAAGCTTCATCTGTGTTCTACTATGGTGATTTTAGTGTCTCCGCATACCGCAGGACGCGACATAGCTTTGCAGACGATAAGTACAAAAGTTTCAGAGAGAAGAGCGGCCAATGTGACGATCTGGCTTAAAGTCGATTCGATAACAAATGACGAAATCCGTCCGATTTCTCAGGTTTTTACTACATATGAACACTTTTCACATTCTCCCGTGCAACTCGGCTGCTAGTCCTCCCTCATGCAAAATCTTAAGTTCCTAGCTCGTGTCCAAGGCACCAAAGAAGGGTAAAAAGTCAATAATCGATACCTAAATCTTGAATTGGACTACTTCTTACTGGCTATTACATCAACTTAGAAGCTTCATCTCTGTTCTACTATGGTGCTTTTCTGTTTCCGCCTACGGCAACAAGCGACATAGCTTTGCAGACGATAAGTACAACCGTTTCCGAGAGCAGAGCGGCCAATGTGACGATATGGCTTTAAGTCGATTCGATAACAAATGACGAAAACGGACCGATTTCTCAGGTTTTTACCACATATGAACACTTTTCACATTCTCCCTTGCAACTAGGCTGCTAGTCGTCCTATTATGCAGAATCTTAAAGTCCTAGCTCATGTCCAAGGCACCAAAGCTAGCTTAATGTCAATAATCGATACCTAAAACTTGAATTGTACTACTTCTTACTGGCTATTACATCAACTTAGAAGCTTCATCTGTGTTCTACTATGGTGCTTTTAGTGTCTCCGCATACCGCAGCACGCGACATAGCTTTGCAATCGATAACTACAACCGTTTCAGAGTGAAGAGCGGCTAATGTGACGATCTGGCTTTAAGACGATACGATAACAAATGACGAAAACGGACGGATTTCTCGGGTTTTTACTACATATGAACACTTTTCACATTCTCCCATGCAAATCGACTGCTAGTCCTCCTTTAATGCAGAATGTTAAGGTCCTAGCTCATGTCCAAGGCACCAAAGCCAGCTAAAAAGTCAATAGTCGATACCTAAAACTTGAATTGTTCTACTTCTTCCTGGCTATTACGTCAAATTAGAAGCTTCATCTGTGTTCTACTATGGTGCTTTTATTGTCTCCGCATACTGCAGCATGCGACATAGCTTTGCAGACGATAAGTACAACCGTATCAGAGAGAAGAGCGGCCAATGTGACGATCTGGCTTTAAGTCGATTCGATAACAAATGTCGAAAACGCACGAATTTCTTAGGTTTTTACTACATATGAACACTTTTCACATTCTCCCGTGCAACTCGGCTGCTAGTAATCCTTTCATGCAGAATCTTAAGTTCGTAGCTCATGTCCAAGGCACCAAAGCCAGCTAAAAAGTCAATAATCAATACCTAAAACTTGAATTGTACTACTTCTTACTGGCTATTACATCAACTTAGAAGCTTCATCTGTGTTCTACTATGCTGCTTGTAGTGTCTCAGCATACCGCAGCATGCGACATAGCTTTGCAGACGATAAGTACAAGCGTTTCAGAGAGAAGAGCGGCCAATGTGACGATCTGGCTTTAAGTCGATTCGAAAACAAATGACGAAAACGGACGAATATCTCAGGTTTTTACTACTTATGAACACTTTTCACATTCTCCCGTGCAACTCGGCTGCTAGTCCTCCTTTCATGCAGAATCTTAAGGTCCTAGCTCATGTCCAAGGCACCAAAGCTAGCTAAAAAGTCAATAATCGATACCTAAAACTTGAATTGTACTACTTCTTACTGGCTATTACATCAACTTAGAAGCTTCATCTGTGTTCTACTATGGTGCTTTCAGTGCCTCCGCATACCGCAGCACGCGACGTAGCTTTGCAGACGATAAGTACAACTTTTTCAGAGAGAAGAGCGGCCAATGTGACGATCTGGCTTTAAGTCGATTCGATAACTAATGACGAAAATGGACGGATATCTCAGGTTTTTACTACATATGAACACTTTTCACATTCTCCAGTGCAACTCGGCTGCTAGCCCTCCTTTAATGCAGAATATTAAGGTCCTAGTTCATGTCCAAGGCACCAAAGCCAGCTAAAAATTCAATATTCAATACCTAAAACTTGAATTGTACTACATCTTACTGGCTATTACATCAACTTAGAAGCTTGTTCTGTGTTCTACTATGGTGCTTTTAGTGTCTCAGCATAGCTCAGCACGCGACATAGCTTTGCAGACGATAAGTACAACCGTTTCAGAGAGAAGAGCGGCCAATGTGACGATCTGGCTTTAAGTCGATTCGATAACAAATGACGAAAACGGACGGATTTCTCAGGTTTTTACTACATATGAACACTTTTCACATTCTCCCGTGCAACTCGGCTGCTAGTCCTCCTTTCATGCAGAATCATAAGGTCCTAGCTCATGTCCAAGGCACCAAAGCTAGCTAAAAAGTCAATAATCGATACATAAAACTTGAATTGTACTACTTCTTACTGGCTATTACATCAACTTAGAAGCTTCATCTGTGTTCTACTATGGTGCTTTTAGTGTCTCCGCATAACGCAGCACGCGACATAGCTTTGCAATCGATAAGTACAACCGTTTCAGAGAGAAGAGCGGCTAATTTGACGATCTGGCTTTAAGTCGATTCGATAACAAATGACGAAAACGGACGGATTTCTCGGGTTTTTACTACATATGAACACTTTTCACATTCTCCCATGCAAATCGGCTGCTAGTCCTCCTTTCATACAGAATGTTAAGGTCCTAGCTTTTGTCCAAGGCACCAAAGCCAGCTAAAAAGTCAATAACCGACACCTAAAACTTGAATTGTACTACTTCTACCTGGCTATTACGTCAACTTAGAAGCTTCATCTGTGTTCTACTATGGTGCTTTTAGTGTTTCCGCATACCGCAGCACGCGACATAGCTTTGCAGACGATAAGTACAACCGTTTCAGAGAGAAGAGCGGCCAATGTGACGATCTGGCTTTAAGTCGATTCGATAACAAATGACGAAAGCGGACGAATTTCTTAGGTTTTTACTACATATGAAAACGTTTCACATTCTCCCGTGCAACTCGGCTGCAAGTCCTCCTTTCATGCAGATTCTTAAGGTCCTAGCTCATGTCCAAGGCACCAAAGCCAGCTAAAAAGTCAATAATCGATACCTAAATCTTGAATTGGACTACTTCTTACTGGCAATTACATCAACATAGGAGTTTAATCTGTGTTCTACTATGGTGCTTTTCCTGTTTCCGCCTACGGCAACACGCGACATAGCTTTGCAGACCATAAGTACAACCGTTTCAGAGAGAAGAGCGGCCAATGTGACGATCTGGCTTTAAGTAGATTCGATAATAAATGACGAAAACGGACGTATTTCTCAGGTTTTTACTACATATGAACACTTTTCACATTCTCCCGTGCAACTCGGCTGCTAGTCCTCCTTTCATGCAGAATCTTAAGGTCCCAGCTCATGTCCAAGCCACAAAAGCCAGCTAAAAGGTCAATATTCAATACCTAATACTTGTATTGTACTACTTCTTACTGGCTATTACATCAACTTAGAAGCTTGATCTGTGTTCTACTATAGTGCTTTTAGTGTCTCAGCATACCGCAGCACGCGACATAGCTTTGCAGACGATAAGTACAACCGTTTCAGAGAGAAAAGCGGCCAATGTGTCGTTCTGGCTTTAAGTCGATTCGATAACAAATGACGAAAACGAACGGATTTCTAAGGTTTTTACTACATATGAACACTTTTCACATTCTCCCGTGCAAATCGGCTGCTAGTCCGCCTTTCATGCAGAATCTTAAAGTCCTAGCTCGTGTCCAAGGCACCAAAGCCAGCTAAAAAGTCAATAATCAATACCTAAAACTTGAATTGTACTACTTCTTCCTGGCTATTACATCAACTTAGAAGCTTCATCTGTGTTCTACTACGGTGCTTTTAGTTTCTCCGCATACCGGTGCACGCGACATAGTTTTACAGACGATAAGTACAACCGTTTCAGAGAGAAGAGCGGCCAGTGTGACGATCTGGCTTTAAGTCGATTCGATAACAAATGACGAAAACGGACGGATTTCTCAGGTTTTTACTACATTTGAACACTTTTCACATTCCCCCATGCAACTCGGCTGCTAGTCCACCTTTCATGCAGAATATTAAGGTCCTACCTCATGTCCAAGGCACGAAAACCCAGCTAAAAAGTCAATAATCGATACCTAAATCTTGAATTGGACTACTTCTTACTGGCTATTACATCAACTTAGAAGCTTCATCTGTGTTCTACTATGGTGCTTTTCCTGTTTCCGCCTACGGCAACATGCGACATACCTTTGAAGACGATAAGTACAACCGTTTCAGAGAGAAAAGCGGCCAATGTGACGATCTGGCTTTAAGTCGATTCGATAACAAATGACGAAAACGGACGGATTTCTCAGGTTTTAACTACATATGAACACTTTTCACATTCTCCCGTGCAACTCGGCTGCTAGTCCTCCTTTCATGCAGAATCTTAAGGTCCTAGCTCATGTCCAAGGCACCAAAGCCAGCTAAAAGTTCCATATTCAATACCTAAAACTTGAATTGTACTACTTCTTACTGGCTATTACATCAACTTAGAAGCTTCATCTGTGTTCTATTATGGTGCTTTTAGTGTCTCAGCATGCCGCAGCACGCGACATAGCTTTGCAGACGATAAGTACAATTGTTTCAGAGAGAAGAGCGGCCAATGTGTCGATCTGGCTTTAAGTCGATTCGATAACAAATGACGAAAACGGACGGATTTCTCAGGTTTTTACTACATATGAACACGTTTCACATTCTCCCGTGCAACTCGGCTGCTAGTCCTCCTTTCATGCAGAATCTTAAGGTCCTAACTCATGTCCAAGGCACCAAAGCCAGCTAAAAAGTCAATAATCGATACCTAAAACTTGAATTGTACTACTTCTTACTGGCTTTTACATCAACTTAGAAGCTTCATCTGTGTACTACTATGGTGCTTTTAGTGTGTCCGCATACTGCAGCACGCGACATAGCTTTGCAGACGATAAGTACAACCGTTTCAGAGACAAGAGCGGCCAATGTGACGATCTGGCTTTAAGTCGATTCGATAACAAATGACGAAAACGGACGGATGTCTCAGGTTTTTACTGCATATGAACACTTTTCACATTCTCCCATGCAACTCGGCTGCTAGTCCTCCTTTAATGCAGAATCTTAAGGTCCTAGCTCATGTCCAAGGAACCAAAGCCAGCTAAAAAGTCAATAATCGATACCTAAAACTTGAATTGTACTACTTCTTACTGGCTTTTACATCAACTTAGAAGCTTCATCTGTGTACTACTATGGTGCTTTTAGTGTGTCCGCATACCGCAGCACGCGACATAGCTTTGCAGACGATAAGTGCAACCGTTTCAGAGAGAAGAGCAGCCAATGTGACGATCTGGCTTTAAGACGATTCGATAACAAATGATGAAAACGGACGGATTTCTAAGGTTTTTACTACATATGAACACTTTTCGCATTCTCCCTTGCATCTCGGCTGCTAGTCCTCCTTTCATGCAGAATGTTAAGGTCCTATCTCATGTCCAAGGCACCAAAGCCAGCTAAGAAGTCAATAATCGATACTTAAAACTTGAATTTTACTACTTCTTACTGGGTATTACAACAACTTAGAAGCTTAATGGGTGTTCTACTATGGTGCTTTTAGTGTCTCCGCATACCGCAGCACGCGACATAGTTTTGCAGACGATAAGTACAGACGTTTCAGAGAGAAGAGCGGCCAATGTGACGATCTGGCTTTAAGTCGATTCGATAACAAATGACGAAAACGGACGTATTTCTCAGGTTTTTACTACATTTGAACACTTTTCACATTCCCCCATGCAACTCGGCTGCTAGTCCTCCTCTCATGCAGAATATTAAGGTCCTACCTCATGTCCAAGGCACCAAAACCCAGCTAAAAAGTCAATAATCGATACCTAAATCTTGAATTGGACTACTTCTTACTGGCTATTACATCAACTTAGAAGCTTCATCTGTGTTCTACTATGGTGCTTTTCCTGTTTCCGCCTACGGCAACATGCGACATACCTTTGAAGACGATAAGTACAACCGTTTCAGAGAGAAGAGCGGCCAATGTGTCGATCTGGCTTTAAGTCGATTCGATAACAAATGACGAAAACTGACGGATTTCTCAGGTTTTAACTACATATGAACACTTTTCACATTCTCCCGTGCAACTCGGCTGCTAGTCCTCCTTTCATGCAGAATCTTAAGGTCCTAGCTCATGTCCAAGGCACCAAAGCCAGCTAAAAGTTCCATATTCAATACCTAAAACTTGAATTGTACTACATCTTACTGGCTATTACATCAACTTAGAAGCTTCATCTGTGTTCTATTATGGTGCTTTTAGTGTCTCAGCATACCGCAGCACGCGACATAGCTTTGCAGACGATAAGTACAACCGTTTCAGAGAGAAGAGCGGCCAATGTGTCGATCTGGCTTTAAGTCGATTCGATAACAAATGACGAAAACGGACGGATTTCTCAGGTTTTTACTACATATGAAAACGTTTCACATTCTCCCGTGGAACTCGGCTGCTAGTCCTCCTTTCATGCAGAATCTTAAGGTCCTAGCTCATGTCCAAGGCACCAAAGCCAGCTAAAAAGTCAATAATCGATACCTAAAACTCGAATTGTACTACTTCTTACTGGATACTACATCAACTTAGAAGCTTCATCTGTGTTCTACTGTGGTGATGTTAGTGTCTCCGCATACCGCAGCACGTGACATAGCTTTGCAGACGATAAGTACAACCGTTTCAGAGAAAAGAGCGGCCAATTTGACGATCTGGCTTTAAGTCGATTCGATAACAAATGACGAAAACGGACGGATTTCTCAGGTTTTTACTACATATGAACACTTTTCACATTCTCCCATGCAACTCGGCTGCTAGTCCTCCTTTCATGCAGAGTCTTAAGGTCCTAGCTCATGTCCAAGGCACGAAAGCCAGCTAAAAAGTCAATAATCGATACCTAAAACATGAATTGTACTACTTCTTACTGGCTATTACATCAACTTAGAAACTTCATCTGTGTTCTACTACGGTTCTTTTAGTGTCTCTGCATACTGCAGCACGCGACATAGCTGTGCAGACGATAAGTACTAGCGTTTCAGAGAGAAGAGCGGCCAATGTGACGATCTGGCTTTAAGTCGATTCGATAACAAATGACGAAAACGGACGGATTTCTAAGGTTTTTACTACATATGAACACTTTTCACATTCTCCCGTGCAACTCGGCTGCTACTCCTCCTTTCATGCAGAATCGTAAAGTCCTAGCTCATGTCCAAGGCACCAAAGCCAGCTAAAAAGTCAATAATCGTTACCTACAACTTGAATTGTACTACTTCTTACCTTCTATTACATCAACTTAGAAGCTTCATCTGTGTTCTACTATGGTGCTTCTCCTGTTTCCGCCTAAGGCAACACGCGTCATAGCTTTGCAGACGATAAGTACAACCGTTTCAGAGAGAAGAGCGGCCAATGTGACGATCTGGCTTTAAGTCGATTCGATAACAAATGACGAAAACGGACGGATGTCTCAGGTTTTTACTGCATATGAACACTTTTCACATTCTCCCGTGCAACTCGGCTGCTAGTCCTCCTTTCATGCAGAATCTTAAGGTCCAAGCTCATGTCCAAGGCACCAAAGCCAGCTAAAAAGTCAATAATCGAAACCTAAAACTTGAATTGGATTACTTCTTACTGGCTATTACATCAACTTAGATGCTTCATCTGTGTTCTACTATGGTGATTTTAGTGTCTCCGCATACCGCAGCACGCGACATAGCTTTGCAGACGATAAGTGCAACCGTTTCAGAGAGAAGAGCAGCCAATGTGACGATCTGGCTTTAAGTCGATTCGATAACAAATGACGAAAACGGACGGCTTTCTCAGGTTTTTACTACATATGAACACTTTTCACATTCTCCCATGCAACTCGGCTGCTAGTCCTCCTTTAATGCAGAATCTTAAGGTTCTAGCTCATGTCCAAGGAACCAAAGCCAGCTAAAAAGTCAATAATCGATACCTAAAACTTGAATTGGATTACTTCTTACTGGCTATTACATCAACTTAGATGCTTCATCTGTGTTCAACTATGGTGATTTTAGTGTCTCCGCATACCGCAGCACGCGACATAGCTTTGCAGACGATAAGTGCAACCGTTTCAGAGAGAAGAGCAGCCAATGTGACGATCTGGCTTTAAGTCGATTCGATAACAAATGACGAAAACGGACGGATTTCTAAGGTTTTTACTACATATGAACACTTTTCACGTTCTCCCGTGCAACTCGGCTGCTAGTCCTCCTTTCATGCAGAATGTTAAGGTCCTAGCTCATGTCCAAGGCACCAAAGCCAGCTAAAAGTTCCATATTCAATACCTAAAACTTGAATTGTACTACTTCTTACTGGCTATTACATCAACTTAGAAGCTTCATCTGTGTTCTACTATGGTGCTTTTCCTGTTTCCGCCTACGGCAACACGCGACATACCTTTGAAGACGATAAGTACAACCGTTTCAGAGAGAAGAGCGGCCAATGTGACGATCTGGCTTTAAGTCGATTCGATAACAAATGACGAAAACGGGCGGATTTCTCAAGTTTTAACTACATATGAACACTTTTCACATTCTCCCGTGCAACTCGGCTGCTAGTCCTCCTTTCATGCAGAATCTTAAGGTCCTAGCTCATGTCCAAGGCACCAAAGCCAGCTAAAAGTTCCATATTCAATACCTAAAACTTGAATTGTACTACTTCTTACTGGCTATTACATCAACTTAGAAGCTTCATCTGTGTTCTATTATGGTGCTTTTAGTGTCTCAGCATACCGCAGCACGCGACATAGCTTTGCAGACGATAAGTACAACCGTTTCAGAGACAAGAGCGGCCAATGTGACGATCTGGCTTTAAGTCGATTCGATAACAAATGACGAAAACGGACGGATGTCTCAGGTTTTTACTGCATATGAACACTTTTCACATTCTCCCATGCAACTCGGCTGCTAGTCCTCCTTTAATGCAGAATCTTAAGGTCCTAGCCCATGTCCAAGGAACCAAAGCCAGCTAAAAAGTCAATAATCGATACCTAAAACTTGAATTGTACTACTTCTTACTGGCTTTTACATCAACTTAGAAGCTTTATCTGTGTACTACTATGGTGCTTTTAGTGTGTCCGCATACCGCAGCACGCGACATAGCTTTGCAGACGATAAGTGCAACCGTTTCAGAGAGAAGAGCAGCCAATGTGACGATCTGGCTTTAAGTCGATTCGATAACAAATGACGAAAACGGACGGATTTCTAAGGTTTTTACTACATATGAACACTTTTCGCATTCTCCCTTGCATCTCGGCTGCTAGTCCTCCTTTCATGCAGAATGTTAAGGTCCTATCTCATGTCCAAGGCACCAAAGCCAGCTAAGAAGTCAATAATCGATACTTAAAACTTGAATTTTACTACTTCTTACTGGGTATTACAACAACTTAGAAGCTTAATGGGTGTTCTACTATGGTGCTTTTAGTGTCTCCGCATACCGCAGCACGCGACATAGTTTTGCAGACGATAAGTACAGACGTTTCAGGGAGAAGAGCGGCCAATGTGACGATCTGGCTTTAAGTCGATTCGATAACAAATGACGAAAACGGACGTATTTCTCAGGTTTTTACTACATTTGAACACTTTTCACATTCCCCCATGCAACTCGGCTGCTAGTCCTCCTTTCATGCAGAATATTAAGGTCCTACCTCATGTCCAAGGCACCAAAACCCAGCTAAAAAGTCAATAATCGATACCTAAATCTTGAATTGGACTACTTCTTACTGGCTATTACATCAACTTAGAAGCTTCATCTGTGTTCTACTATGGTGCTTTTCCTGTTTCCGCCTACGGCAACATGCGACATACCTTTGAAGACGATAAGTACAACCGTTTCAGAGAGAAGAGCGGCCAATGTGACGATCTGGCTTTAAGTCGATTCGATAACAAATGACGAAAACGGACGGATTTCTCAGGTTTTAACTACATATGAACACTTTTCACATTCTCCCGTGCAACTCGGCTGCTAGTACTCCTTTCATGCAGAATCTTAAGGTCCTAGCTCATGTCCAAGGCACCAAAGCCAGCTAAAAGTTCCATATTCAATACCTAAAACTTGAATTGTACTACTTCTTACTGGCTATTACATCAACTTAGAAGCTTCATCTGTGTTCTATTAAGGTGCTTTTAGTGTCTCAGCATACCGCAGCACGCGACATAGGTTTGCAGACGATAAGTACAACCGTTTCAGAGAGAAGAGCGGCCAATGTGACGATCTGGCTTTAAGTCGATTCGATAACAAATGACGAAAACGGACGGATTTCTCAGGTTTTTACTACATATGAACACTTTTCACATTCTCCCGTGGAACTCGGCTGCTAGTCCTCCTTTCATGCAGAATCTTAAGGTCCTAGCTCATGTCCAAGGCACCAAAGCCAGCTAAAAAGTCAATAATCGATACCTAAAACTCGAATTGTACTACTTCTTACTGGATACTACATCAACTTAGAAGCTTCATCTGTGTTCTACTGTGGTGATGTTAGTGTCTCCGCATACCGCAGCACGTGACATAGCTTTGCAGACGATAAGTACAACCGTTTCAGAGAAAAGAGCGGCCAATTTGACGATCTGGCTTTAAGTCGATTCGATAACAAATGACGAAAACGGACGGATTTCTCAGGTTTTTACTACATATGAACACTTTTCACATTCTCCCATGCAACTCGGCTGCTAGTCCTCCTTTCATGCAGAGTCTTAAGGTCCTAGCTCATGTCCAAGGCACGAAAGCCAGCTAAAAAGTCAATAATCGATACCTAAAACATGAATTGTACTACTTCTTACTGGCTATTACATCAACTTAGAAACTTCATCTGTGTTCTACTACGGTGCTTTTAGTGTCTCTGCATACCGCAGCACGCGACATAGCTGTGCAGACGATAAGTACTAGCGTTTCAGAGAGAAGAGCGGCCAATGTGACGATCTGGCTTTAAGTCGATTCGATAACAAATGACGAAAACGGACGGATTTCTCTGGTTTTTACTACATATGAACATTTTTCACATTCTTCCCAGCAACTCGGCTGCTACTCCTCCTTTCATGCAGAATCGTAAAGTCCTAGCTCATGACCAAGGCACCAAAGCCAGCTAAAAAGTCAATAATCGTTACCTACAACTTGAATTGTACTACTTCTTACCTTCTATTACATCAACTTAGAAGCTTCATCTGTGTTCTACTATGGTGCTTCTCCTGTTTCCGCCTAAGGCAACACGCGTCATAGCTTTGCAGACGATAAGTACAACCGTTTCAGAGAGAAGAGCGGCCAATGTGACGATCTGGCTTTAAGTCGATTCGATAACAAATGACGAAAACGGACGGATGTCTCAGGTTTTTACTGCATATGAACACTTTTCACATTCTCCCGTGCAACTCGGCTGCTAGTCCTCCTTTCATGCAGAATCTTAAGGTCCAAGCTCATGTCCAAGGCACCAAAGCCAGCTAAAAAGTCAATAATCGATACCTAAAACTTGAATTGGATTACTTCTTACTGGCTATTACATCAACTTAGATGCTTCATCTCTGTTCTACTATGGTGATTTTAGTGTCTCCGCATACCGCAGCACGCGACATAGCTTTGCAGACGATAAGTGCAACCGTTTCAGAGAGAAGTGCAGCCAATGTGACGATCAGGCTTTAAGTCGATTCGATAACAAATGACGAAAACGGACGGCTTTCTCAGGTTTTTACTACATATTTACACTTTTCACATTCTCCCATGCAACTCGGCTGCTAGTCCTCCTTTAATGCAGAACCTTAAGGTTCTAGCTCATGTCCAAGGAACCAAAGCCAGCTAAAAAGTCAATAATCGATACCTAAAACTTGAATTGGATTACTTCTTACTGGCTATTACATCAACTTAGATGCTTCATCTGTGTTCTACTATGGTGATTTTAGTGTCTCCGCATACCGCAGCACGCGACATAGCTTTGCAGACGATAAGTGCAACCGTTTCAGATCGAAGAGCAGCCAATGTGACGATCTGGCTTTAAGTCGATTCGATAACAAATGACGAAAACGGGCGGATTTCTCAAGTTTTAACTACATATGAACACTTTTCACATTCTCCCGTGCAACTCGGCTGCTAGTCTTCCTTTCATGCAGAATCTTAAGGTCCTAGCTCATGTCCAAGGCACCAAAGCCAGCTAAAAGTTCCTTATTCAAAACCTAAAACTTGAATTGTACTACTTCTTACTGGCTATTACATCAACTTAGAAGCTTCATCTGTGTTCTATTATGGTGCTTTTAGTGTCTCAGCATACCGCAGCACGCGACATAGCTTTGCAGACGATAAGTACAACCGTTTCAGAGAGAAGAGCGGCCAATGTGTCGATCTGGCTTTAAGTCGATTCGATAACAAATGACGAAAACGGACGGATTTCTCAGGTTTTTTTTTTTTTAGATATGAACACTTTTCACATTCTCCCGTGCAACTCGGCTGCTAGTCCTCCTTTCATGCAGAATCGTAAGGTTCTAGCTCATGTCCAAGGCACCAAAGCCAGCTAAAAAGTCAATAATCGATACCTACAACTTGAATTGTACTACTTCTTACCTTCTATTACGTCAACTTAGAAGTTTCATCTGTGTTCTACTATGGTGATTTTAGTGTCTCCGCATACCGCAGCACGCGACATTGCTTTGTAGACGATAAGTACAACCGTTTCAGAGAGAAGAGCGACCAATGTGACGATCTGGCTTTAAGTCGATTCGATAACAAATGACGAAAACGGACGGATGTCTCAGGTTTTTACTGCATATGAACACTTTTCACATTCTCCCATGCAACTCGGCTGCTAGTCCTCCTTTCATGCAGAATGTTAAGGTCCTAGCTCATGTCCAAGTCACCAAAGCCAGCTAAAAAGTCAATAATCGATAGCTAAAACTTGAATTGGATTACTTCTTACTGGCTATTACATCAACGTAGATGTTTCATCTGTGTTCTACTATGGTGATTTTAGTGTCTCCGCATACCGCAGCACGCGACATAGCTTTGCAGACGATAAGTACAACCGTTTCAGAGAGAAGAGCGGCCAATGTGACGAACTGGCTTTAAGTCGATTCGATAACAACTGACGGAAACGGACGGATTTCTCAGGTTTTTACTACATATGAACACTTTTCACATTCTCCTCTGCAGCTCGGCTGCTAGTCCGCCTTTCATGTAGAATCTTAAGGTCCTAGCTCATGTCCAAGGCACCAAAGCCAGCTAAAAAGTCAATAATCGACACCTAAAACTTGAATTCAACTACTTCTTACTGGCTATTACATCAACTTAGAAGCTTGATCTGTGTTCTACTATGGTGATTTTAGTGTCTCCGCACACCGCAGCACGCGACATAGCTTTGCAGACGATAAGTACAACCGTTTCAGAGGGAAGAGCGGCCAATGTGACGATCTGGCTTTAAGTCGATTAGATAACAAATGACGAAAACGGACGGATTTCTCAGGTTTTTACTACATATGAACACATTTCACATTCTCCCGTGCAACTCGGCTGCTAGTCCTCCTTTCATGCAGAATCTTAAGGTCCTAGCTCATGTCCAAGGCACCAAAGCCAGCTAAAAAGTCAATAATCGATACCTAAAACTTGAATTGTACTACTTCTTACTGGCTATTACATCAACTTAGAAGCTTCATTGTGTTCTACTATGGTGCTTTTACTCTCTCCACATACCGCAGCACGCGACATAGCTTTGCAGACGATAAGTACAACCGTTTCAGAGGGAAGAGCGGCCAATGTGACGATCTGGCTTTAAGTCGATTCGATAACAAATGACGAAAACGGACGGATGTCTCAGGTTTTTACTGCATATGAACACTTTTCACATTCTCCCGTGCAACTCGGCTGCTAGTCCTCCTTTCATGGAGAATCTTAAGGTCCTAGCTCATGTCCAAGGCACCAAAGCCAGCTAAAAAGTCAATAATCGATACCTAAAACTTGAATTGGAATACTTCTTACTGGCTATTACATCAACTTAGATGCTTCATCTGTGTTCTACTATGGTGATTTTAGTGTCTCCGCATACCGCAGCACGCGACATAGCTTTGCAGACGATAAGTGCAACCGTTTCAGAGAGAAGAGCAGCCAATGTGACGAACTGGCTTTAAGTCGATTCGATAACAAATGACGAAAACGGGCGGATTTCTCAGGTTTTTACTACTTATGAACACTTTTCACATTCTCCCATGCAACTCGGCTGCTAGTCCTCCTTTAATGCAGAATCTTAAGGTCCTAGCTCATGTCCAAGGCACCAAAGCCAGCTAAAAAGTCAATAATCGATAACTAAAACTTGAATTGGATTACTTCTTACTGGCTATTACATCAACTTAGATGCTTCATCAGTGTTCTACTATGGTGATTTTAGTGTCTCCGCATACCGCAGCACGCGACATAGCTTTGCAGACGATAAGTGCAACCGTTTCAGAGAGAAGAGCAGCCAATGTGACGATCTGGCTTTAAGTCGATTCGATAACAAATGACGAAAACGGACGGATTTCTAAGGTTTTTACTACATATGAACACTTTTCGCATTCTCCCTTGCATCTCGGCTGCTAGTCCTCCTTTCATGCAGAATGTTAAGGTCCTATCTCATGTCCAAGGCACCAAAGCCAGCTAAGAAGTCAATAATCGATACCTAAAACTTGAATTTTACTACTTCTTACTGGGTATTACATCAACTTAGAAGCTTCATTTGTGTTCTACTATGGTGCTTTTAGTGTCTCCGCATACCGCAGCACGCGACATAGTTTTGCAGACGATAAGTACAACCGTTTCAGAGAGAAGAGCGGCCAATGTGACGATCTGGCTTTAAGTCGATTCGATAACAAATGACGAAAACCGACGTATTTCTCAGGTTTTTACTACATTTGAACACTTTTCACATTCCCCCATGCAACTCGGCTGCTAGTCCTCCTTTCATGCAGAATATTAAGGTCCTACCTCATGTCCAAGGCACCAAAACCCAGCTAAAAAGTCAATAATCGATACCTAAATCTTGAATTGGACTACTTCTTACTGGCTATTACATCAACTTAGAAGCTTCATCTGTGTTCTACTATGGTGCTTTTCCTGTTTCCGCCTACGGCAACATGCGACATACCTTTGAAGACGATAAGTACAACCGTTTCAGAGAGAAGAGCGGCCAATGTGACGATCTGGCTTTAAGTCGATTCGATAACAAATGACGAAAACGGACGGATTTCTCAGGTTTTAACTACATATGAACACTTTTCACATTCTCCCGTGCAACTCGGCTGCTAGTTCTCCTTTCATGCAGAATCTTAAGGTCCTAGCTCATGTCCAAGGCACCAAAGCCAGCTAAAAGTTCCATATTCAATACCTAAAACTTGAATTGTACTACTTCTTACTGGCTATTACATCAACTTAGAAGCTTCATCTGTGTTCTATTATGGTGCTTTTAGTGTCTCAGCATACCGCAGCACGCGACATAGCTTTGCAGACGATAACTACAACTGTTTCAGAGAGAAGAGCGGCCAATGTGTCGATCTGGCTTTAAGTCGATTCGATAACAAATGACGAAAACGGACGGGTTTCTAAGGTTTTTACTACATATGAACACGTTTCACATTCTCCCGTGCAACTCGGCTGCTAGTCCTCCTTTCATGCAGAATCTTAAGGTCCTAACTCATGTCCAAGGCACCAAAGCCAGCTAAAAAGTCAATAATCGATACCTAAAACTTGAATTGTACTACTTCTTACTGGCTTTTACATCAACTTAGAAGCTTCATCTGTGTACTACTATGGTGCTTTTAGTGTGTCCGCATACCGCAGCACGCGACATAGCTTTGCAGACGATAAGTACAACCGTTTCAGAGACAAGACCGGCCAATGTGACGATCTGGCTTTAAGTCGATTCGATAACAAATGACGAAAACGGACGGATGTCTCAGGTTTTTACTGCATATGAACACTTTTCACATTCTCCCATGCAACTCGGCTGCTAGTCCTCCTTTAATGCAGAATCTTAAGGTCCTAGCTCATGTCCAAGGAACCAAAGCCAGCTAAAAAGTCAATAATCGATACGTAAAACTTAAATTGTACTACTTCTTACTGGCTTTTACATCAACTTAGAAGCTTCATCTGTGTACTACTATGGTGCCTATAGTGTGTCCGCATACCGCAGCACGCGACATAGCTTTGCAGACGATAAGTGCAACCGTTTCAGAGAGAAGAGCAGCCAATGTGACGATCTGGCTTTAAGTCGATTCGATAACAAATGACGAAAACGGACGGATTTCTAAGGTTTTTACTACATATGAACACTTTTCGCATTCTCCCTTGCATCTCGGCTGCTAGTCCTCCTTTCATGCAGAATGTTAAGGTATTATCTCATGTCCAAGGCACCAAAGCCAGCTAAGAAGTCAATAATCGATACCTAAAACTTGAATTTTACTACTTCTTACTGAGTATTACAACAACTTAGAAGCTTAATGGATGTTCTACTATGGTGCTTTTAGTGTCTCCGCATACCGCAGCACGCCACATAGTTTTGCAGACGATAAGTACAACCGTTTCAGAGAGAAGAGCGGCCAATGTGACGATCTGGCTTTAAGTCGATTCGATAACAAATGACGAAAACGGACGTATTTCTCAGGTTTTTACTACATTTGAACACTTTTCACATTCCCCCATGCAACTCGGCTGCTAGTCTTCCTTTCATGCAGAATATTAAGGTCCTACCTCATGTCCAAGGCACCAAAACCCAGCTAAAAAGTCAATAATCGATACCTAAATCTTGAATTGAACTACTTCTTACTGGCTATTACATCAACTTAGAAGCTTCATCTGTGTTCTACTATGGTGCTTTTCCTGTTTCCGCCTACGGCAACATGCGACATACCTTTGAAGACGATAAGTACAACCGTTTCAGAGAGAAGAGCGGCCAATGTGACGATCTGGCTTTAAGTCGATTCGATAACAAATGACGAAAACGGACGGATTTCTCAGGTTTTAACTACATATGAACACTTTTCACATTCTCCCGTGCAACTCGGCTGCTAGTCCTCCTTTCATGCAGAATCTTAAGGTCCTAGCTCATGTCCAAGGCACCAAAGCCAGCTAAAAGTTCCATATTCAATACCTAAAACTTGAATTGTACTACTTCTCACTGGCTATTACATCAACTTAGAAGCTTCATCTGTGTTCTATTATGGTGCTTTTAGTGTCTCAGCATACCGCAGCACGCGACATAGCTTTGCAGACGATAAGTACAACCGTTTCAGAGAGAAGAGCGGCCAATGTGTCGATCTGGCTTTAAGTCGATTCGATAACAAATGACGAAAACGGACGGATTTCTCAGGTTTTTACTACATATGAACACTTTTCACATTCTCCCGTGCAACTCGGCTGCTAGTCCTCCTTTCATGCAGAATCTTAAGGTCCTAGCTCATGTCCAAGGCACCAAAGCCAGCTAAAAAGTCAATAATCGATACCTAAAACTCGAATTGTACTACTTCTTACTGGATACTACATCAACTTAGAAGCTTCATCTGTGTTCTGCTGTGGTGATGTTGGTGTCTCTGCATACCGCAGCACGTGACATAGCTTTGCAGACGATAAGTACAACCGTTTCAGAGAAAAGAGCGGCCAATTTGACGATCTGGCTTTAAGTCGATTCGATAACAAATGACGAAAACGGACGGATTTCTCAGGTTTTTACTACATATGAACACTTTTCACATTCTCCCATGCAACTCGGCTGCTAGTCCTCCTTTCATGCAGAGTCTTAAGGTCCTAGCTCATGTCCAAGGCACGAAAGCCAGCTAAAAAGTCAATAATCGATACCTAAAACATGAATTGTACTACTTCTTACTGGCTATTACATCAACTTAGAAACTTCATCTGTGTTCTACTACGGTGCTTTTAGTGTCTCTGCATACCGCAGCACGCGACATAGCTGTGCAGACGATAAGTACTAGCGTTTCAGAGAGAAGAGCGGCCAATGTGACGATCTGGCTTGAAGTCGATTCGATAACAAATGACGAAAACGGACGGATTTCTCAGGTTTTTACTACATATGAACACTTTTCACATTCTCCCGTGCAACTCGGCTGCTAGTCCTCCTTTCATGCAGAATCGTAAAGTCCTAGCTCATGTCCAAGGCACCAAAGGCAGCTAAAAAGTCAATAATCGTTACCTACAACTTGAATTGTACTACTTCTTACCTTCTATTACATCAACTTAGAAGCTTCATCTGTGTTCTACTATGGTGCTTCTCCTGTTTCCGCCTAAGGCAACACGCGTCATAGCTTTGCAGACGATAAGTACAACCGTTTCAGAGAGAAGAGCGGCCAATGTGACGATCTGGCTTTAAGTCGATTCGATAACAAATGACGAAAACGGACGGATGTCTCAGGTTTTTACTGCATATGAACACTTTTCACAGTCTCCCGTGCAACTCGGCTGCTAGTCCTCCTATCATGCAGAATCTTAAGGTCCAAGCTCATGTCCAAGGCACCAAAGCCAGCTAAAAAGTCAATAATCGATACCTAAAACTTGAATTGGATTACTTCTTACTGGCTATTACATCAACTTAGATGCTTCATCTGTGTTCTACTATGCTGATTTTAGTGTCTCCGCATACCGCAGCACGCGACATAGCTTTGCAGACGATAAGTGCCACCGTTTCAGAGAGAAGAGCAGCCAATGTGACGATCTGGCTTTAAGTCGATTTGATAACAAATGACGAAAACGGACGGCTCTCTCAGGTTTTTACTACATATGAACACTTTTCACATTCTCCCATGCAACTCGGCTGCTAGTCCTCCTTTAATGCAGAATCTTAAGGTCGTAGCTCATGTCCAAGGAACCAAAGCCAGCTAAAAAGTCAATAATCGATACCTAAAACTTGAATTGTACTACTTCTTACTGGCTTTTACATCAACTTAGAAGCTTCATCTGTGTACTACTATGGTGCTTTTAGTGTGTCCGCATACCGCAGCACGCGACATAGCTTTGCAGACGATAAGTACAACCGTTTCAGAGACGAGAGCGGCCAATGTGACGATCTGGCATTAAGTCGATTCGATAACAAATGACGAGAACGGACGGATGTCTCAGGTTTTTACTGCATATGAACACTTTTCACATTCTCCCATGCAACTCGGCTGCTAGTCCTCCTTTAATGCAGAATCTTAAGGTCCTAGCTCATGTCCAAGGAACCAAAGCCAGCTAAAAAGTTAATAATCGATACCTAAAACTTAAATTGTACTACTTCTTACTGGCTTTTACATCAACTTAGAAGCTTCATCTGTGTACTACTATGGTGCTTTTAGTGTGTCCGCATACCGCAGCACGCGACATAGCTTTGCAGACGATAAGTGCAACCGTTTCAGAGAGAAGAGCAGCCAATGTGACGATCTGGCTTTAAGTCGATTCGATAACAAATGACGAAAACGGACGGATTTCTAAGGTTTTTACTACATATGAACACTTTTCGCATTCTCCCTTGCATCTCGGCTGCTAGTCCTCCTTTCATGCAGAATGTTAAGGTATTATCTCATGTCCAAGGCACCAAAGCCAGCTAAGAAGTCAATAATCGATACCTAAAACTTGAATTTTACTACTTCTTACTGAGTATTACAACAACTTAGAAGCTTAATGGATGTTCTACTATGGTGCTTTTAGTGTCTCCGCATACCGCAGCACGCCACATAGTTTTGCAGACGATAAGTACAACCGTTTCAGAGAGAAGAGCGGCCAATGTGACGATCTGGCTTTAAGTCGATTCGATAACAAATGACGAAAACGGACGTATTTCTCAGGTTTTTACTACATTTGAACACTTTTCACATTCCCCCATGCAACTCGGCTGCTTGTCTTCCTTTCATGCAGAATATTAAGGTCCTACCTCATGTCCAAGGCACCAAAACCCAGCTAAAAAGTCAATAATCGATACCTAAATCTTGAATTGGACTACTTCTTACTGGCTATTACATCAACTTAGAAGCTTCATCTGTGTTCTACTATGGTGCTTTTCCTGTTTCCGCCTACGGCAACATGCGACATACCTTTGAAGACGATAAGTACAACCGGTTCAGAGAGAAGAGCGGCCAATGTGACGATCTGGCTTTAAGTCGATTCGATAACAAATGACGAAAACGGACGGATTTCTCAGGTTTTAACTACATATGAACACTTTTCACATTCTCCCGTGCAACTCGGCTGCTAGTCCTCCTTTCATGCAGAATCTTAAGGTCCTAGCTCATGTCCAAGGCACCAAAGCCAGCTAAAAGTTCCATATTCAATACCTAAAACTTGAATTGTACTACTTCTTACTGGCTATTACATCAACTTAGAAGCTTCATCTGTGTTCTATTATGGTGCTTTTAGTGTCTCAGCATACCGCAGCACGCGACATAGCTTTGCAGACGATAAGTACAACCGTTTCAGAGAGAAGAGCGGCCAATGTGTCGATCTGGCGTTAAGTCGATTCGATAACAAATGACGAAAACGGACGGATTTCTCAGGTTTTTACTACATATGAACACTTTTCACATTCTCCCGTGGAACTCGGCTGCTAGTCCTCCTTTCATGCAGAATCTTAAGGTCCTAGCTCATGTCCAAGGCACCAAAGCCAGCTAAAAAGTCAATAATCGATACCTAAAACTCGAATTGTACTACTTCTTACTGGATACTACATCAACTTAGATGCTTCATCTGTGTTCTACTGTGGTGATGTTAGTGTCTCCGCATGCCGCAGCACGTGACATAGCTTTGCAGACGATAAGTACAACCGTTTCAGAGAAAAGAGCGGCCAATTTGACGATCTGGCTTTAAGTCGATTCGATAACAAATGACGAAAACGGACGGATTTCTCAGGTTTTTACTACATATGAACACTTTTCACATTCTCCCATGCAACTCGGCTGCTAGTCCTCCTTTCATGCAGAGTCTTAAGGTCCTAGCTCATGTCCAAGGCACGAAAGCCAGCTAAAAAGTCAATAATCGATACCTAAAACTTGAATTGTACTACTTCTTACTGGCTATTACATCAACTTAGAAACTTCATCTGTGTTCTACTACGGTGCTTTTAGTGTCTCTGCATACTGCAGCACGCGACATAGCTGTGCAGACGATAAGTACTAGCGTTTCAGAGAGAAGAGCGGCCAATGTGACGCTCTGGCTTGAAGTCGATTCGATAACAAATGACGAAAACGGACGGATTTCTCAGGTTTTTACTACATATGAACACTTTTCACATTCTCCCGTGCAACTCGGCTGCTAGTCCTCCTTTCATGCAGCATCGTAAAGTCCTAGCTCATGTCCAAGGCACCAAAGGCAGCTAAAAAGTCAATAATCGTTACCTACAACTTGAATTGTACTACTTCTTACCTTCTATTACATCAACTTAGAAGCTTCATCTGTGTTCTACTATGGTGCTTCTCCTGTTTCCGCCTAAGGCAACACGCGTCATAGCTTTGCAGACGATAAGTACAACCGTTTCAGAGAGAAGAGCGGCCAATGTGACGATCTGGCTTTAAGTCGATTCGATAACAAATGACGAAAACGGACGGATGTCTCAGGTTTTTACTGCATATGAACACTTTTCACATTCTCCAATGCAACTCGGCTGCTAGTCCTCCTTTCATGCAGAATCGTAAGGTCCTAGCTCATGTCCAAGTCACCAAAGCCAGCTAAAAAGTCAATAATCGATAGCTAAAACTCGAATTGGATTACTTCTTACTGGCTATTACATCAACGTAGATGTTTCATCTGTGTTCTACTATGGTGATTTTAGTGTCTCCGCATACCGCAGCACGCGACATAGCTTTGCAGACGATAAGTACAACCGTTTCAGAGAGAAGAGCGGCCAATGTGACGATCTGGCTTTAAGTCGATTCGATAACAAATGACGGAAACGGACGGATTTCTCAGGTTTTTACTACATATGAACACTTTTCACATTCTCCTCTGCAGCTCGGCTGCTAGTCCGCCTTTCATGTAGAATCTTAAGGTCCTAGCTCATGTCCAAGGCACCAAAGCCAGCTAAAAAGTCAATAATCGATACCTAAAACTTGAATTGTACTACTTCTTACCTTCTATTACATCAACTTAGAAGCTTCATCTGTGTTCTACTATGGTGCTTCTCCTGTTTCCGCCTAAGGCAACACGCGTCATAGCTTTGCAGACGATAAGTACAACCGTTTCAGAGGGAAGAGCGGCCAATGTGACGATCTGGCTTTAAGTCGATTCGATAACAAATGACGAAAACGGACGGATTTCTCAGGTTTTTACTACATATGAACACATTTCACATTCTCCCGTGCAACTCGGCTGCTAGTCCTCCTTTCATGCAGAATCTTAAGGTCCTAGCTCATGTCCAAGGCACCAAAGCCAGCTAAAAAGTCAATAATCGATACCTAAAACTCGAATTCTACTACTTCTTACTGGCTATTACATCAACTTAGAAGCTTCATTGTGTTCTACTATGGTGCTTTTACTCTCTCCACATACCGCAGCACGCGACATAGCTTTGCAGACGATAAGTACAACCGTTTCAGTGAGAAGAGCGGCCAATGTGACGATCTGGCTTTAAGTCGATTCGATAACAAATGACGAAAACGGACGGATTTCTATGGTTTTTATTACATATGAACAGTTTTCACATTCTCCCGTGTAACTCGGCTGCTAGTCCTCCTTTCATGCAGAATGTTAAGGTCCTAGCTCATGTTCAAGGCACCAAAGCCAGCTAAAAAGTCAATAATCGATACCTAAAACTTGAATTGTACTACTTCTTACTGGCTATTACATCAACTTAGAAGCTTCATCTGTGTTCTACTATGGTGATTTTAGTGTCTCCGCATACCGCAGTACGCGACATAGCTTTGCAGACGATAAGTACAAGCATTTCAGAGAGAAAAGCGGCCAATGTGACGATCTGGCTTTAAGTCGATTCGTTAACAAATGACGAAAACGGACGGATTTCTTAGGTTTTTACTACATATGAACACTTTTCACATTCTCCCATGCAACTCGGCTGCTAGTCCTCCTTTCATGCAGAATCTTAAGGTCCTAGCTCATGTCCAAGGCACCAAAGCCAGCTAAAAAGTCAATAATCGATACCTAAAACTTGAATTGTACTACTTCTTCCTGGCTATTACATCAACTTAGAAGCTTCATCTGTGTTCTACTATGGTGATTTTAGTGTCTCCGCATACCGCAGCACGCGACTTAGCTTTGCAGATGATAAGTACAAGCGTTTCAGAGAGAAGAGCGGCCAATGTGACGATCTGGCTTTAAGTCGATTCGATAACAAATGACGAAAACGGACGGATTTCTCAGGTTTTTATTACATATGAACAGTTTTCACATTCTCCCATGCAACTCGGCTGCTAGTCCTCCTTTCATGCAGAATCGTAAGGTCCTAGCTCATGTCCAAGTCACCAAAGCCAGCTAAAAAGTCAATAATCGATAGCTAAAACTTGAATTGGATTACTTCTTACTGGCTATTACATCAACGTAGATGTTTCATCTGTCTTCTACTATGGTGATTTTAGTGTCTCCGCATACCGCAGTACGCGACATAGCTTTGCAGACGATAAGTACAAGCATTTCAGAGAGAAGAGCGGCCAATGTGACGATCTGGCTTTAAGTCGATTCGATAACAAATGACGAAAACGCACGGATTTCTTAGGTTTTTACTACATATGAACACTTTTCACATTCTCCCGTGCAACTCGGCTGCTAGTCCTCCTTTCATGCAGAATCTTAAGGTCCTAGCTCATGTCCAAGGCACCAAAGCCAGCTAAAAAGTCAATAATCGATACCTAAAACTTGAATTGTACTACTTCTTACTGGCTATTACATCAACTTAGAAGCTTCATCTGTGTTCTACTATGGTGCTTTTAGTGTCTCCACATACCGCAGCACGCGACATAGCTTTGCAGACGATAAGTACAACCGTTTCAGAGAGAAGAGCGGCCAATGTGACGATCTGGCTTTAAGTCGATTCGATAACAAATGACGAAAACGGACGGATTTTTAAGGTTTTTATTACATATGAACACTTTTCACATTCTCCCATGCAACTCGGCTGCTAGTCGTCCTTTCATGCAGAATCGTAAGGTCCTAGCTCATGTCCAAGGCACCAAACCCAGCTAAAAAGTCAATAATCGATACCTAAAACTTGAATTGTACTACTTCTTACTGGCTATTACATCAACTTAGAAGCTTCATCTGTGTTCTACTATGGTGCTTTTAGTGTCTCCGCATACCGCAGCACGCGACATAGCTTTGCAGACGATAAGTACAACCGTTTCAGAGAGAAGAGCGGCCAATGTGACGATCTGGCTTCAAGTCGATTCGATAACAAATGACGAAAACGGACGGATTTCTCAGGTTTTTACTACATATGAACACTTTTCACATTCATCCGTGCAACTCGGCTGCTAGTCCTCCTTTAATGCAGAATCTTAAGGTCCTAGCTCATGTCCAAGGCACCAAAGCCAGCTAAAAGGTCAATATTCAATACCTAAAACTTGAATTGGATTACTTCTTACTGGCTATTACATCAACTTAGATGGCTCATCTGTGTTCTACTATGGTGCTTTTAGTGTGTCCGCATACCGCAGCACGCGACATAGCCTTGCAGACGGTAAGTACAACCGTTTCAGAGAGAAGAGCGGCCAATGTGACGATCTGGCTTTAAGTCGATTCGATAACTAATGACGAAAACGGACGGATTTCTAAGGTTTTTATTATATATGAACAGTTTTCACATTCTCCCGTGTAACTCGGCTGCTAGTCCTCCTTTCATGCAGAATCTTAAGGTCCTAGCTCATGTTCAAGGCACCAAAGCCAGCTAGTAAGTCAATAATCGATACCTAAAACTTGAATTGTACTACTTCTTACTGGCTATTACATCAACTTAGAAGCTTCATCTGTGTTCTACTATGGTGATTTTAGTGTCTCCGCATACCGCAGTACGCGACATAGCTTTGCAGACGATAAGTACAAGCGTTTCAGAGAGAAGAGCGGCCAATGTGACGATCTGGCTTTAAGTCGATTCGATAACAAATGACGAAAACGGACGGATGTCTCAGGTTTTTACTACATATGAACACTTTTCACATTCTCCCGTGCAACTGGGCTGCTAGTCCACCTTTTATGCAGAATCTTAAAGTCCTAGCTCATGTCCAATGCACCAAAGCCAGCTATAAAGTCAATAATCGATACCTAAAACTTGAATTGTACTACTTCTTACTGGCTATTACATCAACTTAGAAGCTTCATCTGTGTTCTACTATGGTGCTTTTCCTGTTTCAGCCTACGGCAACACGCGACATAGCTTTGCAGACGATAAGTACAACCGTTTCAGAGAGAAGAGCGGCCAATGTGACGATCTGGCTTCAAGTCGATTCGATAACAAATGACGAAAACGGACGGATTTCTCAGGTTTTTACTACATATGAACACTTTTCACATTCATCCGTGCAACTCGGCTGCTAGTCCTCCTTTAATGCAGAATCTTAAGGTCCTAGCTCATGTCCAAGGCACCAAAGCCAGCTAAAAGGTCAATATTCAATACCTAAAACTTGAATTGGATTACTTCTTACTGGCTATTACATCAACTTAGATGGTTCATCTGTGTTCTACTATGGTGCTTTTAGTGTGTCCGCATACCGCAGCACGCGACATAGCCTTGCAGACGGTAAGTACAACCGTTTCAGAGAGAAGAGCGGCCAATGTGACGATCTGGCTTTAAGTCGATTCGATAACTAATGACGAAAACGGACGGATTTCTAAGGTTTTTATTATATATGAACAGTTTTCACATTCTCCCGTGTAACTCGGCTGCTAGTCCTCCTTTCATGCAGAATCTTAAGGTCCTAGCTCATGTTCAAGGCACCAAAGCCAGCTAGTAAGTCAATAATCGATACCTAAAACTTGAATTGTACTACTTCTTACTGGCTATTACATCAACTTAGAAGCTTCATCTGTGTTCTACTATGGTGATTTTAGTGTCTCCGCATACCGCAGTACGCGACATAGCTTTGCAGACGATAAGTACAAGCGTTTCAGAGAGAAGAGCGGCCAATGTGACGATCTGGCTTTAAGTCGATTCGATAACAAATGACGAAAACGGACGGATTTTTAAGGTTTTTATTACATATGAACACTTTTCACATTCTCCCGTGCAACTCGGCTGCTAGTCCTCCTTTCATGCAGAATCGTAAGGTCCTAGCTCATGTCCAAGGCACCAAACCCAGCTAAAAAGTCAATAATCGATACCTAAAACTTGAATTGTACTACTTCTTACTGGCTATTACATCAACTTAGAAGCTTCATCTGTGTTCTACTATGGTGCTTTTAGTGTCTCCGCATACCGCAGCACGCGACATAGCTTTGCAGACGATAAGTACAACCGTTTCAGAGAGAAGAGCGGCCAATGTGACGATCTGGCTTTAAGTCAAATGACGAAAACGGACGGATGTCTCAGATTTTTACTAGATATGAACACTTTTCACATTCTCCCGTGCAACTGGGCTGCTAGTCCACCTTTTATGCAGAATCTTAAAGTCCTAGCTCATGTCCAAGGCACCAAAGCCAGCTATAAAGTCAATAATCGATACCTAAAACTTGAATTGTACTACTTCTTACTGGCTATTACATCAACTTAGAAGCTTCATCTGTGTTCTACTATGGTGCTTTTCCTGTTTCCGCCTACGGCAACACGCGACATAGCTTTGCAGACGATAAGTACAACCGTTTCAGAGAGAAGAGCGGACAATGTGTCGATCTGGCTTTAAGTCGATTCGATAACAAATGACGAAAACGGACGGATTTCTCAGGTTTTTACTACATATGAACACTTTTCACATTCTCCCGTGGAACTCGGCTGCTAGTCCTCCTTTCATGCAGAATCTTAAGGTCCTAGCTCATGTCCAAGGCACCAAAGCCAGCTAAAAAGTCAATAATCGATACCTAAAACTTGAATTGTACTACTTCTTACTGGCTATTACATCAACTTAGATGCTTCATCTGTGTTCTACTATGGTGATTTTAGTGTCTCCGCATACCGCAGCACGCGACATAGCTTTGCAGACGATAAGTACAAGCGTTTCAGAGAGAAGAGCGGCCAATGTGACGATCTGGCTTTAAGTCGATTCGATAACAAATGACGAAAACGGACGGATTTCTTAGGTTTTTACTACATATGAACACTTTTCACATTCTCCCATGCAACTCGGCTGCTAGTCCTCCTTTCATGCAGAATCTTAAGGTCCTAGCTCATATCCAAGGCACCAAAGCCAGCTAAAAATTCAATAATCGATACCTAAAACTTGAATTGAACTACTTCTTACTGGCTATTACATCAACTTAGAAGCTTCATCTGTGTTCTACTATGGTGCTTTTAGTGTCTCCACATACCGCAGCACGCGACATAGCTTTGCAGACGGTGAGTACAACCGTTTCAGAGAGAAGAGCGGCCAATGTGACGCTCTGGCTTTAAGTCGATTCGATAACAAATGACGAAAACGGACGAATTTTTAAGGTTTTTATTACATATGAACACTTTTCACATTCTCCCGTGCAACTCGGCTGCTAATCCTCCTTTCATGCAGAATCGTAAGGTCCTAGCTCATGTCCAAGGCACCAAACCCAGCTAAAAAGTCAATAATCGATACCTAAAACTTGAATTGTACTACTTCTTACTGGCTATTACATCAACGTAGATGCTTCATCTGTGTTCTACTATGGTGCTTTTCCTGTTTGCGCCTACGGCAACACGCGACATACCTTTGAAGACGATAAGTACAACCGTTTCAGAGAGAAGAGCGGCCAATGTGACGATCTGGTTTTAAGTCGATTCGATAACAAGTGACGAAAACGGACGGATTTCTCAAGGTTTTAACTACATATGAACACTTTTCACATTCTCCCGTGCAACTCGGCTGCTAGTCCTCCTTTAATGCAGAATCTTAAGGTCCTAGCTCATGTCCAAGGCACCAAAGCCAGCTAAAAAGTCAATAATCGATACCTAAAACTCGAATTGTACTACTTCTTACTGGATATTACTTCAACTTAGAAGCTTCATCTGTGTTCTACTGTGGTGATTTTAGTGTCTCCGCATACCGCAGCACGTGACATAGCTTTGCAGACGGTAAGTACAACCATTTCAGAGAAAAGAGCGGCCAATTTGACGATCTGGCCTTAAGTCGATTCGATAACAAATGACGAAAACGGACGGATTTCTCAGTTTTTTTTTTTTTTTTTTTTTTTTAGATATGAACACTTTTCACATTCTCCCATGCAACTCGGCTGCTAGTCCTCCTTTCATGGAGAATCTTAAGGTCCTAGCTCATGTCCAAGTCACCAAAGCCAGCTAAAAAGTCAATAATCGATACCTAAAACTTGAATTGGACTACTTCTTACTGGCTATTACATCAACTTAGATGCTTCATCTGTTTTCTACTATGGTGCTTTTAGTGTCTCCACATACCGCAGCACGCGACATAGCTTTGCAGACGATAAGTACAACCGTTTCAGAGAGAAGAGCGGCCAATGTGACGATCTGGCTTTAAGTCGATTCGATAACAAATGACGAAAACGGACGGATTTCTCAGGTTTTTACTACATATGAACACTTTTCACATTCTCCCGTGCAACTGGGCTGCTAGTCCTCCTTCATGCAAAGTCTTAACTTCCTAGCTCGTGTCTAAGGCACCAAAGAAGCTTAAAAAGTCAATAACCGATACCTAAAACTTGAATTTTACTACTTCTTACTGGCTATTACATCAACTTAGAAGCTTCATCTGTGTTCTACTATTGTGCTTTTAGTGTGTCCGCATACCGCAGCACGTGACATAGCTTTGGCGACGATAAGTACAACCGTTTCAGTGAGAAGAGCGGCCAATGTGACGATCTGGCTTTAATTCGATTCGATAACAAAGGACGAAAACGGACGGATGTCTCAGGTTTTTACTGCATATGAACACTTTTCACATTCTCCCATGCAACTCGGCTGCTAGTCCTCCTTTCATGCAGAATCTTAAGGTCCTAGCTCATGTCCAAGTCACCAAAGCCAGCTAAAAAGTCAATAATCGATAGTTGAAACTTGAATTGTATTACTTCTTACTGGCTATTACATCAACTTAGAAGCTTCATGTGTGTTCTACTATGGTGCTTTTCCTGTTTCCGTCTACGGCAACACGCGACATAGCTTTGCAGACGATAAGTACAACCGTTTCCGAGAGCAGAGCGGCCAATGTGACGATCTGGCTTTAAGTCGATTCGATAACAAATGACGAAAACAGACGGATTTCTCAGGTTTTTACTACATATGAACACTTTTCACATTCTCCCCTGCAACTCGGCTGCTAGTCCTCCTTTCATGCAGAATCTTGAGGTCCTAGCTCATGTCCAAGGCACCAAAGCCAGCTAAAAAGTAAATAATCGATACCTAAAACTTGAATTGTACTACTTCTTACTGGGTATTACATCAACTTAGAAGATTCATCTGTGTTCTACTATTGTGCTTTTAGTGTCTCCGCATACCGCAGCACGCGACATAGCTTAGCAGACGATAAGTACAAGCGTTTCAGAGAGAAGAGCGGCCATTGTGACGATCTGGCTATAAGTGGATTCGATAACAAATGACGAAAGCGGACGGATTTCTCAGGTTTTTACTACATATGAACACTTTTCTCATTCTCCCGTGCAACTCGGCTGCTAGTCCTCCTTTCATGCAGAATCATAAGGTCCTAGCTCATGTCCAAGGCACCAAAGCCAGCTAAAAAGTCAATAATCGATACCTAAAACTTGAATTGTACTACTTCTTACTGGCTATTACATCAACTTAGAAGCTTCATCTGTGTTCTACTATGGTGCTTTTCTTGTCTCCGCATACCGCAGCACGCGACATAGCTTTGCAATCGATAAGTACAACCGTTTCAGAGAGAAGAGCGGCCAATGTGACGATCTGGCTTTAAGTCGATTCGATAACAAATGACGAAAACAGACGGATTTCTCAGGTTTTTACTACATATGAACACTTCTCACATTCTCCCCTGCAACTCGGCTGCTAGTCCTCCTTTCATGCAGAATCTTAAGGTCCTAGCTCATCTCCAAACCACCAAAGCCAGCTAAAAAGTCAATAATCATTACCTAAAACTTGATTTGTACTACTTCTTACTGGCTATTACATCAACTTAGAAGCTTCATCTGTGTTCTACTATGGTGCTTTTAGTGTCTCAGCATACCGCAGCACGCGAAATAGTTTTGCAGACGATAAGTACAACCGTTTCAGAGAGAAGAGCGGCCAATGTGACGATCTGCCTTTAAGTCGTTTCGATACCAAATGACGAAAACGGACCGATTTCTCAGGTTTTTACTACATATGAACACTTTTCATATTCTCCCGTGCAACTCGGCTGCTAGTCCTCCTGTCGTGCAGAATCTTAAGGTCCTAGCTCATGTCCAAGGCACCAAAGCCAGCTAAAAAGTCCATAATCAATACCTAAAACTTGAATTGTACTACTTCTTACTGGCTATTACATCAACTTAGAAGCTTCATCTGTGTTCTACTACGGTGCTTTTAGTTTCTCCGCATACCGCAGCAGGCGACATAGTTCTGCAGACGATAAGTACAACCGTTTCAGAGAGAAGAGCGGTCAATGTGACGATCTGGCTTTAAGTCGATTCGATAACAAATGACGAAAACTGACGGATTTCTCAGGTTTTTACTACATATGAACACTTTACACTTTCTCCCGTGCAACTCGGATGCTAGTCCTCCTTTCATGCTGAATCTTAAGGTCCTAGCTCTTGTCCAAGGCACCAAAGCCAGCTAAAGATCAATATTCAATACCTAAAACTTGAATTGTACCACTTCTTACTGGCTATTACATCAACTTAGAAGCTTGATCTGTGTTCTACTATGGTGCTTTTAGTGTCTCAGCATACCGCAGCACGCGACATAGCTTTGCAGACGATAAGTACAACCGTCTCAGAGAGAAGAGCGGCCAATGTGACGATCTGGCTTTAAGTCGATTCGATAACAAATGACGAAAACGGACGGATTTCTCAGGTTTTTACTACATATGAACACTTTTCACATTCTCGCGTGCAACTCGGCTGCTAGTCCTCCTTTCATGCAGAATCTTAAGGTCCTAGCTCATGTGCAAGGCACCAAAGCCAGCTAAAATGTCAATAATCGATACCTAAAATTTGAATTGTACTACTTCTTACTGGATATTACATCAACTTAGAAGCATCATCTGTGTTCTACTGTGGTGATTTTAGTGTCTCCGCATACCGCTGCACGTGACATAGCTTTGCAGACGATAAGTACAACCGATTCAGAGAGGAGAGCGGCCAATGTGACGATCTGGCTTTAAGTCGATTCGATAACAAATGACGAAAACGGACGGATTTCTCAGGTTTTTACTACATATGAACACTTTTCACATTCTCCCGTGCAACTCGGCTGCTAGTCCTCCTTTCATGCAGAATGTTAAGGACCTAGCTCATGTCCAAGGCTCCAAAGCCAGCTAAAAAGTCAATAATCGATACCTAAAACTTGAATTGTACTACGTCTTACTGGGTATTACATCAACTTAGAAGCTTCATCTGTGTTCTACTATGGTGCTTTTAGTGTCTCCGCATACCGCAGCACGCGACATAGCTTTGCAGACGATAAGTACGACCGTTTCAGAGAGAAGAGCGTCCAATGTGACGATCTGGCTTTAAGTCGATTCGATAACAAATGACGAAAACGGATGGATTTCTCAGGTTTTTACAACATATGAACACTTTTCACATTCTCCCGTGCAACTCGGTTGCTAGTCCTCCTTTCATGCAGAATGTTAAGGTCCTAGGTCATGTCCAAGGCACCAAAGCCAGCTACAAAGTCAATAATCGATACCTAAAACTTGAATTGTACTACGTCTTACTGGGTATTACATCAACTTAGAAGCTTCATCTGTGTTCTACTGCGGTGCTTTTAATGTCTCCGCATACCGCAGCACGCGACATAGCTTTGCAGACGATAAGTACAACCGTTTCAGAGAGAAGAGCGGCCAATGTGACGATCTTGCTTTAAGTCGATTCGATAACAAATGACGAAAGCGGACGGATTTCTCAGGTTTTTACTACATATGAACACTTTTCTCATTCTCCCGTGCAACTCGGCTGGTAGTCCTCCTTTCATGCAGAATCATAAGGTCCTAGCTCATGTCCAAGGCACCAAAGCCAGCTAAAAAGTCAATAATCGATACCTAAAACTTGAATTGTACTACTTCTTACTGGCTATTACATCAACTTAGAAGCTTCATCTGTGTTCTACTATGGTGCTTTACGTGTCTCCGCATACCGCAGCACGCGACATAGCTTTGCAATCGATAAGTACAACCGTTTCAGAGAGAAGAGCGGCCAATGTGACGATCTGGCTTTAAGTCGATTCGATAACAAATGACGAAAACGGACGGATTTCTCAGGTTTTTACTACATATGAACACTTTTCACATTCTGCCGTGCAAATCGGCTGCTAGTCCTCCTTTCATGCAGAATGTTAAGGTCCTACCTCATGTCCAAGGCACCAAAGCCAGCTAAAAAGTCAATAATCGATACCTAAAATTGAATTGTACAACTTCTTCCTGGCTATTACATCAACTTAGAAGCTTCATCTGTGTTCTACTATGGTGCTTTTAGTGTCTCAGCATACCGCAGCACGCGAAATAGTTTTGCAGACGATAAGTACAACCGTTTCAGAGAGAAGAGCGGCCAATGTGACGATCTGGCTTTAAGTCGATTCGATAAGAAATGACGAAAACGGACGGATTTCTCAGGTTTTTACTACATATGAACACTTTTCACATTCTCGCGTGCAACTCGGCTGCTAGTCCTCCTTTCATGCAGAATGTTAAGGTCCTAGGTCATGTCCAAGGCACCAAAGCCAGCTATAAAGTCAATAATCGATACCTAAAACTTGAATTGTACTACGTCTTACTGGGTATTACATCAACTTAGAAGCTTCATCTGTGTTCTACTATGGTGCTTTTAGTGTCTCCGCATACCGCAGCACGCGACATAGCTTTGCAGACGATAAGTACAACCGTTTCAGAGAGAAGTGCGGTCAATGTGACGATCTGGCTTTAAGTCGATTCGATAACAAATGACGAAAACTGACGGATTTCTCAGGTTTTTACTACATATGAACACTTTACACTTTCTCCCGTGCAACTCGGATGCTAGTCCTCCTTTCATGCTGAATCTTAAGGTCCTAGCTCTTGTCCAAGGCACCAAAGCCAGCTAAAGATCAATATTCAATACCTAAAACTTGAATTGTACCACTTCTTACTGGCTATTACATCAACTTAGAAGCTTCATCTGTGTTCTACTATGGTGCTTTTAGTGTCTCAGCATACCGCAGCACGCGACATAGCTTTGCAGACGATAAGTACAACCGTTTCAGAGAGAAGATCGGCCAATGTGACGATCTGGCTTTAAGTCGATAAGATAACAAATGACGAAAACGGACGGATTTCTCAGGTTTTTACTACATATGAACACTTTTCACATTCTCGCGTGCAACTCGGCTGCTAGTCCTCCTTTCATGCAGAATCTTAAGGTCCTAGCTCATGTCCAAGGCACCAAAGCCAGCTAAAATGTCAATAATCGATACCTAAAATTTGAATTGTACTACTTCTTACTGGATATTACATCAACTTAGAAGCTTCATCTGTGTTCTACTGTGGTGATTTTAGTGTCTCCGCATACCGCTGCACGTGACATAGCTTGGCAGACGATAAGTACAACCAATTCAGAGAGGAGAGCGGCCAATGTGACGATCTGGCTTTAAGTCGATTCGATAACTAATGACGAAAACGGACGGATTACTCAGGTTTTTACTACATATGAACACTTTTCACATTCTCCCGTGCAACTCGGCTGCTAGTCCTCCTTTCATGCAGAATGTTAAGGACCTAGCTCATGTCCAAGGCACCAAAGCCAGCTAATAAGTCAATAATCGATACCTAAAACTTGAATTGTACTACGTCTTACTGGGTATTACATCAACTTAGAAGCTTCATCTGTGTTCTACTATGGTGCTTTTAGTGTCTCCGCATACCGCAGCACGCGACATAGCTTTGCAGACGATAAGTACAACCGTTTCAGAGAGAAGAGCGGATAATGTGACGATCTGGCTTTAAGTCGATTCGATAACAAATGACGAAAACGGACGTATTTCTCAGGTTTTTACTACATTTGAACACTTTTCACATTTCCCGTGCAACTCGGCTGCTAGTCCTCCTTTCATGCAGAATCTTAAGGTCCTAGCTCATGTCCAAGGCACCAAAGCCAGCGAAAAAGTCAATAATCGATACCTAAAACTTCAATTGTACTACTTCTTACTGGCTATTACATCAACTTAGAAGCTTCATCTGTGTTCTACTATGGTGCTTTTATTGTCTCCGCATATCGCAGCACGCGACATAGCTTTGTAGACGATAAGTACAACCGTTTCAGAGAGAAGAGCGGCCAATGTGACGATCTTGCTTTAAGTAGATTCGATAACAAATGACGAATGCGGACGGATTTCTCAGGTTTTTACTACTTATGAACACTTTTCTCATTCTCCCGTGCAACTCGGCTGCTAGTCCTCCTTTCACGCAGAACTTTAAGGTCCTAGCTCATGTCCAAGGCACCAAAGCCAGCTAAAAAGTCAATAATCGATACCTAAAACTTGAATTGGATTACTTCTTACTGGCTATTACATCAACTTAGAAGCTTCATCTGTCTTCTACTATGGTGCTTTTAGTGTCTCCGCATATCGCAGCACGCGACACAGCTTTGTAGACGATAAGTACAACCGTTTCAGAGAGAAGAGCGGCCAATGTGACGATCTGGCTTTAAGTAGATTCGATAACAAATGACGAAAGCGGACGGATTTCTCAGGTTTTTACTGCATATGAACACTTTTCTCATTCTCCCGTGCAACTCGGCTGCTAGTCCTCCTTTCATACAGAATGTTAAGGTCCTAGCTCATGTCCAAGGCACCAAAGCCAGCTAAAAAGTCAATAATCGATACCTAAAACTTGAATTGGACTACTTCTTACTGGTTATTACATCAACTTAGAAGCTTCATCTGTGTTCTACTGTGGTGATTTTAGTGTCTCCAGATCCCGCAGCATGTGACATAGCTTTGCAGGCGATAAGTACAACCGATTCAGAGAGGGGAGCGGCCAATGTGACGATCTGGCTTTAAGTCGATTCGATAACAAATGACGAAAACGGACGTATTTCTCAGGTTTTTACTACATATGAACACTTTTCACATTCTCCCGTGCAACTCGGTTGCTAGTCCTCCTTTCATGCAGAATGTTAAGGTCCTAGGTCATGTCCAAGGCACCAAAGCCAGCTACAAAGTCAATAATCGATACCTAAATCTTGAATTGTACTACGTCTTACTGGGTATTACATCAACTTAGAAGCTTCATCTGTGTTCTACTGCGGTGCTTTTAGTGTCTCCGCATACCGCAGCACGCGACATAGCTTTGCAGACGATAAGTACAACCGTTTCAGAGAGAAGAGCGGCCAATGTGACGATCTTGCTTTAAGTCGATTCGATAACAAATGACGAAAGCGGACGGATTTCTCAGGTTTTTACTACATATGAACACTTTTCTCATTCTCCCGTGCAACTCGGCTGGTAGTCCTCCTTTCATGCAGAATCATAAGGTCCTAGCTCATGTCCAAGGCACCAAAGCCAGCTAAAAAGTCAATAATCGATACCTAAAACTTGAATTGTACTACTTCTTACTGGCTATTACATCAACTTAGAAGCTTCATCTGTGTTCTACTATGGTGCTTTACGTGTCTCCGCATACCGCAGCACGCGACATAGCTTTGCAATCGATAAGTACAACCGTTTCAGAGAGAAGAGCGGCCAATGTGACGATCTGGCTTTAAGTCGATTCGATAACAAATGACGAAAACGGACGGATTTCTCAGGTTTTTACTACATATGAACACTTTTCACATTCTGCCGTGCAAATCGGCTGCTAGTCCTCCTTTCATGCAGAATGTTAAGGTCCTACCTCATGTCCAAGGCACCAAAGCCAGCTAAAAAGTCAATAATCGATACCTAAAATTGAATTGTACAACTTCTTCCTGGCTATTACATCAACTTAGAAGCTTCATCTGTGTTCTACTATGGTGCTTTTAGTGTCTCAGCATACCGCAGCACGCGAAATAGTTTTGCAGACGATAAGTACAACCGTTTCAGAGAGAAGAGCAGCCAATGTGACGATCTGGCTTTAAGTCGATTCGATAAGAAATGACGAAAACGGACGGATTTCTCAGGTTTTTACTACATATGAACACTTTTCACATTCTCGCGTGCAACTCGGCTGCTAGTCCTCCTTTCATGCAGAATGATAAGGTCCTAGGTCATGTCCAAGGCACCAAAGCCAGCTATAAAGTCAATAATCGATACCTAAAACTTGAATTGTACTACGTCTTACTGCGTATTACATCAACTTAGAAGCTTCATCTGTGTTCTACTATGGTGCTTTTAGTGTCTCCGCATACCGCAGCACGCGACATAGCTTTGCAGACGATAAGTACAACCGTTTCAGAGAGAAGTGCGGTCAATGTGACGATCTGGCTTTAAGTCGATTCGATAACAAATGACGAAACCTGACGGATTTCTCAGGTTTTTACTACATATGAACACTTTACACTTTCTCCCGTGCAACTCGGATGCTAGTCCTCCTTTCATGCTGAATCTTAAGGTCCTAGCTCTTGTCCAAGGCACCAAAGCCAGCTAAAGATCAATATTCAATACCTAAAACTTGAATTGTACCACTACTTACTGGCTATTACATCAACTTAGAAGCTTCATCTGTGTTCTACTATGGTGCTTTTAGTGTCTCAGCATACCGCAGCACGCGACATAGCTTTGCAGACGATAAGTACAACCGTTTCAGAGAGAAGATCGGCCAATGTGACGATCTGGCTTTAAGTCGATTCGATAACAAATGACGAAAACGGACGGATTTCTCAGGTTTTTACTACTTATGAACACTTTTCACATTCTCCCGTGCAACTCGGCTGCTAGTCCTCCTTTCATGCATAATGTTAAGGACCTAGCTCATGTCCAAGGCACCAAAGCCAGCTAATAAGTCAATAATCGATACCTAAAACTTGAATTGTACTACGTCTTACTGGGTATTACATCAACTTAGAAGCTTCATCTGTGTTCTACTATGGTGCTTTTAGTGTCTCCACATACCGCAGCACGCGACATAGCTTTGCAGACGATAAGTACAACCGTTTCAGAGAGAAGAGCGGATAATGTGACGATCTGGCTTTAAGTCGATTCGATAACAAATGACGAAAACGGACGTATTTCTCAGGTTTTTACTACATTTGAACACTTTTCACATTTCCCGTGCAACTCGGCTGCTAGTCCTCCTTTCATGCAGAATCTTAAGGTCCTAGCTCATGTCCAAGGCACCAAAGCCAGCTAAAAAGTCAATAATCGATACCTAAAACTTCAATTGTACTACTTCTTACTGGCTATTACATCAACTTAGAAGCTTCATCTGTGTTCTACTATGGTGCTTTTATTGTCTCCGCATATCGCAGCACGCGACATAGCTTTGTAGACGATAAGTACAACCGTTTCAGAGAGAAGAGCGGCCAATGTGACGATCTTGCTTTAAGTAGATTCGATAACAAATGACGAATGCGGACGGATTTCTCAGGTTTTTACTACTAATGAACACTTTTCTCATTCTCCCGTGCAACTCGGCTGCTAGTCCTCCTTTCACGCAGAACTTTAAGGTCCTAGCTCATGTCCAAGGCACCAAAGCCAGCTAAAAAGTCAATAATCGATACCTAAAACTTGAATTGGATTACTTCTTACTGGCTATTACATCAACTTAGAAGCTTCATCTGTGTTCTACTATGGTGCTTTTAGTGTCTCCGCATATCGCAGCACGCGACACAGCTTTGTAGACGATAAGTACAACCGTTTCAGAGAGAAGAGCGGCCAATGTGACGATCTGGCTTTAAGTAGATTCGATAACAAATGACGAAAGCGGACGGATTTCTCAGGTTTTTACTGCATATGAACACTTTTCTCATTCTCCCGTGCAACTCGGCTGCTAGTCCTCTTTCATACAGAATGTTAAGGTCCTAGCTCATGTCCAAGGCACCAAAGCCAGCTAAAAAGTCAATAATCGATACCTAAAACTTGAATTGGACTACTTCTTACTGGTTATTACATCAACTTAGAAGCTTCATCTGTGTTCTACTGTGGTGATTTTAGTGTCTCCAGATCCCGCAGCATGTGACATAGCTTTGCAGGCGATAAGTACAACCGATTCAGAGAGGGGAGCGGCCAATGTGACGATCTGGCTTTAAGTCGATTCGATAACAAATGACGAAAACGGACGTATTTCTCAGGTTTTTACTACATATGAACACTTTTCACATTCTCCCGTGCAACTCGGTTGCTAGTCCTCCTTTCATGCAGAATGTTAAGGTCCTAGGTCATGTCCAAGGCACCAAAGCCAGCTACAAAGTCAATAATCGATACCTAAAACTTGAATTGTACTACGTCTTACTGGGTATTACATCAACTTAGAAGCTTCATCTGTGTTCTACTGCGGTGCTTTTAGTGTCTCCGCATACCGCAGCACGCGACATAGCTTTGCAGACGATAAGTACAACCGTTTCAGAGAGAAGAGCGGCCAATGTGACGATCTTGCTTTAAGTCGATTCGATAACAAATGACGAAAGCGGACGGATTTCTCAGGTTTTTACTACATTTGAACACTTTTCTCATTCTCCCGTGCAACTCGGCTGGTAGTCCTCCTTTCATGCAGAATCATAAGGTCCTAGCTCATGTCCAAGGCACCAAAGCCAGCTAAAAAGTCAATAATCGATACCTAAAACTTGAATTGTACTACTTCTTACTGGCTATTACATCAACGTAGAAGCTTCATCTGTGTTCTACTATGGTGCTTTACGTGTCTCCGCATACCGCAGCACGCGACATAGCTTTGCAATCGATAAGTACAACCGTTTCAGAGAGAAGATTGGCCAATGTGACGATCTGGCTTTAAGTCGATTCGATAACAAATGACGAAAACGGACGGATTTCTCAGGTTTTTACTACATATGAACACTTTTCACATTCTGCCGTGCAAATCGGCTGCTAGTCCTCCTTTCATGCAGAATGTTAAGGTCCTACCTCATGTCCAAGGCACCAAAGCCAGCTAAAAAGTCAATAATCGATACCTAAAATTGAATTGTACAACTTCTTCCTGGCTATTACATCAACTTAGAAGCTTCATCTGTGTTCTACTATGGTGCTTTTAGTGTCTCAGCATACCGCAGCACGCGAAATAGTTTTGCAGACGATAAGTACAACCGTTTCAGAGAGAAGAGCGGCCAATGTGACGATCTGGCTTTAAGTCGATTCGATAAGAAATGACGAAAACGGACGGATTTCTCAGGTTTTTACTACATATGAACACTTTTCACATTCTCGCGTGCAACTCGGCTGCTAGTCCTCCTTTCATGCAGAATGTTAAGGTCCTAGGTCATGTCCAAGGCACCAAAGCCAGCTATAAAGTCAATAATCGATACCTAAAACTTGAATTGTACTACGTCTTACTGGGTATTACATCAACTTAGAAGCTTCATCTGTGTTCTACTATGGTGCTTTTAGTGTCTCCGCATACCGCAGCACGCGACATAGCTTTGCAGACGATAAGTACAACCGTTTCAGAGAGAAGTGCGGTCAATGTGACGATCTGGCTTTAAGTCGATTCGATAACAAATGACGAAAACTGACGGATTTCGCAGGTTTTTACTACATATGAACACTTTACACTTTCTCCCGTGCAACTCGGATGCTAGTCCTCCTTTCATGCTGAATCTTAAGGTCCTAGCTCTTGACCAAGGCACCAAAGCCAGCTAAAGATCAATATTCAATACCTAAAACTTGAATTGTACCACTTCTTACTGGCTATTACATCAACTTAGAAGCTTCATCTGTGTTCTACTATGGTGCTTTTAGTGTCTCAGCATACCGCAGCACGCGACATAGCTTTGCAGACGATAAGTACAACCGTTTCAGAGAGAAGATCGGCCAATGTGACGATCTGGCTTTAAGTCGATAAGATAACAAATGACGAAAACGGACGGATTTCTCAGGTTTTTACTACATATGAACACTTTTCACATTCTCGCGTGCAACTCGGCTGCTAGTCCTCCTTTCATGCAGAATCTTAAGGTCCTAGCTCATGTCCAAGGCACCAAAGCCAGCTAAAATGTCAATAATCGATACCTAAAATTTGAATTGTACTACTTCTTACTGGATATTACATCAACTTAGAAGCTTCATCTGTGTTCTACTGTGGTGATTTTAGTGTCTCCGCATACCGCTGCACGTGACATAGCTTGGCAGACGATAAGTACAACCAATTCAGAGAGGAGAGCGGCCAATGTGACGATCTGGCTTTAAGTCGATTCGATAACAAATGACGAAAACGGACGGATTTCTCAGGTTTATACTACATATGAACACTTTTCACATTCTCCCGTGCAACTCGGCTGCTAGTCCTCCTTTCATGCAGAATGTTAAGGACCTAGCTCATGTCCAAGGCACCAAAGCCAGCTAATAAGTCAATAATCGATACCTAAAACTTGAATTGTACTACGTCTTACTGGGTATTACATCAACTTAGAAGCTTCATCTGTGTTCTACTATGGTGCTTTTAGTGTCTCCGCATACCGCAGCACGCGACATAGCTTTGCAGACGATAAGTACAACCGTTTCAGAGAGAAGAGCGGATAATGTGACGATCTGGCTTTAAGTCGATTCGATAACAAATGACGAAAACGGACGTATTTCTCAAGTTTTTACTACATTTGAACACTTTTCACATTTCCCGTGCAACTCGGCTGCTAGTCCTCCTTTCATGCAGAATCTTAAGGTCCTAGCTCATGTCCAAGGCACCAAAGCCAGCTAAAAAGTCAATAATCGATACCTAAAACTTCAATTGTACTACTTCTTACTGGCTATTACATCAACTTAGAAGCTTCATCTGTGTTCTACTATGGTGCTTTTATTGTCTCCGCATATCGCAGCACGCGACATAGCTTTGTAGACGATAAGTACAACCGTTTCAGAGAGAAGAGCGGCCAATGTGACGATCTTGCTTTAAGTAGATTCGATAACAAATGACGAATGCGGACGGATTTCTCAGGTTTTTACTACTTATGAACACTTTTCTCATTCTCCCGTGCAACTCGGCTGCTAGTCCTCCTTTCACGCAGAACTTTAAGGTCCTAGCTCATGTCCAAGGCACCAAAGCCAGCAAAAAAGTCAATAATCGATACCTAAAACTTGAATTGGATTACTTCTTACTGGCTATTACATCAACTTAGAAGCTTCATCTGTGTTCTACTATGGTGCTTTTAGTGTCTCCGCATATCGCAGCACGCGACACAGCTTTGTAGACGATAAGTACAACCGTTTCAGAGAGAAGAGCGGCCAATGTGACGATCTGGCTTTAAGTAGATTCGATAACAAATGACGAAAGCGGACGGATTTCTCAGGTTTTTACTGCATATGAACACTTTTCTCATTCTCCCGTGCAACTCGGCTGCTAGTCCTCCTTTCATGCAGAATCATAAGTCCTAGCTCATGTCCAAGGCACCAAAGCCAGCTAAAACGTCAATAATTGATACCTAAAACTTGAATTGTACTACTTCTTACTGGCTATAACATCAACTTAGAAGCTTCATCTGTGTTCTACTATGGTGCTTTTAGTGTCTCCGCATACCACAGCACGCGACATAGCTTTGCAATCGAGAAGTACAACCGTTTCAGAGAGAAGAGCGGCCAATGTGGCGATCTGGCTTTAAGGCGATTCGATAACAAATGACGAAAACGGACCGATTTCTCAGGTTTTTACTACATATGAACACTTTTCACATTCTCCCGTGCAACTCGGCTGCTCGTCCTCCTTTCATGCAGAATCTTAAGGTCCTAGCTCATGTCCAAGGCACCAAAGCCAGCTAAAAAGTCCATAATCAATACCTAAAACTTGAATTGTACTACTTCTTACTGGCTATTACATCAACTTAGAAGCTTCATCTGTGTTCTACTACGGTGCATTTAGTTCCTCCGCATACCGCAGCACGCGACATAGCTTTGCAGACGAAAAGTACAAGCGTTTCAGACAGAAGATCTGAAAATGTGACGATCTGGCTTTAAGTTGATTCGATAACAAATGACGAAAACGGACGTATTTCTCAGGTTTTTACTACATTTGAAGACTTTTCACATTCGCCCGTGCAACTCGGCTGCTAGTCCTCCTTCATGCAAAATCTTAAGTTCCTAGCTCGTGTCCAAGGCACCAAAGAAGGGTAAAATGTCAATAACCGATAGCTAAAACTTGAATTGTACTACTTTTTACTGGCTATTACATCAACTTAGAAGCTTGATCTGTGTTCTACTATGGTGCTTTTAGTGTCTCAGCATACCGCAGCACGCGACATAGCTTTCAGAAGATAAGTACAAGTGTTTCAGAGAGAAGAGCGGCCAATGTGACGATCTGGCTTTAAGTCGATTCGATAACAAATGACGAAAACGGACGTATTTCTCAGGTTTTTACTACATTTGAACACTTTTCACATTCTCCCGTGCAACTCGGCTGCTAGTCTTCCTTTCATGCAGAATCTTAAGGTCCTAGCTCATGTCCAAGGCACCAAAGCCAGCTAAAAATTCAATATTCAATACCTAAAACTTGAATTCTACAACTTCTTACTGGCTATTACATCAACTTAGAAGCTTGATCTGTGTTCTTCTATGGTGCTTTTAGTGTCTCAGCATACCGCAGCACGCGTCATAGCTTTGCAGACGATAAGTACCACCGTTTCAGAGAGAAGAGCGGCCAATGTGACGATCTGGCTTTAAGTCGATTCGATAACAAATGACGAAAACGGACGGGTGTCTCAGGTTTTTACTACATATGAACACTTTTCACATTCTCCCGTGCAACTCCGCTGCTAATCCTCCGTTCATGCAGAATCTTATTTCCTAGCTCATGTCCAAGGCACCAAAGATAGCTAAAAATTCAATAATCGATACCTAAAACTTGAATTGTACTACTTCTTACTGGCTATTACATCAACTTAGAAGCTTCATCTGTGTTCTACTATGGTGATTTTAGTGTCTCCGCATACCGCAGCATGCGACATAGCTTTGCAGACGATAAGTACAACCGTTTCAGAGAGAAGAGCGGCCAATGTGACGATCTGGCTTTAAGTCGATTCGATAACAAATGACGAAAACGGACGGATTTCTCGGGTTTTTACTACATGTGAAGACTTTTCACATTCTGCCGTGCAAATCAGCTGCTAGTCCTCCTTTCATGCAGAATCTTAAGGTCCTAGCTCATGTCCAAGGTACGAAAGTCAGCTAAAAAGTCAGTAATTGATACCTAAAACTTGAATTGTACTACTTCTTACTGGCTATTACATCAACTTAGAAGCTTCATCTGTGTTCTACTATGGTGATTTTAGTGTCTCCGCATACCGCAGCACGCGACATAGCTTTGCAGACGATAAGTACAACCGTTTCAGAGAGAAGAGCGGCCAATGTGACGATCTGGCTTTAAGTCGATGCGATAACAAATGAAGAAAACGGACGGATTTCTCAGGTTTTTACTACATATGAACACTTTTCACATTCTCCCGTGCAACACGGCTGCTAGTCCTCCTTTCATGCAGAATCTTTAGGTCCTAGCTCATGTCCAAGGCACCAATGCCAGCTAAAAAGTCAATAATTGATACCTAAAACTTGAATTGTACTATATCTTACTGGCTATTACATCAACTTAGAAGCTTCATCTGTGTTCTACTATGGTGCTTTTACTGTCTCCGCATACCGCAGCACGCGACATAGCTTTGCTGACGATATGTACAAATTTTTCAGAGAGAAGAGCGGCCAATGTGACGATCTGGCTTGAAATCGATTCGATAACAAATGACGAAAACCGACGGGTGTCTCAGGTTTTTACTACATATGAACACTTTTCACATTCTCCCGTTCACCTCGGCAGCTAGTCCTCCTTTCATGCAGAATCTTAAGGTCGTAGCTCATGTCCAAGGCACCAAAGCCAGCTAAAAACTCAATAATCGATACCTAAAACTTGAATTGTACTACTTCTTACTGGCTATTACATCAACTTAGCAGCTTCATCTGTGTTCTACTATGGTGCTTTTAGTGTCCCCGCATACCGCAGCACGCGACATAGCTTTGCAGACGATAAGTACAAGCGTTTCAGAGATAAGAGCGGCCAATGTGACGATCTGGCTTTAAGTCGATTCGATAACAAATGACGAAAACGGACGGATGTCTCAGGTTTTTACTACATATGAACACTTTTCACATTCTCAAGTGCAACTCGGCTGCTAGTCCTCCTTTCATGCAGAATCTTAAGGTCCTAGCTCATGTCCAAGGCACCAAAGCCAGCTAAAAATTCAATATTGAATACCTAAAACTTGAATTGTACTACTTCTTACTGGCTATTACATCAACTTAGAAGCTTGATCTGTGTTCTACTATTGTGCTTTTAGTGTCTCAGCACACCACAGCACGCGACATAGCTTTGCAGACGATAAGTACCACCGTTTCAGAGAGAAAAGCGGCCAATGTGACGATCTGGCTTTAAGTCGATTCGATAACAAATGACGAAAACGGACGGATTTCTCGGGTTTTTACTACATGTGAAGACTTTTCACATTCTGCCGTGCAAATCGGCTGCTAGTCCTCCTTTCATGCAGAACGTTAAGGTCCTAGCTCATGTCCAAAACACCAAAGCCTGCTAAAGATCAATAATCGATACCTAAAACTTGAGTCGTACTACGTCTTACTGGGTATTACATCAACTTAGAAGCTTCATCTGTGTTCTACTACGGTGCTTTTAGTGTCTCCGCATACCGCAGCACGCGACATAGCTTTGCAGACGAAAAGTACAAGCGTTTCAGAGAGAAGATCGGAAAATGTGACGATCTGGCTTTAAGTCAATTCGATAACAAATGACGAAAACGGACGTATTTCTCAGGTTTTTACTACATCTGAACACTTTTCACATTCTCCCGTGCAACTCGGCTGCTAGTCCTCCTTCATGCAAAATCTTAAGTTCCTAGCTCGTGTCCAAGGCACCAAAGAAGGGTAAAATGTCAATAACCGATAGCTAAAACTTGAATTGTACTACTTCTTACTGGCTATTACATCAACTTAGCAGCTTCATCTGTGTTCTACTATGGTGCTTTTAGTGTCTCCGCATATCGCAGCACGCGACATAGCTTTGCAGACGATAAGTACAAGCGTTTCAGAGATAAGAGCGGCCAATGTGACGATCTGGCTTTAAGTCGATTCGATAACAAATGACGAAAACGGACGGATGTCTCAGGTTTTTACTACATATGAACACTTTTCACATTCTCAAGTGCAACTCGGCTGCTAGTCCTCCTTCATGCAAAATCTTAAGTTCCCGGCTAATGTCCAAGGCACAAAATCCAGCTAAAAATTCAATATTCAATACCTAAAACTCGAATTGTATTACTTCTTACTGGCTATTACATCAACTTAGAAGCTTGATCTGTGTTCTACTATGGTGCATTCAGTGTGTCCGCATACCGCAGCACGCGACATAGCTTTGCAGACGATAAGTACAACTTTTTCAGAGAGAAGAGCGGCCGATGTGACGATCTGGCTTTCAGTCGATTCGATAACAAATGTCGAAAACGGACGGATTTCTCAGGTTTTTACTACATATGAACACTTTTCACATTCTCCCGTGCAACTCGGCTGCTAGTCCTCCTTCATGCAAAATCTTAAGTTCCTATCTCGTGTCCAAGGCACCAAAGAAGGGTAAAAAGTCAATAACCGATACCTAAAACTTTAATTGTACTACTTCTTACTGGGTATTACATCAACTTAGAAGCTTCATCTGTGTTCTACTATGGTGCATTCAGTGTGTCCGCATACCACAGCACGCGACATAGCTTTGCAGACGATAAGTACAACTTTTTCAGAGAGAAGAGCGGCCAATGTGACGATCTGGCTTTCAGTCGATTCGATAACAAATGAGGAAAACGGACGGATTTCTCAGGTTTTTACTACATATGAACACTTTTCACATTCTCTCGTGCAACTCGGCTGCTAGTCCTCCTTTCATGCAGAATGTTAAGGTCCTAGCTCATGTCCAAGGCACAAAATCGAGCAAAAACTTCAATATTCAATACCTAAAACTCGAATTTTACTACTTTTTACTGGCTATTAAATCAACTTAGAAGCTTGATCTGTGTTCTACTATGGTGCTTTTAGTGTCTCAGCATACCGCAGCACGCGACATAGCTTTGCAGACGATAAGTACAAGTGTTTCAGAGAGAAGAGCGGCCAATGTGACGATCTGGCTTTAAGTCGATTCGATAACAAATGACGAAAAGGGACGGATTTCTCAGGTTTTTACTACATCTGAACACTTTTCACATTCTCCCGTGCAACTCGGCTGCTAGTCCTCCTTCATGCAAAATCTTAAGTTCCTATCTCGTGTCCAAGGCACCAAAGAAGGGTAAAAAGTCAATAACCGATACATAAACTGTAATTGTACTACTTCTTACTGGGTATTACATCAACTTAGAAGCTTCATCTGTGTTCTACTATGGTGCATTCAGTGTGTCCGCATACCGCAGCACGCGACATAGCTTTGCAGACGATAAGTACAACTTTTTCAGAGAGAAGAGCGGCCAATGTGACGATCTGGCTTTCAGTCGATTCGATAACAAATGAGGAAAACGGACGGATTTCTCAGGTTTTTACTACATATGAACACTTTTCACATTCTCTCGTGCAACTCGGCTGCTAGTCCTCATTTCATGCATAATGTTAAGGTCCTAGCTCATGTCCAAGGCACCAAAGCCAGCTAAAAAGTCAATAATCGATACCTAAAACTTGAATTGTACTACTTCTTCCTGGCTATTACATCAACTTAGAAGCTTCATCTGTGTTCTACTATGGTGCTTTTAGTGTATCAGCATACCGCAGCACGCGACATAGCTTTGCAGACGATAAGTAAAACCGTTTCAGAGAGAAGAGCGGCCAATGTGACGATCTGGCTTTAAGTCGATTCGATATCAAATGACGAAAACGGACGGATGTCTAGGTTTTTACCACATATGAACACTTTTCATATTCTCCCGTCCAACTCCGCTGCTAATGCTCCTTTCATGCAGAATCTGAAGGACCTAGCTCATGTCCGAGGCACCAAAGCCAGCTAAAAAGTCAATAATCGATACCTAAAACTTGAATTGTACTACTTCTTACTGGCTATTACATCAACTTAGAAGCTTCATCTGTGTTCTACGATGGTGCTTTTAGTGTCTCCGCATACCGCAGCACGAGATATAGCTTTGCAGACGATAAATGTAACCGTTTCAGACAGAAGTGCGGCTAATGTGACGATCTGGCTTTATGTCGATTCGATAACAAATGAGGAAAACGGACGGATTTCTCAGGTTATAACTACATATGAACACTTTTCACATTCTCCCGTGCAACTCGGCTGCTAGTCCTCCTTTCATGCAGAATCTTAAGGTCCTAGCTCGTGTCCAAGGCACCAAAGCCAGCTAAAAAGTCAATAATCGATACCTAAAACTTTAATTGTACTACTTCTTACTGGATATTACATCAACTTAGAAGCCTCATCTGTGTTCTACTACGGTGATTTTAGTGTCTCCGCACATCGCAGCACGCGACATTGCTTTGTAGACGATAAGTACAACCGTTTCAGAGAGATGAGCGGCCAATGTGACGATCTGGCTTTAAGTCGGTTCGATAACAAAAGACGAAAACGGACGGATTTCTCAGGTTTTTACTACATATGAACATTTTTCACATTCTCCCGTGCAACTCGGCTGCTAGTCCTCCTTTCATGCAGAATCTTAAGGTTCTAGCTCATGTCCAAGGCACCAAAGCCAGCTAAAAGGTCAATATTCAATACCTAAAACTTGAATTGTACTACTTCTTACTGGCTATTACATCAACTTAGAAGCTTGATCTGTATTCTACTATTGTGCTTTTAGTGTTTCAGCATATCGCAGCACGTGACATAGCTTTGCAGACGATAAGTACAACCGTTTCAGAGAGAAGAGCGGCCAATGTGACGATCTGGCTTTAAGTCGATTCGATAACAAATGACGAAAACGGACGGATATCTCAGGTTTTTACTACATATGAACACTTTTCACATTCTCCCGTGCAACTCGGCTGCTAGTCCTCCTTTCATGCAGAATCTTAAGGTAACAGCACATGTCCAAGGCACCAAAGCCAGCTAAAAAGTCAATAATCGATACCTAAAACTTGTATTGTACTACTTCTTACTGGATATTACATCAACTTAGAAGCTACATCTGTGTTCTACTGTGGTGCTTTTAGTGTCTCCGAATACCGCAGTACGCGACATAGCTTTGCAGACGATAAGTACAACCGTTTCAGAGAGAAGAGCGGCCAATGTGACGATCTGGCTTTATGTCGATTCAATAACAAATGACAAAAACGGACGGTTGTCTCAGGTTTTTACTACATATGAACACTTTTCACATTCTCCCGTGCAACTCGGCTGCTAGCCCTCCTTTCATGCAGAATCTTAAGGTCCTAGCTCATGTCCAAGGCACCAAAGCCAGCTAAAAGGTCAATATTCAATACCTATACCTTGAATTGTACTACCTCTTACTGGCTATTACATCAACTTAGAAGCTTCATCTGTGTTCTACTATGGTGCTTGTAGTGTCTCAGCATACCGCAGCACGCGACAGAGCTTTGCAGACGATAAGTACAACCGTTTCAGAGAGAAGAGCGGCCAGTGTGTCGATATGGCTTTAAGTCGATGCGATAACAAATGACGAAAACGGACGGATTTCTCAGGTTTTTACTACATATGAACACTTTTCACATTCTCCCGTGCAACTCGGCTGCTAGTCCTACTTTCATGCAGAATCTTAAGGTCCTAGCTCATGTCCAAGGCACCAAAGCCAGCTAAAAAGTCAATAATCGATACCTAAAACTTGCATTGTACTACTTCTTACTGGCTATTACATCAACTTAGAAGCTTCATCTGTGTTCTATTATGGTGCTTTTCCTGTTTCCGCCTACGGCAACACGCGACATAGCTTTGCAGACGATAAGTACAACCATTTCAGAGAGAAGATCGGCCAATGTGACGATCTGGCTTTAAGTCGATTCGATAACAAATGACGAAAACGGACGTATTTCTCTGGTTTTTACTACATATGAACACTTTTCACATTCTCCCGTGCAACTCGGCTGCTAGTCCTTTCATGCAGAATCTTAAGGTCCTAGCTCATGTCCAAGGCACCAAAGCCAGCTAAAAAGTCAATAACCGATACATAAAACTTGAATTGGACTACTTCTTACTGGCTATTACATCATCTTAGAAGCTTCATCTGTGTTCTATTATGGTGCTTTTCCTGTTTCCGCCTACGGCAACACGCGACATAGCTTTGCAGACGATAAGTACAACCGTTTCAGAGAGAAGAGCGGCCAATGTGACGATCTGGCTTTTAAGTCTATTCGATAACAAATGACGAAAACGGACGGATTTCTCAGGTTTGTACTACATATGAACACTTTTCACATTCTCCCGTGCAACTCGGCTGCTAGTCCTCCTTTCATGCAGAATCTTAAGGTCCTAGCTCATGTCCAAGGCACCAAAGCCAGCTAAAAAGTCAATAACCGATACCTAAAACTTGAATTGTACTACTTCTTACTGGCTATTACATCATTTTAGAAGCTTCATCTGTGTTCTACTATGGTGCTTTTAGTGTCTCCGAATACCGCAGCACGCGACATAGTTTTGCAGACGATAAGTACAACTGTTTCAGAGAGAAGAGCGGCCAATGTGACGATCTGGCTTTAAGTCGATTCGATAACAAATAACGAAAACAGACGGATTTCTCAGGTTTTTACTACATATGAACACTTTTCACATTCTCCCGTGCAACTTGGCTGCTAGTCCTCCTTTCATGCAGAATCTTAAGGTCCTAGCTCATGTCCAAGGCACCAAAGCCAGCTAAAAAGTCAATAATCAATACCTAAAACTTGAATTGTACTACTTCTTACTGGCTAATACATCAACTTAGAAGCTTCATCTGTGTTCTACTACGGTGCTTTTAGTTTCTCCGCATACCGCAGCACGCGACATAGTTTTGCAGACGATAAGTACAACCGTTTCAGAGAGAAGAGCGGCCAATGTGACGATCTGGCTTTAAGTCAATTCGATAATAAATGACGAAAACGGACGGATGTCTCAAGTTTTTTCTACATATGAACACTTTTCACATTCTCCCGTGCAACTCGGCTGCTAGTCCTCCTTTCATGCAGAATCTTAAGGTCCTAGCTCATGCCCAAGGCACCAAAGCCAGCTAAAAAGTCAATAATCAACACATAAAACTTGAATTGTACTAATTCTTACTGGGTATTACATCAGCTTACAAGCTTCATCTGTGTTCTACTATGGTGCTTTTAGTGTCTCCGCATACCGCAGCACGCGACATAGCTTTGCAGACCGTAAGTACAAGCGTTTCAGAGAGAAGAGCGGCCAATGTGACGATCTGGCTTTAAGTCGATTCGATAACCAATGACGAAAACAGACGTATTTCTCAGGTTTTTACTACATTTGAACACTTCTCACATTCTCTCATGCAACTCGGCTGCTAGTCCTCCCTTCATGCAGAATATTAAGGTCCTAGCTCATGTCCAAGGCACCAAAGCCAGCTAAAAATTCAATATTCAATACCTAAAACTTGAATTATACTACTTCTTACTGGCTATTACATCAACTTAGAAGCTTCATCTGTGTTCTACTATGGTGCTTTTAGGGTCTCAGCATACCGCAGCACGCGACATAGCTTTGCAGATGATAAGTACAACCGTTTCAGAAAGAAGAGCGGCCAATGTGACGATGTGGCTTTAAGTCGATTCGATAACAAATGACGAATACGGACGGATGTCTCAAGTTTTTACTACATATGAACACTTTTCACATTCTCCCGTGCAACTCGGCTGCTAGTCCTCCTTTCATGCAGAATCTTAAGGTCCTAGCTCATGTCCAAGGCCTCAAAGCCAGCTAAAAAGTCAATAATCGATACCTAAAACTTGAATTGTACTACTTCTTACTGGTTATTACATTAACTTAGAAGCTTCATCTGTGTTCTACTATGGTGCTTTTAGTGTCTCCGCATACCGCAGCAAGCGACATAGCTTTGTAGACGATAAGTACCACCGTTTCAGAGAGAAGAGCGGCCAATGTGACGATATGGCTTTAAGTCAATTCGATAACAAATGACGAAAACGGACGGATTTCTCAGGTTTTTATTACATATGAACACTTTTCACATTCTCTCGTGCAACTCGGCTGCTAGTCCTCATTTCATGCATAATGTTAAGGTCCTAGCTCATGTCCAAGGCACCAAAGCCAGCTAAAAAGTCAATAATCGATACCTAAAACTTGAATTGTACTACTTCTTCCTGGCTATTACATCAACTTAGAAGCTTCATCTGTGTTCTACTATGGTGCTTTTAGTGTATCAGCATACCGCAGCACGCGACATAGCTTTGCAGACGATAAGTAAAACCGTTTCAGAGAGAAGAGCGGCCAATGTGACGATCTGGCTTTAAGTCGATTCGATATCAAATGACGAAAACGGACGGATGTCTAGGTTTTTACCACATATGAACACTTTTCATATTCTCCCGTCCAACTCCGCTGCTAATGCTCCTTTCATGCAGAAACTGAAGGACCTAGCTCATGTCCAAGGCACCAAAGCCAGCTAAAAAGTCAATAATCGATACCTAAAACTTGAATTGTACTACTTCTTACTGACTATTACATCAACTTAGAAGCTTCATCTGTGTTCTACGATGGTGCTTTTAGTGTCTCCGCATACCGCAGCACGAGATATAGCTTTGCAGACGATAAATGTAACCGTTTCAGACAGAAGTGCGGCTAATGTGACGATCTGGCTTGATGTCGATTCGATAACAAATGAGGAAAACGGACGGATTTCTCAGGTTATAACTACATATGAACACTTTTCACATTCTCCCGTGCAACTCGGCTGCTAGTCCTCCTTTCATGCAGAATGTTAAGGTCCTAGCTCGTGTCCAAGGCACCAAAGCCAGCTAAAAAGTCAATAATCGATACCTAAAACTTTAATTGTACTACTTCTTACTGGATATTACATCAACTTAGAAGCCTCATCTGTGTTCTACTACGGTGATTTTAGTGTCTCCGCACATCGCAGCACGCGACATTGCTTTGTAGACGATAAGTACAACCGTTTCAGAGAGATGAGCGGCCAATGTGACGATCTGGCTTTAAGTCGGTTCGATAACAAAAGACGAAAACGGACCGATTTCTCAGGTTTTTACTACATATGAACACTACTACTTACTGGCTATTACATCAACTTAGAAGCTTCATCTGTGTTCTACTACGGTGCTTTTAGTTTCTCCGCATACCGCAGCACGCGACATAGTTTTGCAGACGATAAGTACAACCGTTTCATTGAGAAGAGCTGCCAATGTGACGATGTGGCTTTAAGTCGATTCGATAACAAATGACGAAAACGGACGGATGTCTCATTTTTTTACTACATATGAACATTTTTCACATTCTCCCGTGCAACTCGGCTGCTAGTCCTCCTTTCATGCAGAATCTTAAGGTGCTAGCTCATGTCCAAGGCACCAATGCCACCTAAAAGGTCAATATTCAATACCTAAAACTTGAATTGTACTACTTCTTACTGGCTATTACATCAACTTAGAAGCTTGATCTGTATTCTACTATTGTGCTTTTAGTGTTTCAGCATATCGCAACACGTGACATAGCTTTGCAGACGATAAGTACAACCGTTTCAGAGAGAAGAGCGGCCAATGTGACGATCTGGCTTTAAGTCGATTCGATAACAAATGACGAAAACGGACGGATGTCTCAGGTTTTTACTACATATGAACACTTTTCACATTCTCCCGTGCAACTCGGCTGCTAGCCCTCCTTTCATGCAGAATCTTAAGGTCCTAGCTCATGTCCAAGGCACCAAAGCCAGCTAAAAGGTCAATATTCAATACCTATACCTTGAATTGTACTACCTCTTACTGGCTATTACATCAACTTAGAAGCTTCATCTGTGTTCTACTATGGTGCTTGTAGTGTCTCAGCATACCGCAGCACGCGACAGAGCTTTGCAGACGATAAGTACAACCGTTTCAGAGAGAAGAGCGGCCAGTGTGTCGATATGGCTTTAAGTCGATGCGATAACAAATGACGAAAACGGACGGATTTCTCAGGTTTTTACTACATATGAACACTTTTCACATTCTCCCGTGCAACTCGGCTGCTAGTCCTCCTTTCATGCAGAATCTTAAGGTCCTAGCTCATATCCAAGGCACCAAAGCCAGCTAAAAAGTCAATAATCGATACCTAAAACTTGCATTGTACTACTTCTTACTGGCTATTACATCAACTTAGAAGCTTCATCTGTGTTCTATTATGGTGCTTTTCCTGTTTCCGCCTACGGCAACACGCGACATAGCTTTGCAGACGATAAGTACAACCATTTCAGAGAGAAGATCGGCCAATGTGACGATCTGGCTTTAAGTCGATTCGATAACAAATGACGAAAACGGACGTATTTCTCTGGTTTTTACTACATATGAACACTTTTCACATTCTCCCCTGCAATTCGGCTGCTAGTCCTCTTTTCATGCAGAATCTTAAAGTCCTAGCTCATGTCCAAGCTACCAAAGCCAGCTAAAAAGTCAATAACCGATACATAAAACTTGAATTGGACTACTTCTTACTGGCTATTACATCATCTTAGAAGCTTCATCTGTGTTCTATTATGGTGCTTTTCCTGTTTCCGCCTACGGCAACACGCGACATATCTTTGCAGACGATAAGTACAACCGTTTCAGAGAGAAGAGCGGCCAATGTGACGATCTGGCTTTTAAGTCGATTCGATAACAAATGACGGAAACGGACGGATTTCTCAGGTTTGTACTACATATGAACACTTTTCACATTCTCCCGTGCAACTCGGCTGCTAGTCCTCCTTTCATGCAGAATCTTAAGGTCCTAGCTCATGTCCAAGGCACCAAAGCCAGCTAAAAAGTCAATAACCGATACGTAAAACTTGAATTGTACTACTTCTTACTGGCTATTACATCATTTTAGAAGCTTCATCTGTGTTCTACTATGGTGCTTTTAGTGTCTCCGAATACCGCAGCACGCGACATAGTTTTGCAGACGATAAGTACAACTGTTTCAGAGAGAAGAGCGGCCAATGTGACGATCTGGCTTTAAGTCGATTCGATAACAAATAACGAAAACAGACGGATTTCTCAGGTTTTTACTACATATGAACACTTTTCACATTCTCCCGTGCAACTTGGCTGCTAGTAATCCTTTCATGCAGAATCTTAAGGTGCTAGCTCATGTCCAAGGCACCAAAGCCAGCTAAAACGTCAATAATCAATACCTAAAACTTGAATTGTACTACTTCTTACTGGCTAATACATCAACTTAGAAGCTTCATCTGTGTTCTACTACGGTGCTTTTAGTTTCTCCGCATACCGCAGCACGCGACATAGTTTTGCAGACGATAAGTACAACCGTTTCAGAGAGAAGAGCGGCCAATGTGACGATCTGGCTTTAAGTCGATTCGATAACAAATGACGAAAACGGACGGATGTCTCAAGTTTTTTCTACATATGAACACTTTTCACATTCTCCCGTGCAACTCGGCTGCTAGTCCTCCTTTCATGCAGAATCTTAAGGTCCTAGCTCATGTCCAAGGCACCAAAGCCAGCTAAAAGGTCAATATTCAATACCTAAAACATGAATTGTACTACTTCTTACTGGCTATTACATCAACTTAGAAGCTTGATCTGTGTTCTACTATGGTGCTTTTACTGTCTCAGCATGCCGCAGCACGCGACATAGCTTTGCAGACGAGAAGTACAACCGTTTCAGAGAGAAGAGCGGCCAATGTGACGATCTGGCTTTAAGTCGATTCGATAACAAATGACAAAAACGGACGGATTTCTCAGGTATTTACTACATATGAACACTTTTCACATTCTCCCGTGCAACTCGGCTGCTAGTCCTCCTTTCATGCAGAATCTTAAGGTCCTAGCTCATGTCCAAGGCATCAAAGCCAGCTAAAAAGTCAATAATCAATACCTAAAACTTGAATTGTACTAATTCATACTGGGTATTACATCAGCTTACAAGCTTCATCTGTGTTCTACTATGGTGCTTTTAGTGTCTCCGCATACCGCAGCACGCGACATAGCTTTGCAGACCGTAAGTACAAGCGTTTCAGAGAGAAGAGCGGCCAATGTGACGATCTGGCTTTAAGTCGATTCGATAACCAATGACGAAAACAGACGTATTTCTCAGGTTTTTACTACATTTGAACACTTCTAACATTCTCTCATGCAACTCGGCTGCTAGTCCTCCCTTCATGCAGAATATTAAGGTCCTAGCTCATGTCCAAGGCACCAAAGCCAGCTAAAAATTCAATATTCAATACCTAAAACTTGAATTATACTACTTCTTACTGGCTGTTACATCAACTTAGAAGGTTCATCTGTGTTCTACTATGGTGCTTTTAGGGTCTCAGCATACCGCAGCACGCGACATAGCTTTGCAGATGATAAGTACAACCGTTTCAGAGAGAAGAGCGGCCAATGTGACGATGTGGCTTTAAGTCGATTCGATAACAAATGACGAAAACGGACGGATGTCTCAAGTTTTTACTACATATGAACACTTTTCACATTCTCCCGTGCAACTCGGCTGCTATTTCTCCTTTCATGCAGAATCTTAAGGTCCTAGCTCATGTCCAAGGCCTCAAAGCCAGCTAAAAAGTCAATAATCGATACCTAAAACTTGAATTGTACTACTTCTTACTGGTTATTACATTAACTTAGAAGCTTCATCTGTGTTCTACTATGGTGCTTTTAGTGTCTCCGCATACCGCAGCACGCGACATAGCTTTGTAGACGATAAGTACAACCGTTTCAGAGAGAAGAGCGGCCAATGTGACTTTCTGGCTTTAAGTCAATTCGATAACAAATGACGAAAACGGACGGATTTCTCAGGTTTTTATTACATATGAACACTTTTCACATTCACTCGTGCAACTCGGCTGCTAGTCCTCATTTCATGCATAATGTTAAGGTCCTAGCTCATGTCCAAGGCACCAAAGCCAGCTAAAAAGTCAATAATCGATACCTAAAACTTGAATTGTACTACTTCTTCCTGGCTATTACATCAACTTAGAAGCTTCATCTGTGTTCTACTATGGTGCTTTTAGTGTATCAGCATACCGCAGCACGCGACATAGCTTTGCAGACGATAAGTAAAACCGTTTCAGAGAGAAGAGCGGCCAATGTGACGATCTGGCTTTAAGTCGATTCGATATCAAATGACGAAAACGGACGGATGTCAAGGTTTTTACCACATATGAACACTTTTCATATTCTCCTGTCCAACTCCGCTGCTAATGCTCCTTTCATGCAGAATCTGAAGGACCTAGCTCATGTCCAAGGCACCAAAGCCAGCTAAAAAGTCAATAATCGATACCTAAAACTTGAATTGTACTACTTCTTACTGGCTATTACATCAACTTAGAAGCTTCATCTGTGTTCTACGATGGTGCTTTTAGTGTCTCCGCATACCGCAGCACGAGATATAGCTTTGCAGACGACAAATGTAACCGTTTCAGACAGAAGTGCGGCTAATGTGACGATCTGGCTTTATGTCGATTCGATAACAAATGAGGAAAACGGACGGATTTCTCAGGTTATAACTACATATGAACACTTTTCACATTCTCCCGTGCAACTCGGCTGCTAGTCCTCCTTTCATGCAGAATTTTAAGGTCCTAGCTCGTGTCCAAGGCACCAAAGCCAGCTAAAAAGTCAATAATCGATACCTAAAACTTTAATTGTACTACTTCTTACTGGATATTACATCAACTTAGAAGCCTCATCTGTGTTCTACTACGGTGATTTTAGTGTCTCCGCACATCGCAGCACGCGACATTGCTTTGTAGACGATAAGTACAACCGTTTCAGAGAGATGAGCGGCCAATGTGACGATCTGGCTTTAAGTCGGTTCGATAACAAAAGACGAAAACGGACCGATTTCTCAGGTTTTTACTACATATGAACACTACTTCTTACTGGCTATTACATCAACATAGAAGCTTCATCTGTGTTCTACTACGGTGCTTTTAGTTTCTCCGCATACCGCAGCACGCGACATAGTTTTGCAGACGATAAGTACAACCGTTTCATTGAGAAGAGCGGCCAATGTGACGATGTGGCTTTAAGTCGATTCGATAACAAATGACGAAAACGGACGGATATCTCAGGTTTTTACTACATATGAACACTTTTCACATTCTCCCGTGCAACTCGGCTGCTAGTCCTCCTTTCATGCAGAATCTTAAGGTAACAGCTCATGTCCAAGGCACCAAAGCCAGCTCAAAAGTCAATAATCGATACCTAAAACTTGTATTGTACTACTTCTTACTGGATATTACATCAACTTAGAAGCTACATCTGTGTTCTACTGTGGTGCTTTCAGTGCCTCCGAATACCGCAGTGCGCGACATAGCTTTGCAGACGATAAGTACAACCGTTTCAGAGAGAAGAGCGGCCAATGTGACGATCTGGCTTTAAGTCGATTCAATAACAAATGACGAAAACGGACGGATGTCTCAGGTTTTTACTACATATGAACACTTTTCACATTCTCCCGTGCAACTCGGCTGCTAGCCCTCCTTTCATGCAGAATCTTAAGGTCCTAGCTCATGTCCAAGGCACCAAAGCCAGCTAAAAAGTCAATAATCGATACCTAAAACTTGAATTGTACTACTTCTTACTGGCTATTACATCAACTTAGAAGCTTGATCTGTATTCTGCTATTGTGCTTTTAGTGTTTCAGCATATCGCAGCACGTGACATAGCTTTGCAGACGATAAGTACAACCGTTTCAGAGAGAAGAGCGGCCAATGTGACGATCTGGCTTTAAGTCGATTCGATAACAAATGACGAAAACGGACGGATATCTCAGGTTTTTACTACATATGAACACTTTTCACATTCTCCCGTGCAACTCGGCTGCTAGTCCTCCTTTCATGCAGAATCTTAAGGTAACAGCTCATGTCCAAGGCACCAAAGCCAGCTCAAAAGTCAATAATCGATACCTAAAACTTGTATTGTACTACTTCTTACTGGATATTACATCAACTTAGAAGCTACATCTGTGTTCTACTGTGGTGCTTTTAGTGCCTCCGAATACCGCAGTGCGCGACATAGCTTTGCAGACGATAAGTACAACCGTTTCAGAGAGAAGAGCGGCCAATGTGACGATCTGGCTTTAAGTCGATTCAATAACAAATGACGAAAACGGACGGATGTCTCAGGTTTTTACTACATATGAACACTTTTCACATTCTCCCGTGCAACTCGGCTGCTAGCCCTCCTTTCATGCAGAATCTTAAGGTCCTAGCTCATGTCCAAGGCACCAAAGCCAGCTAAAAGGTCAATATTCAATACCTACACCTTGAATTGTACTACCTCTTACTGGCTATTACATCAACTTAGAAGCTTCATCTGTGTTCTACTATGGTGCTTGTAGTGTCTCAGCATACCGCAGCACGCGACAGAGCTTTGCAGACGATAAGTAAAACTGTTTCAGAGAGAAGAGCGGCCAGTGTGTCGATATGGCTTTAAGTCGATGCGATAACAAATGACGAAAACGGACGGATTTCTCAGGTTTTTACTACATATGAACACTTTTCACATTCTCCCGTGCAACTCGGCTGCTAGTCCTCCTTTCATGCAGAATCTTAAGGTCCTAGCTCATGTCCAAGGCACCAAAGCCAGCTAAAAAGTCAATAATCGATACCTAAAACTTGCATTGTACTACTTCTTACTGGCTATTACATCAACTTAGAAGCTTCATCTATGTTCTATTATGGTGCTTTTCCTGTTTCCGCCTACGGCAACACGCGACATAGCTTTGCAGACGATAAGTACAACCATTTCAGAGAGAAGATCGGCCAATGTGACGATCTGGCTTTAAGTCGATTCGATAACAAATGACGAAAACGGACGTATTTCTCTGGTTTTTACTACATATGAACACTTTTCACATTCTCCCGTGCAACTCGGCTGCTAGTCCTCCTTTCATGCAGAATCTTAAGGTCCTAGCTCATGTCCAAGGCACCACAGCCAGCTAAAAAGTCAATAACCGATACATAAAACTTGAATTGGACTACTTCTTACTGGCTATTACATCATCTTAGAAGCTTCATCTGTGTTCTATTATGGTGCTTTTCCTGTTTCCTCCTACGGCAACACGCGACATAGCTTTGCAGACGATAAGTACAACCGTTTCAGAGAGAAGAGCGGCCAATGTGACGATCTGGCTTTTAAGTCGATTCGATAACAAATGACGAAAACGGACGGATTTCTCAGGTTTGTACTACATATGAACACTTTTCACATTCTCCCGTGCAACTCGGCTGCTAGTCCTCCTTTCATGCAGAATCTTAAGGTCCTAGCTCATGTCCAAGGCACCAAAACCAGCTAAAAAGTCAATAATCAATACCTAAAACTTGAATTGTACTAATTCATACTGGGTATTACATCAGCTTACAAGCTTCATCTGTGTTCTACTATGGTGCTTTTAGTGTCTCCGCATACCGCAGCACGCGACATAGCTTTGCAGACCGTAAGTACAAGCGTTTCAGAGAGAAGAGCGGCCAATGTGACGATCTGGCTTTAAGTCGATTCCATAACCAATGACGAAAACAGACGTATTTCTCAGGTTTTTACTACATTTGAACACTTCTAACATTCTCTCATGCAACTCGGCTGCTAGTCCTCCCTTCATGCAGAATATTAAGGTCCTAGCTCATGTCCAAGGCACCAAAGCCAGCTAAAAATTCAATATTCAATACCTAAAACTTGAATTATACTACTTCTTACTGGCTGTTACATCAACTTAGAAGGTTCATCTGTGTTCTACTATGGTGCTTTTAGGGTCTCAGCATACCGCAGCACGCGACATAGCTTTGCAGATGATAAGTACAACCGTTTCAGAGAGAAGAGCGGCCAATGTGACGATGTGGCTTTAAGTCGATTCGATAACAAATGACGAAAACGGACGGATGTCTCAAGTTTTTACTACATATGAACACTTTTCACATTCTCCCGTGCAACTCGGCTGCTAGTTCTCCTTTCATGCAGAATCTTAAGGTCCTAGCTCATGTCCAAGGCCTCAAAGCCAGCTAAAAAGTCAATAATCGATACCTAAAACTTGAATTGTACTACTTCTTACTGGTTATTACATTAACTTAGAAGCTTCATCTGTGTTCTACTATGGTGCTTTTAGTGTCTCCGCATACCGCAGCACGCGACATAGCTTTGTAGACGATAAGTACAACCGTTTCAGAGAGAAGAGCGGCCAATGTGACGATCTGGCTTTAAGTCAATTCGATAACAAATGACGAAAACGGACGGATTTCTCAGGTTTTTATTACATATGAACACTTTTCACATTCTCTCGTGCAACTCGGCTGCTAGTCCTCATTTCATGCATAATGTTAAGGTCCTAGCTCATGTCCAAGGCACCAAAGCCAGCTAAAAAGTCAATAATCGATACCTAAAACTTGAATTGTACTACTTCTTCCTGGCTATTACATCAACTTAGAAGCTTCATCTGTGTTCTACTATGGTGCTTTTAGTGTATCAGCATACCGCAGCACGCGACATAGCTTTGCAGACGGTAAGTAAAACCGTTTCAGAGAGAAGAGCGGCCAATGTGACGATCTGGCTTTAAGTCGATTCGATATCAAATGACGAAAACGGACGGATGTCTAGGTTTTTACCACATATGAACACTTTTCATATTCTCCCGTCCAACTCCGCTGCTAATGCTCCTTTCATGCAGAATCTGAAGGACCTAGCTCATGTCCAAGGCACCAAAGCCAGCTAAAAAGTCAATAACCGATACGTAAAACTTGAATTGTACTACTTCTTACTGGCTATTACATCATTTTAGAAGCTTCATCTGTGTTCTACTATGGTGCTTTTAGTGTCTCCGAATACCGCAGCACGCGACATAGTTTTGCAGACGATAAGTACAACTGTTTCAGAGAGAAGAGCGGCCAATGTGACGATCTGGCTTTAAGTCGATTCGATAACAAATAACGAAAACAGACGGATTTCTCAGGTTTTTACTACATATGAACACTTTTCACATTCTCCCGTGCAACTTGGCTGCTAGTAATCCTTTCATGCAGAATCTTAAGGTGCTACCTCATGTCCAAGGCACCAAAGCCAGCTAAAACGTCAATAATCAATACCTAAAACTTGAATTGTACTACTTCTTACTGGCTAATACATCAACTTAGAAGCTTCATCTGTGTTCTACTACGGTGTGTTTAGTTTCTCCGCATACCGCAGCACGCGACATAGTTTTGCAGACGATAAGTACAACCGTTTCAGAGAGAAGAGCGGCCAATGTGACGATCTGGCTTTAAGTCGATTCGATAATAAATGACGAAAACGGACGGATGTCTCAAGTTTTTTCTACATATGAACACTTTTCACATTCTCCCGTGCAACTCGGCTGCTAGTCCTCCTTTCATGCAGAATCTTAAGGTCCTAGCTCATGTCCAAGGTACCAAAGCCAGCTAAAAGGTCAATATTCAATACCTAAAACATGAATTGTACTACTTCTTACTGGCTATTACATCAACTTAGAAGCTTGATCTGTGTTCTACTATGGTGCTTTTACTGTCTCAGCATGCCGCAGCACGCGACATAGCTTTGCAGACGAGAAGTACAACCGTTTCAGAGAGAAGAGCGGCCAATGTGACGATCTGGCTTTAAGTCGATTCGATAACAAATGACAAAAACGGACGGATTTCTCAGGTATTTACTACATATGAACACTTTTCACATTCTCCCGTGCAACTCGGCTGCTAGTCCTCCTTTCATGCAGAATCTTAAGGTCCTAGCTCATGTCCAAGGCACCAAAGCCAGCTAAAAAGTCAATAATCAATACCTAAAACTTGAATTGTACTAATTCATACTGGGTATTACATCAGCTTACAAGCTTCATCTGTGTTCTACTATGGTGCTTTTAGTGTCTCCGCATACCGCAGCACGCGACATAGCTTTGCAGACCGTAAGTACAAGCGTTTCAGAGAGAAGAGCGGCCAATGTGACGATCTGGCTTTAAGTCGATTCGATAACCAATGACGAAAACAGACGTATTTCTCAGGTTTTTACTACATTTGAACACTTCTCACATTCTCTCATGCAACTCGGCTGCTAGTCCTCCCTTCATGCAGAATATTAAGGTCCTAGCTCATGTCCAAGGCACCAAAGCCAGCTAAAAATTCAATATTCAATACCTAAAACTTGAATTATACTACATCTTACTGGCTATTACATCAACTTAGAAGCTTCATCTGTGTTCTACTATGGTGCTTTTAGGGTCTCAGCCTACCGCAGCACGCGACATAGCTTTGCAGATGATAAGTACAACCGTTTCAGAGAGAAGAGCGGCCAATGTGACGATGTGGCTTTAAGTCGATTCGATAACAAATGACGAAAACGGACGGATGTCTCAAGTTTTTACTACATATGAACACTTTTCACATTCTCCCGTCCAACTCGGCTGCTAGTCCTCCTTTCATGCAGAATCTTAAGGTCCTAGCTCATGTCCAAGGCCTCAAAGCCAGCTAAAAAGTCAATAATCGATACCTAAAACTTGAATTGTACTACTTCTTACTGGTTATTACATTAACTTAGAAGCTTCATCTGTGTTCTACTATGGTGCTTTTAGTGTCTCCGCATACCGCAGCACGCGACATAGCTTTGTAGACGATAAGTACAACCGTTTCAGAGAGAAGAGCGGCCAATGTGACGATCTGGCTTTAAGTCAATTCGATAACAAATGACGAAAACGGACGGATTTCTCAGGTTTTTATTACATATGAACACTTTTCACATTCACTCGTGCAACTCGGCTGCTAGTCCTCATTTCATGCATAATGTTAAGGTCCTAGCTCATGTCCAAGGCACCAAAGCCAGCTAAAAAGTCAATAATCGATACCTAAAACTTGAATTGTACTACTTCTTCCTGGCTATTACATCAACTTAGAAGCTTCATCTGTGTTCTACTATGGTGCTTTTAGTGTATCAGCATACCGCAGCACGCGACATAGCTTTGCAGACGATAAGTAAAACCGTTTCAGAGAGAAGAGCGGCCAATGTGACGATGTGGCTTTAAGTCGATTCGATAACAAATGACGAAAACGGACGGATGTCTCATTTTTTTACCACATATGAACACTTTTCATATTCTCCCGTCCAACTCCGCTGCTAATGCTCCTTTCATGCAGAATCTGAAGGACCTAGCTCATGTCCAAGGCACCAAAGCCAGCTAAAAAGTCAATAATCGATACCTAAAACTTGAATTGTACTACTTCTTACTGGCTATTACATCAACTTAGAAGCTTCATCTGTGTTCTACGATGGTGCTTTTAGTGTCTCCGCATACCGCAGCACGAGATATAGCTTTGCAGACGATAAATGTAACCGTTTCAGACAGAAGTGCGGCTAATGTGACGATCTGGCTTTATGTTGATTCGATAACAAATGAGGAAAACGGACGGATTTCTCAGGTTATAACTACATATGAACACTTTTCACATTCTCCCGTGCAACTCGGCTGCTAGTCCTCCTTTCATGCAGAATTTTAAGGTCCTAGCTCGTGTCCAAGGCACCAAAGCCAGCTAAAAAGTCAATAATCGATACCTAAAACTTTAATTGTACTACTTCTTACTGGATATTACATCAACTTAGAAGCCTCATCTGTGTTCTACTACGGTGATTTTAGTGTCTCCGCACATCGCAGCACGCGACATTGCTTTGTAGACGATAAGTACAACCGTTTCAGAGAGATGAGCGGCCAATGTGACGATCTGGCTTTAAGTCGGTTCGATAACAAAAGACGAAAACGGACCGATTTCTCAGGTTTTTACTACATATGAACACTACTTCTTACTGGCTATTACATCAACTTAGAAGCTTCATCTGTGTTCTACTACGGTGCTTTTAGTTTCTCCGCATACCGCAGCACGCGACATAGTTTTGCAGACGATAAGTACAACCGTTTCATTGAGAAGAGCGGCCAATGTGACGATGTGGCTTTAAGTCGATTCGATAACAAATGACGAAAACGGACGGATGTCTCATTTTTTTACCACATATGAACATTTTTCACATTCTCCCGTGCAACTCGGCTGCTAGTCCTCCTTTCATGCAGAATCTTAAGGTGCTAGCTCATGTCCAAGGCACCAAAGCCAGCTAAAAGGTCAATATTCAATACCTAAAACTTGAATTGTACTACTTCTTACTGGCTATTACATCAACTTAGAAGCTTGATCTGTATTCTGCTATTGTGCTTTTAGTGTTTCAGCATATCGCAGCACGTGACATAGCTTTGCAGACGATAAGTACAACCGTTTCAGAGAGAAGAGCGGCCAATGTGACGATCTGGCTTTAAGTCGATTCGATAACAAATGACGAAAACGGACGGATTTCTTAGGTTTTTACTACATATGAACACTTTTCACATTCTCCCGTGCAACTCGGCAGCTAGTCCTCCTTTCATGCAGAATCTTAAGGTCCTAGCACATGTCCAAGGCACCAAAGCCAGCAAAAAGGTCAATATTCAATACCTAAAACTTGAATTGTACTACTTCTTACTGGCTGTTACATCAACTTAGAAGCTTCATCTGTGTTCTACTGTGGTGCTTTTAGTGTCTCCGCATACCGCAGCACGCGACATAGCTTTGCAGACGATAAGTACAACCGTTTCAGAGAGAAGAGCGGCTAATGTGACGATCTGGCTTTAAGTCGATTCGATAACAAATGACGAAAACGGACGGATTTCTAAGGTTTTTACTACATATGAACACTTTTCACATTCTCCCGTGCAACTCGGCTGCTAGTCCTCCTTTCATGCAGAATATTAAGATCCAAGCTCATGTCCAAGGCACCAAAGCCAGCTAAAAAGTCAATAATCAATACTTAAAACTTGAATTGTACTACTTCTTACTGGCTATTACATCAACTTAGAAGCTTCATCTGTGTTCTACTACGGTGCTTTTAGTTTCTCCGCATACCGCAGCACGCGACATAGTTTTGCAGACGATAAGTACAACCGTTTCAGAGAGAAGAGCGGCCAATGTGACGATGTGGCTTTAAGTCGATTCGATAACAAATGACGAAAACGGACGGATGTCTCATTTTTTTACTACATATGAACACTTTTCACATTCTCCCGTGCAACTCGGCAGCTAGTCCTCCTTTCATGCAGAATCTTAAGGTCCTAGCTCATGTCCAAGGCACCAAAGCCAGCTAAAAAGTCAATAAGCGATACCTAAAACTTGAATTGTACTACTTCTTACTGGCTGTTACATCAACTTAGAAGCTTCATCTGTGTTCTACTGTGGTGATTTTAGTGTCTCCGCATACCGCAGCACGCGACATAGCTTTGCTGACGATAAGTACAACCGTTTCAGAGAGAAGAGCGGCTAATGTGACGATCTGCCATTAAGTCGATTCGATAACAAATGACGAAAACGGACGGATTTCTAAGGTTTTTACTACATATGAACACTTTTCACATTCTCCCGTGCAACTCGGCTGCTAGTCCTCCTTTCATGCAGAATATTAAGATCCAAGCTCATGTCCAAGGCACCAAAGCCAGCTAAAAAGTCAATTATCAATACCTAAAACTTGAATTGTACTACTTCTTACTGGCTATTACATCAACTTAGAAGCTTCATCTGTGTTCTACTACGGTGCTTTTAGTTTCTCCGCATACCGCAGCACGCGACATAGTTTTGCAGACGATAAGTACAACCGTTTCAGAGAGAAGAGCGGCCAATGTGACGATGTGGCTTTAAGTCGATTCGATAACAAATGACGAAAACGGACGGATATCTCATTTTTTTACTACATATGAACACTTTTCACATTCTCCCGTGCAACTCGGCTGCTAGTCCTCCTTTCATGCAGAACCTTAAGGTCCTAGCTCATGTCCAAGGCACCAAAGCCAGCTAAAAGGTCAATATTCAATACCTAAAAATTGAATTGTATAACTTCTTACTGGCTATTACATCAACTTAGAAGCGTGATCTGTGTTCTACTATGGTGCTTTTAGTGTCTCCGCATACCGCAGCACGCGACATAGCTTTGCAGACGATAAGTACAACCGTTTCAGAGAGAAGAGCGGCCAATGTGACGATCTGGCTTTAAGTCGATTCGATAACAAATGACGAAAACGGACGGATTTCTCAGGTTTTTACTACATATGAACACTTTTCACATACTCCCGTGAAACTCGGCTGCTAGTCCTCCTTTCATGCAGAATCTTAAGGTCCTAGCTCATGTCCAAGGCACCAAAGCCAGCTAAAAAGTCAATAATCGATACCTAAAACTAGAATTGTACTACTTCTTACTGGATATTACATCAACTTAGAAGCTTCATCTGTGTTCTACTGCGGTGCTTTTAGTGTCTCCGAATACCGCAGTACGCGACATAGCTTTGCAGACGATAAGTACAACCGTTTCAGAGAGAAGAGCGGCCAATGTGACGATGTGGCTTTAAGTCGATTCGATAACAAATGACGAAAACGGACGGATTTCTCAGGTTTTTACTACATATGAACACTTTTCACATTCTCCCGTGGAACTCGGCTACTAGTCCTCCTTTCATGCAGAATCTTAAGGTCCTAGCTCATGTCCAAGGCACCAAAGCCAGCTAAAAAGTCAATAATCAATACCTAAAACTTGAAATGTACTGCTTCTTACTGGCTATTACATCAACTTAGAAGCTTCATCTGTGTTCTACTACGTTGCTTTTAGTTTCTCCGCATACCGCAGCACGCGACATAGTTTTGCAGACGATAAGTACAACCGTTTCAGAGAGAAGAGCGGCCAATGTGACGATCTGGCTTTAAGTCGATTCGATAACAAATGACGAAAACGGACGGATTTCTCAGGTTTATACTACATATGAACACTTTTCACATTCTCCCGTGCAACTTGGCTTTTAGTCCTCCTTTCATCAGAATCTTAAGGTCCTAGCTCATGTCCAAGGCACCAAAGCCAGCTAAAAAGTCAATAATCAATACCTAAAACTTGAATTGTACTACCTCTTACTGGCTAATACATCAACTTAGAAGCTTCATCTGTGTTCTACTACGGTGCTTTTGGTTTCTCCGTAAACCGCAGCACGCGACATAGTTTTGTAGACGATAAGTACAACCGTTTCAGAGAGAAGAGCGGCCAATGTGACGATGTGGCTTTAAGTCGATTCGATAACAAATGACGAAAACGGACGGATGTCTCAGGTTTTTACTACATATGAACACTTTTCACATTCTTCCGTGCTACTCGGCTGCTAGTCCTCCTTTCATGTAGAATCTTAAGGTCCTAGCTCATGTCCAAGGCACCAAAGCCAGCTAAAAGGTCAATATTCAATACCTAAAACTTGAATTGTACTACTTCTTACTGGCTATTACATCAACTTAGAAGCTTGATCTGTGTTCTACTATGGTGCTTTTAGTGTCTCAGCATACCGCAGCACGCGACATAGCTTTGCAGACGATAAGTACATCCGTTTCAGAGAGAAGATCGGCCAATGTGACGATCTGGCTTTAAGTCGATTCGATAACAAATGACGAAAACGGACGGATTTCTCAGGTTTTTACTACATATGAACACTTTTCACATTCTCCCGTGCAACTCGGCTGCTAGTCCTCCTTTCATGCAGAATCTTAAGGTCCTAGCTCATGTCCAAAGCACCAAAGCCAGCTAAAAGGTCCATATTCAATACCTAAAACTTGAATTGTACTACTTCTTACTGGCTATTACATCAACTTAGAAGCTTGATCTGTGTTCTACTATGGTGCTTTTAGTGTCTCAGCATACCGCAGCACGCGACATAGCTTTGCAGACGATAAGTACATCCGTTTCAGAGAGAAGATCGGCCAATGTGACGATCTGGCTTTAAGTCGATTCGATAACAAATGACGAAAACGGACGGATTTCTCAGGTTTTTACTACATATGAACACTTTTCACATTCTCCCGTGCAACTCGGCAGCTAGTCCTCCTTTCATGCAGAATCTTAAGGTCCTAGCTCATGTCCAAGGCACCAAAGCCAACTAAAAAGTCAATAACCGATACCTAAAACTTGAATTGTACTACTTCTTACTGGCTATTACATCATTTTAGAAGCTTCATCTGTGTTCTACTATGGTGCTTTTGGTTTCTCCGTAAACCGAAGCACGCGACATAGTTTTGTAGACGATAAGTACAACCGTTTCAGAGAGAAGAGCGGCCAATGTGACGATGTGGCTTTAAGTCGATTCGATAACAAATGACGAAAACGGACGGATGTCTCAGGTTTTTACTACATATGAACACTTTTCACATTCTTCCGTACTACTCGGCTGCTAGTCCTCCTTTCATGCAGAATCTTAAGGTCCTAGCTCATGTCCAAGGCACCAAAGCCAGCTAAAAGGTCAATATTCAATACCTAAAACTTGAATTGTACTACTTCTTACTGGCTATTACATCAACTTAGAAGCTTCATCTGTGTTCTACTACGGTGCTTTTGGTTTCTCCGTAAACCGCAGCACGCGACATAGTTTTGTAGACGATAAGTACAACCGTTTCAGAGAGAAGAGCGGCCAATGTGACGATGTGGCTTTAAGTCGATTCGATAACAAATGACGAAAACGGACGGATGTCTCAGGTTTTTACTACATATGAACACTTTTCACATTCTTCCGTGCTACTCGGCTGCTAGTCCTCCTTTCATGCAGAATCTTAAGGTCCTAGCTCATGTCCAAGGCACCAAAGCCAGCTAAAAGGTCAATATTCAATACCTAAAACTTGAATTGTACTACTTCTTACTGGCTATTACATCAACTTAGAAGCTTGATCTGTGTTCTACTATGGTGCTTTTAGAGTCTCAGCATACCGCAGCACGCGACATAGCTTTGCAGACGATAAGTACATCCGTTTCAGAGAGAAGATCGGCCAATGTGACGATCTGGCTTTAAGTCGATTCGATAACAAATGACGAAAACGGACGGATTTCTCAGGTTTTTACTACATATGAACACTTTTCACATTCTCCCGTGCAACTCGGCTGCTAGTCCTCCTTTCATGCAGAATCTTAAGGTCCTAGCTCATGTCCAAAGCACCAAAGCCAGCTAAAAGGTCAATATTCAATACCTAAAACTTGAATTGTACTACTTCTTACTGGCTATTACATCAACTTAGAAGCTTGATCTGTGTTCTACTATGGTGCTTTTAGTGTCTCAGCATACCGCAGCACGCGACATAGCTTTGCAGACGATAAGTACATCCGTTTCAGAGAGAAGATCGGCCAATGTGACGATCTGGCTTTAAGTCGATTCGATAACAAATGACGAAAAGGGACGGATTTCTCAGGTTTTTACTACATATGAACACTTTTCACATTCTCCCGTGCAACTCGGCAGCTAGTCCTCCTTTCATGCAGAATCTTAAGGTCCTAGCTCATGTCCAAGGCACCAAAGCCAGCTAAAAAGTCAATAACCGATACCTAAAACTTGAATTGTACTACTTCTTACTGGCTATTACATCATTTTAGAAGCTTCATCTGTGTTCTACTATGGTGCTTTTAGTGTCTCCGAATACCGCAGTACGCGACATAGCTTTGCAGACGATAAGTACAACCGTTTCAGAGAGCAGAGCGGTCAATGTGACGATCTGGCTTTAAGTCGATTCGATAACAAATGACGAAAACGGACGGATTTCTCAGGTTTTTACTACATATGAACACTTTTCACATTCTCCCGTGCAACTCGGCTGCTAGTCCTCCTTTCATGCAGAATATTAAGGTCCTAGCTCATGTCCAAGGCACCAAAGCCAGCTACAAATTCAATATTCAATACCTAAAACTTGAATTGTACTACTTCTTACTGGATATTACATCAACTTAGAAGCTTCATCTGTGTTCTACTATGGTGCTTGTAGTGTCTCCACATACCGCAGCACGCGACATAGCTTTGCAGACGATAAGTACAACCGTTTCAGAGAGAAGAGCGGCCAATGCGACGATCTGGCTTTAAGTCGATTCGATAACAAATGACGAAAACGGACGGATGTCTCAGGTTTTTAGTGCATATGAACACTTTTCACATTCTCCCGTGCAACTCGGCTGCTAGTCCTCCTTTCATGCAGAATCTTAAGGTCCTAGCTCATGTTCAAGGCACCAAAGCCAGCTAAAAAGTCAATAATCCATACCTAAAACTTGAATTGTACTACTTCTTACTGGCTATTACATCAACTTAGAAGCTTCATCTGTGTTCTACTATGGTGCTTTTAGTGTCTCCGCATAACGCAGCACGCGAGATAGCTTTGTACACGATAAGTACAACCGTTTCAGAGAGAAGAGCGGCCAATGTGTCGATCTGGCTCTAAGTCGATTCGATAACAAATGACGAAAACGGACGGATTTCTCAGGTTTTTACTACATATGAACACTTTTCACATTCTCCCGTGCAACTCGGCTGCTAGTCCTCCTTTCATGCAGAATCTTAAGGTCCTAGCTCATGTCCAAAACACCAAAGCCAGCTAAAAAGTCAATAACCAATACCTAAAACTTGAATTGTACTAATTCTTACTGGGTATTACATCAACTTAGAAGCTTCATCTGTGTTCTACTATGGTGCTTTTAGTGTCTCCGCATACCGCAGCACGCGACATAGCTTTGCAGACGATAAGTACAACCGTTTCAGAGAGAAGAGCGGCCAATGTGACGATCTGGCTTTAAGTCGATTCGATAACAAATGACGAAAACAGACGTATTTCTCAGGTTTTTACTACATTTGAACACTTTTCACATTCTCTCATGCAACTCGGCTGCTAGTCCTCCTTTCATGCAGAACCTTAAGGTCCTAGCTCATGTCCAAGGCACCAAAGCCAGCTAAAAGGTCAATATTCAATACCTAAAACTTGAATTGTACTACTTCTTACTGGCTATTACATCAACTTAGAAGCGTGATCTGTGTTCTACTATGGTGCTTTTAGTGTCTCAGCATACCGCAGCACGCGACATAGCTTTGCAGACGATAAGTACAACCGTTTCAGAGAGAAGAGCGGCCAATGTGACGATCTGGCTTTAAGTCGATTCGATAACAAATGACGAAAACGACGGATTTCTCAGGTTTTTACTACGTATGAACACTTTTCACATTCTCCCGTGAAACTCGGCTGCTAGTCCTCCTTTCATGCAGAATCTTAAGGTCCTAGCTCATGTCCAAGGCACCAAAGCCAGCTAAAAAGTCAATAATCGATACCTAAAACTTGAATTGTACTACTTCTTACTGGATATTACATCAACTTAGAAGCTTCATCTGTGTTCTACTGTTGTGCTTTTAGTGTCTCCGAATACCGCAGTACGCGACATAGCTTTGCAGACGATAAGTACAACCATTTCAGAGAGCAGAGCGGCCAATGTGACGATCTGGCTTTCCGTCGATTCGATAACAAATGACGAAAACGGACGGATGTCTCAGGTTTTTATTACATATGAACACTTTTCACATTCTCCCGTGCAACTCGGCTGCTAGTCCTCCTTTCATGCAGAATCTTAAGGTCCTAGCTCATGTCCAAGGCACCAAAGCCAGCTAAAAGGTCAATATTCATACCTAAAAATTGAATTGTATAACTTCTTACTGGCTATTACATCAACTTAGAAGCGTGATCTGTGTTCTACTATGGTGCTTTTAGTCTCTCAGCATACCGCAGCACGCGACATAGCTTTGCAGACGATAAGTACAACCGTTTCAGAGAGAAGAGCGGCCAATGTGACGATGTGGCTTTAAGTCGATTCGATAATAAATGACGAAAAGGGACGGATTTCTCAGGTTTTTACTACATATGAACACTTTTCACATTCTCCCGTGCAACTCGGCTGCTAGTCCTCCTTTCATGCAGAATCTTAAGGTCCTAGCTCATGTCCAAGGCACCAAAGCCAGCTAAAAAGTCAATAATCAATACCTAAAACTTGAAATGTACTGCTTTTTACTGGCTATTACATCAACTTAGAAGCTTCATCTGTGTTCTACTACGTTGCTTTTAGTTTCTCCGCAAACCGCAGCACGCGACATAGTTTTGCAGACGATAAGTACAACCGTTTCAGAGAGAAGAGCGGCCAATGTGACGATCTGGCTTTAAGTCGATTCGATAACAAATGACGAAAACGGACGGATTTCTCAGGTTTTTACTACATATGAACACTTTTCATATTGTCCCGTGCAACTCGGCTGCTAGTCCTCCTTTCATGCAGAATCTTAAGGTCCCAGCTCATGTCCAAGGCACCAAATCCATCTAAGAAGTCAATAATCGATACCTAAAACTTGAATTGTACTACTTCTTGCTGGCTATTACATCGACTTAGAAGCTTCATCTGTGTTCTACTATGGTGATTTTATTGTCTCCGCATACCGCAGCACGCGACTTAGCTTTGCAGACGATAAGTACAACCGTTTCAGAGAGAAGAGCGGCCAATGTGACGATCGGGATTTAAGTCGATTCGATAACAAATGACGAAAACGGACGGATGTCTCAGGTTTATACTACATATGAACACTTTTCACATTCTTCCGTGCTACTCGGCTGCTAGTCCTCCTTTCATGCAGAATCTTAAGGTCCTAGCTCATGTCCAAAGCACCAAAGCCAGCTAAAAGGTCAATATTCAATACCTAAAACTTGAATTGTACTACTTCTTACTGGCTATTACATCAACTTAGAACCTTGATCTGTGTTCTACTATGGTGCTTTTAGTGTCTCTGCATACCGCAGCACGCGACATAGCTTTGCAGACGATAAGTACATCCGT